>NW_025813488.1:3043236-3370421 GCF_021976095.1 Xenia sp. Carnegie-2017
CACCAAAGGAGATTGGTAGCGCGATGAAAAGTGTTGGCGAAGTGATGGCAATCGGGCGAACCTTCGAAGAGAGTTTTCAGAAGGCAATGAGGATGGTTCATCCTTCCGTAAATGGATTTGTTAAAGAGGTCGGTTGCTTTTTAGTGCTAATTTACCACGAAAACTTTGCGGTATTGTGACGAGTCAGAGCAGGGAGAACTGAAATGAAGTCATACATATTGTAAACTATCTTGAGGTATTTTACCAAACTGCAAAATTTTGAGAAATCATTGTCTTCATCGTAAGTTTTGTAACAATTGATTGTCGGTTGTGTAAAAGGATCTCAGTCCGGAACACAGGATTATTTCTTGAATAACGTTACGTACGAAGCCATAAATTACTCAACAATTATAAGAAGGACCAAAGACAGTGTAGTTTTCAAAAGTATAAACAATTCGGACGTGAATATTGAAACAAAGAAAGCAGATTGCCATGAAATCCGTGAATGTTATGCTCATGATACACATTTCAAAATTAAGTAGGAGTTAATGGAGAAATGACATTAATGTACGAAACATTTGATGGTTGATTCAAATTACGAGTCGAAATGCAGTTTTTTTTTGTTTTTTTTTAACTTTGTACTATTCTCAAATCTTCATTGGTCAGTTGAAGAATGCTATATCCAAAACAATGGGCTTTTTTTGCAAAGGTTTTTGATTCGAAAATATATACAAGTTAGGTAGACTTAGGTAGAAATCTTCATCTGACTTCAACACCGCAAGTGTGATATGTACACAGCAGGTAGATACAACAGCAAATTGCTTTAGCCTTTTTTGTTTATTAGGTACCTGTTGCGCATCAAAAAGGTTGGAGCGATGATATGGAACAGGCATTGAAAATTCCTTCAAACACCAGAGTATACACCATCGCTAAGGTTTGCTTGAAATGAATTTGATCTTTTTGTTCTAAGAGGCTTCTTAATGAGGTGCTGTAGCAAGCAACATCCGTTACAGGAGAAGCTCATAAAGTACTGGGTTTGTATTTTGACAATATTTGATATTTTAGAATTTCTCTTTAGGCCTTATATGATGGATACACGGTTGACGATATTCATAAACTGACTTCAATCGATCCATGGTTCTTGAAGAAGTTACAGAGGATTGTTGAAATTGATCAAAATCTTGCCAGTCTTGATTGGTAGGATTTTGTTTGGAAGAAATATATTTGGTTATGGACTCTGATGGGAAGGTGTTTCGTTTTCTTTGTTTTTTTTTCCAGGGCAAATATTTGCACCTCACTTCTTGCAGAAGCAAAAGAAGCTGGATTTTCTGATCGGCAAATTGGAAAGGCCATAGGTGTTTCTGAAGTCGATGTTCGTCAGAAACGCGTTGAATCTAATATTAAACCTTGGGTAAAACAGGTATGTCGTAGCTTGTCAGTCGACTTTAATTTTGTCAACCCTTACTTGCAGAGACGATTTATTTCATTTGAAATTTTGCTATAGAATTCACCTTGTAAATTAGTCGGATCCTATTTTTGTTTGCGTTTACATTTCTATTTTCTGTGCTACTATCGACAATTAGCTTGGAATTTATGAAATTGGCGCCCGTGAATGGTCATTATCTGGAATGAGAAAAATTGGAGGTTTCAATGAAAACACAATGTTAATTACGGGGATATTTTTTATGCCACTTATCTGTACGGCATTTTTGGTTTTTCAAACAATGGAAACGAGGTTTTGCACAGTCACCGCTTTCTTCATTTGGGGTATAGTGAAAGATCAATCTTTTTCACTCAATATCATGTTGAATGTAATTCATGAATTGCGCTCCCATTAATCAACGGTAAACTCATTCCCCCCTCCCCTCCATAAATGGCAACGTTTTTGCTAAAATGTTTCAAATCAAACGATCAGTGGAATAAAATAGTTATGAAGTGATTTTGAAGCCTCGCTCAGTGAGTGCAAGCTTTTATAAGAACGACGTTAATGTTTCAATATTGTCAAAATGTCTTTATCTCTTCCTGGCTTTATGTCTCTTATTTTCTCAATATAATAGATCGATACAATGGCAGCCGAGTATCCTGCGATGACCAATTATTTGTACATGACCTACAATGGAAAGGTTTGGATCTTCTTAAACTAAAATGTCCATGAAATTTTTTTTATTGTGTATGAAAATTGCACACGGATCACGACGATTTGTATCCTGTATCGAAGTTTTCATCTTGATAACTTATGCATTCACGAAAGCGAGATTTTTAAGGGGCTGAACTAATACTAAATAGATTTTTTCCTTCTATGATGTTGTTTCCATCTTCGTGTAGGAGCACGATCTGAAGTTTGATGAACACGGTGTCATGGTACTGGGTTGTGGTCCTTACCATATTGGTAGCAGTGTCGAGTTTGATTGGTGTGCTGTATCTGCCATACGAACTTTACGCAAGCTCGGCAAGAAGACGGTGAGGTGTTGAGGCTGTAGAACTGTCTCCAAGAGAGATAAGATTGGATTGATTTTTTGTTACCATAGGTCGTTGTCAACCATAATCCTGAAACTGTGAGCACGGATTATGACGAGTGCGATCGTCTGTACTTCGAAGAGTTGTCTTTAGAAAGGGTTCTAGATATCTACCAACAAGAGGTAAGGTATATGGTCGTAAGGATTTAAACGATCACAATCAAATTTACGTAATCAACGAGAGACATTTCTTTCTGCGGGATCTTATGTGTTGGGCTTTGAATGACGGATTTTCATGTTGAAGTGACGTAAGACTATGTTAGGGTCGAGAATTTAAGGTGCTTTTGTAGTGCAGCTATCAAAAGTAATGTAGAAAGTCGAAATAGTACCCTGAAAAACTCAGTTCAACTGTACTACTCATTTGTTTTGCTAAACTTGTGGAGAGGGATTAAATGTTTCTTAGAGAAGTGAACGATTTATGTAGGGGTTGAAATCTGTTAGAAGGGTTGCACCCTCACCTCCCTTGCACTCCTCAGTAAATTCGTCGATGATTTTAATGATGGCTTTTGAAGTAAAGATTGATACGTAAGCTTACCTAACGATGTGTTGAGGAGAGTTCAAATCAATTGATTGATGATTTCTAGCTCGAGAAATCATCTTTTATACACTTTTCGATGTATCGATGTTGAAGTCAAAGCATAACGAATTTTTTTGTATAGCTATGTGAAGGAACTATCGTATCTGTTGGTGGTCAAATACCAAACAATCTAGCTCTTCCGCTCTATGAACAAGGCGTTAATGTCCTTGGTACTTCACCTTTGATGATCGATGCTGCTGAAGAAAGGTAATTATTAATGTTATTTAGATTTTTATCTTTTGTGATTGTCAGCAATGTTCAATCGAAAGTATTTTATTGATTGATCAAGTCAAAAAATTTAATTTAGTGAAAATGAAAGTAAACATTGACTTTGCACATATTTCTTCAGGACATTCATAGCCTACCTTGATATGTACAATATTTTTATTCATAGATCGAGATATTCACAAATCTTAGATGAGATGGGTATCGAACAAGCCCCATGGAGAGCTTTGCACTCAGTGGTAAGAGAAATATTTTGTTGACCTGTTTAGGTCCCATCAAACCATAGAACTTCTTCATTTTTTTGTTTCTGGTCTAGATAAACTAACTTTGCAAAGCCGAAAGGTTCGCTGTAAACTAAATCTGATCACTGTTTTGAATCCGTTTTAGAATGACGCCTTGGAGTTCGCTGCAAGCGTTGGCTATCCTTGCTTGTTGAGGCCGTCCTATGTTCTTAGGTGAGAAAAATAGTACGTATGACATTGTATAAAATCGAGCGAAAGCATTTGAAATGAACGATCAACTTTTTTTCAAACCTGCAGTGGCTCTGCCATGAATGTGGCTTATGGACCAGAAGAATTGCTACGATTTTTAAGTGATGCATCCAGAGTTTCGCAGGTCAGAGACTAAGAGGGTTTTATGACAGTAGTAAACAATTGCAAGAAACTCTGCACGTATTTTGAACCAAAACCATGTGAATCAAGTTTGAAACTCATTTGAAGGACAATTTAACCGCTTTTTCATTGGTTAAAAAGTTAATCGCTTTTTGCTTTTTCATTTATTCAAAACAATGGACCAATGAAAAGAGCCTTTAACCATCACGTGATGTATACGTCATTTAGGAACATCCTGTCGTAATAACAAAATTCATCGAAAATGCCAAAGAAATTGAAATGGACGCCGTCGCTCAAAACGGAGAGGTATTTTTTAGTTTTTAACGCAACGAATGTCCAAGGCACTATTTTTTCCATACAGGACGTACTGTTGACGACAATGTCGCTTGATGATAAGCGTTAAAGAACGATTGTATATGTTTGACAGTGTTGAAAAAATCTTTTGTGTCACTTCTATCATGAATCTTTACAGGGCTTTATTAAAATTGTGACTCGTCGCAATAGAAAACCAGTGTACTGAGAATAAGGCCTGGCGATGTGCTTCTGTGAATTATTGGCAGGAACGACAACCACATGTTTTTATAGTGATCGTCACATTTTCTATTTAGGAACTGCAGTAATACTTTTTGTATATTGCTGTGTAAATATGAAGTGACGACTCCTTATCTTTTTGTGTGTTTTCCGTTGTTATTGAATTGAATAGTTTATTCCATTGTCAAATGTCGACGTTTTCATACGTGTTTAATGTTTTAGGTCGTCACGTTCGCCATAACGGAGCATGTTGAAAATGCCGGGGTACATTCTGGTGACGCCACATTGGTTCTTCCTCCGCAAAACATCAACGAAGGAGTTATAAAACTGGTTTGGCTACTTTTTCTTCTGTCTGAATGCAGAGGAAACGCGGTAAAAACTTGACATATATTTTGTACTTAGGTGAAGGAAGCGACAAGAAAAATAGCCAAGAAATTTGAGATTTCTGGTCCATTTAACACACAGTTTTTATCGAAAGATGGCCACGTTATGGTGAGTTAATTGCAGTTTCCATTTGGCATGTAGCTTCTTTTCAAATTCAAAATACTCGATCATCTGATTGATCATGTGATTATCATGTGATTGTCATCTCTGCAACTTTAAGGTGATTGAAACGAATTTGCGTGCCTCCCGTTCGTTTCCCTTCGTTTCCAAGACAACAGGAAAAGATTTCATCTCCGTGGCAACAAAAGTGATGACGAATAATCCTCTGGAAGTTTACGATCGTCGTCCACTAGAATCGCCTTTGCTCCCTTCAGGTTTTGTTGGCATTAAGGTACAATGTTTTGGTTATATTTATATTAGAGTTGGGGGTTAATATTTCGATTGTGCTGTTAACAAGCTTCTTTGACATATGTGGATGGTACAGTTAACATGTTTATTTGACACATGTAGATGGTACAGTTAACATGTTTCTTTGACACATGTAGATGGTACAGTTAACATGTTTGTTTGACATATTTAAATGGTACAGTTAACATGTTTATTTGACATATGTAGATGGTACAGTTAACATGTTTGTTTGACATATTTAAATGGTACAGTTAACATGTTTATTTGACGTATGTAGATGGTCAATAGTTGAACATACAAGAATTCAACATCAAAAATTAACACGTTATTGCACATAAGACTTACGAACTTGCAAAGGAACAGTTTCGTCTTTGTAGGACCAAAGTTTAGGAAAAAACAGTCGAAGAACTTCTTTGTCTTATTACCAAAATGATTACCACTATGGCAGTCAGAAAACTTCATATTCTGACAAATAGTACCATTGACATGATTAATTGCCACCAATAATTTGACCCACCTGGCTACATATTGAAGTGGCCCTACTGCGTAATCTTTATACTGAAGTACAGTAGAACCTACGTACATCCCTGTTATCGTCACGTTTAGGCACCAATGTTTTCTTGGCCGCGACTTCGTGACGCTGATCCTGTTCTGAAATGTGAAATGGCGTCTACTGGAGAAGTTGCATGCTTTGGTCCTAACATTCACACTGCATTCCTCAAGGCTTTGCTTTCTACCGGTTTTAAAGTACCAAAGAAAGCAATTTTGGTTGGAATTCAGGTATCATGACGTCATGCGTACATCACGCTTTTGAATTGTAAAAAGTTTGTTGTCTTGTAAACAAGAGATGATCGTACTTTTCTAAAAATGTTCAATTTCTGTCCTCTAGCATTCATTCCAGTCTGATTTTCTGCCAACCGCTTATCAACTTTATCGTCTTGGATTTGATATATATGCGACGCAGGCGACCGCCAAGTATCTCAATGCTCACAAGATTCCAGCTAAAATCGCTCAGTGGCCGCTCAAAGATGAGGGACCGGACCCAAGTGCAACCAGGTATTTGTATGATTTTGTATTTGTATTAGTAAAGTCGTATTTTGAGGTTTTTATTTAAAGCTTTTTGTTTTTGAAGCTTTGGCGTATTGCTTTATTTAGCTTTAGTTTAGCGTTTTTTTTGAAGCTTTGCTTTTGCTTTAGCGTATTGCTTTTTTGAAGTTTTAGCGTTTTGCTTTTTTTGAAGCTTTAGCGTTCTGCTTTTTTTGAAGCTTTAGCGTTTTGTTTTTTTTGAAGCTTTATTCGCCTGCGTATTTTTATGAATACTATTTTGGCTTCATCTCTATCGCATGCAAGTTTACAATTGTCTCGTAGTTCTTATGCAGTGATTAGATCACTAATCACTTTTCATTACTTATCTATTATTCGA
Source organism: Xenia sp. Carnegie-2017 (assembly GCF_021976095.1). Lineage (NCBI taxonomy): Eukaryota > Metazoa > Cnidaria > Anthozoa > Malacalcyonacea > Xeniidae > Xenia > Xenia sp. Carnegie-2017. The sequence continues at coordinate 3,049,891 of NW_025813488.1, forward strand.
AGACATGTTACATTAATGCATCACTTACTTTGCACATTTGTTTAGATTGATAGAGGATAGAGTTGTAGATCTTGTTATTAATCTACCGAATCAAAACACAAAATACACCGAAGATAACTATCTTATTCGTCGAGCGGCCATTGATTCAGGTGTTCCGCTTTTGACAAACTTCCAGGTATGCTGTAGGAAATTGGAACTCGCCTCTCCTCTCGCTCAAAAGTCCCACTTTGGTTTAAAATGATAGCATATTCCTTTAATATTATTGTGTTTTTGAAATTCCTTGCTTTAAGTTCGTATGATTTCCTCATCACTCGCAATCCGGGGTATTTCTCTGTGGGGTATTTTCGCTGTTCGAAAACCTTGGTCCGTTAATTCCAACAATAATCATTAATTTATGTCTACTTTTGGACGAAATGTAAATAAGTTTCTCTTCGTTGCAATCGAGTCCACTTTGTAAAATATGACTTTCACATATGGTAGCATCAAGGGCTTAAGTTATGTGCTAATTGTCACTGAAAAATAGACAGGTGGTTGATTGTTGATTCATTCACTTAGCATTAGAAAAAACTAACTCACACATCGGTAATATTTGGTTGAAAGCATATAAATTGTGTGAAGGAAACAATGTATCTACTATTTGTTTATAGAAAACTAATAACAAGAAAGAATATATTCTTAGATTAAAAAGCAAAATGGTTCAACCCTTGAAATTGATGGCTAGCTTGTATAAATGACTTTTAAAATGTATTTATGAATTTATAAAAAATCGAAAAAGTTGAAACTCCAGTGTTATCAGCAGTGCTGTAGAACTAAATTTATCAGACGAGGGGGGGCTCTCTTGACGAAGCTGAAGCCATGATATTATGAAAAATTACCAATTTCAAAGGTAGAAGAGGGCTCTTCCCCCAAGCCCCCACTTCTACAGCACTGGTTATCAGCACTCGCCGTAAGTGGATATTTTCAGCGTTGTGTAACCGAACCTTCATTATTTACTTCATGTAATTTCTTTATTCAGGTCGTTCAACTTTTCGCAGAGGCGATAGCCAAGGCACCGTATGTGGACTCAGCCAGTCTGACTCATTACCAAAAACCATCACAAGCTAGCAGTGTTTAACTTCGTGACGAGAAAGTTTAGTGCAGATAAGTGATATTTATTCTTTTGTAGAACTCTAAAAATATTGAACATAGTTGAACACGACTGTCTGTTTAGGATGTAAATATGCTTCTTATATAGATTGTGTATAAAGATCGTATTTTTATATTTGTTGCTACCCTGGCGACGATGTTCAACCGTTAATGATCGAAATAAAAAAATTCCAAGTCGTATCATTAGTTTAAATACTTCGAGTAAAAAAATTTCTAATTTAATTTCTTCAATTGCGGTCTTGAAGACAAAAGACAAAGCCTCAAAAAATCTGAGCGGAATACGGCTATCAAATTGCAGTCAGTAGTCAAAGTAAATGTCGAGTCACTTTGGCAATTGGCTTTTCTAAATGGCATTTCCTTCTATTAAATTTTATCGCCTTTAATATAATTGAATTTCTTTTATAAATAATTACATCTATGAGCTTTGTCGAATTTGAGATTTGTTCATAAAGACCAATCGAAAAGATCAGTTTTTACGATAATTGTATAATGCAGCCCTCTCTTATCAACCTGAGATCTATAAGTGAATTCCATATTCAAATGTAGACTGCGTTTAGTACCGATAATATGGTGCCATGCTATAAAAATCGTGTAATCTGTAATCGAGCGCATGCGCATTTCGTGGCGGTATTGACCAGATAAAATGATTGTAGAAGGAGTTCGCTCTTTGTAATGTATTTACATTGTATGTCTCTTGTTGAAGCATAGGGCTCATTTTGCAGTTTTTTTGCTGTTTCTTGTGTTTGTATCGATGATTTTGAAACCAAATCTTTATTTGAGTTGGTGTCATATGTAAAACTCGTGCCAGCTCCTCGCGTTCTGGCGCGGACAAATAACGTTGACGACGAAATGCCTTCTCCAGCTCGCAAACTTGACCTTGCGTAAATAATACTCGACGTTTTTTAAGCGACTGTGGTTGCTCGCTTTCTTTTTGTGCAACAGTGTCCGATACTTGTTCGTTCAAGTCGCCTAAAACAGTAAAACGGCTTTCATTTATGTGTCACAAATTTGACCTCACTTGCGTTTTAATCCTATTTATAAAGCTGCTTAGGCAAATTATAATTTGCAAATTGCTTGTGAGCAGTTAAGATTTATGGATTTCTTTAAGAAGCACTTGGTGGTATATCTTATCGTGGCTTATACGCTATATATTTCATCAAAGAATGAAAGATTTTCACTTTAATGAATAAAAGTAATATGGATTTTCTATTTTTAAGTACTTCGTCTCAGTGACAAAGACAATCGCTTCAACTAATTGTCGTAATTTTCTTCATTAATCAAACAACTGTTTGAAGAAGTCTTTAAGATTTTGTTGCTAAAAAAGGCTAATGGCGCATATCTTGCATTGTTAAAACCACGAGATCTTCCGTTGACTAGTTTGTGCGTCGCCCACAAGTAAGCTCAAGTGACATTTTACCAATTATTATGAATTTGCCGTTTATAGAATCCCGTAAATTCATCTGTGGGACAATTTATGATTTTCACTTCAGACGCTATTTTCGATAAAATCTCTTACGTACAGTCCGTCAACGACTTTTGGGAGTTTTTTTGGCGTTTCTTGCCTGCACAATTTATAAGTTCAACTCATATCGATCAGGAAGGATGTACCGATTTGCTTTTAATTGCTTGGCCAAAGTGGTTGATCGCGTTGTGTGAAAGACACGCAAATATTTTTTTAAAATCAGTTAGATTGACAACATTTCCCAATTTTCGCATGTCGTATGTATGTATAAAAATTATTGCTCGTTGTAATTTTTAAGCACCTTGAATGCTGATGTTTCCATATTTATACTTCCCCCCCTCGCCATATCTGTGATAGGTATTAATTGAATATATATATTTGATATACAAACAAATGGAAACAGGCTGTAGTGCCCAGCTCATGAGTTGAATGTATAAAAAAATATATAGATCTTCTTCTATATAGTGAAATGTACGTTTCATATACCAAAGACTTTACACAAAGTGTAAGATGTATATATGTTTGACACAGAATATTTGGCAATACCTTTACCATAAGGTTTAATGGTTTGCGTCAAACAGCGACGTTTATTTTGTTGCTGACAGATAGCTCAAATACGAGGCAATGTGTTAGTGTTGAATTCAAACTATTGTACCGGGCTTATTTTTTAAATTTATCTTTTTATGACGGTATACGATCAGAGTAGTAACTTTTGTTATTGATATTGGATATACCTTTTATTGAGCTTTGTTTCCTTGTGCAATTGTTTTCCGATGACGACTGCCCGCAAGTCTTGTCACATTTTTGTCTCTTTCCTTGTGTGCCTTCATCATGTAGGAGTCCGACGTTTGCCAGCAGACCAGAATCTTTCTTATTCGTCTTTAAGATATCGCTTATTCCAAAGGGAGTGAAGCGGGACGCCATTTCCACAAGGCTTTGTACTTCTATCCACAACGAGATATGTACGACTGATGTCTGTTAGTTTAAAAATGTTTTTGTTAAGATCTTGTTAGCGCACGAACGTGGGCTGAGGTTTCCTTCTCTTTGAATGATCCTTTTATGTTAAGCTATCGACTTAGATATGATGTTGTTCTTTGGGGGTGGAGTTTTGTTAAGAGGAGATTAAAATTTTGGCAAGCCAACGCGACCATTGATTGGCTGTCAGTAATTACTATTTGACTTTCATTGACAATCGCATTAAGATCTCAAATCTCAACTCCGGACATGCAGTTTATAGCTCAAAAACCACGGCCTTTTTACTTATGTGTATGTTAAACAAATTTCAACAAACGCCACTTGTGAATGTGACGAGGAACACGTTTAATGGAGATAACGTTTTAGGTGCTTTGAAAGACACACAACACCCATTAGCTACCTGTCAGGTCCCTTATTACCCCCTTGTTCTGTATTATCCACAAGCCTGTAGGGCATATTTTTCAGTAGAGAGATGAATTGGACTTTCAACTGTACACAACTATGGAAATTAGATTGCTTCGTAGCATGTAGCTTGTTGAGGGAGTTACGGCTTTCAACACTCAATGACTACATGACGTGTGTACTTGTTCGGCTTATCACTGTTTGAAGTGGTTGTTAAAACCTATTTTTTCTTTCCCTCTTGAAATCATTATGAGCCTTCTTTGTGGTTCAAGGAAGAGGGATTTGGCAAAAATATTCGAAAATATTACACGGAAGTGTGGGTTGTTTCGTAGATTCCTTTTTTTGGCTTGTTTTAAAGCTGTTTGTTCATTTGCCTATTTTTGTTATTGACTCATTTCTTGTTTTATTCTTTTTTGTATGTAAAATCCAAAGGCCGCAGGCTTTGTTTAAGTTTCCCACGTTTTTTGTTGCTTATTCATTGCTATTTAGCTACCCTGATGTGTCCGCCTTGCTTTTAGTAGCTATAGACGTTATATAAATAGTTTCTTGTTCTCTGGGTGATTGCTTCTTGTAACATTGACATATACGCCATCTCGTGATTTTTATAACTTAGGTGTTTTAGCTGGCGTGACAAGTATCTCCTTTTCTGTCTTTTTGCTGGTTAGGCCATCTTTAAGATACATCTCAAAAATTTTTGCCGAAGCGAATGATCACATCACTAATCAAGTTGAAGATAATATAAAGAGATAGTGAAGTCTTTTCATGATTGTTGTTGATCTGTGGGTGTCAGCTTCCAGCAACATAACATCTGCTTGCTACAAAAGCTATTAGCAATGGCTGCTTAATGTGGACAAACGTTAACGAATGCAAACATCTTAATGAATGTACTTTCACTTCCCTGTCAATATGTTTGTTCCTGGTGTATAAAATGTGTACGCAAATATCACTGTCATTTAAAATTTTTGTCTTTTCAGTGATTTTAGAATTTTGTTTCATTCCATGCCATTACGTCACCCGCCCCCTCTATGGATGCATTGAATTACTAAATACTCTTTATCATCTTTTTTGAAGGGGGATTTATCATCAGTTATTGTTTTCTGTTTTGTCGAGAACATTAATGTAACTTAGCTCTACTCTACCGATGGATTTTATTCAATGAGAGTCGTATTTAAATTGACGCAACAGTTGCAACTCTTAGGATTGTGTGTAGTACTTCTTTGATCGTCGGTTCCAACATCACTGACCAGGTTGGAATGTTTCTCTTTGTTCGTTTGTTAATTCATTTCAAAAGGTTGCCGTTCTTTCTTAGCTATTTTCATGTTTATAAAAATGTGCAAATGGTTGTCGGTGTGTGTTTACTTGGCCTTAATACCATGATGAGTGCAAGTTATGCGTCCTGTGAGCTATTCTCGTGAATTAACGTCGATGCTTATGAGGCATTTAGTGAATTAATCTCAATGGGGGCTGAACAAACACAACTCTTCTTGAATTGCTTATTTTCTTCAAATGGTACTTAAACATGAGCTTAACTGTGATTGGTTTAAGAAAACGTTTTGGGTGGTAGATGAAAAGAGTATACTTGCCAATTTCATAACAATTTGACGTGAAAGAAAGGAATTCAGTTTTTTTTAATCTCTTATGGAATGCTCTTGTCACCTTGGTTGGAAATTTATATTAAGTACCATTTTTAAGCGAAATAGCGAGTTCTTTGTTGGTTTGCGTATGTTATTGTCGAAGTATTACCACAAACACCATCAATTTAGTTTATTAGAAAGTGTTTTTATAACCTTCGTAAAAAAGTTCTCGGTTCTGTTGTGTGGACTGAGTGTTTTTTGGGATAATCGCATGCAAAAAATCATATTGTGTTTTTTTTGATAATCCTGTCTAGAAAATCTTATCGTGTTTTTTAATCCCTGTTTCATGCTTTACGCAGTCTCTGTCTTTGTATAAATCGCTTTTATCCATCAAGTCTTTCAATGCGTATGGGCTTATGCACATACAATACGATTTCCAATGGAGCATTCTGTCCAAATGTTTTGTATTTGAGAAAAATTACTTCTCAAAAATGTACATTAATTCAACAAACTTAAATCATAAATATTTTTGCTGAAATCATGAATAGTTAGAACAAGAATATTATAACGAGATGCTATATATAAAATATTAGTTGCAGCCCCCAATAGTAGCATTAATGTTAATGTATAATAATATAAAATAATTTTCATATTAAAAATTTGATTGCTTTTTATCTTTTCGTTATTCATGTTACAAAAGTTGCTCAATTGTTCCTATCATCAAACCTCGTGCACACACAAGTTGAAAAGTTTGTAAAAAGTCTGCGACGTTCGTTATTGTAAAATAATTTTTCATAAAATATCTTGATTATCGTAAACATAGCAGGTGCAAAACTTGAGTTTAAATGAATGTCACCAAATGTCTATAACGTAGTCAAATTGACTACGTTTCATTCAAAGTGTTAGTCATGTTCGACAGCAATGTTTTATGTAGCTATGTTGATTTCCTATTGTGACACATGCTAATGGCAATGTCCGAGAGCAGACAATGATTCAAGCTGGAATATTGACAAAACGCTTCCTGAGTCAATAAGCCACTTGTCTTACGATGACAACGCGTTGCTTGTGTTGGGATCTCGTTTGAATAAAAGCCATTAAAATGTTTACTTGGCTAAAAGTGAGAAGCGTGCATCGCTGACAGCTATTGGTCATGTTAAACCCAACTTGTTACACTCCAACGTTTTCTTCGAGAGGGTCACGTATATCCAGTTATGTTAGGTAAACAATTCCAAGATTGTGATTACATATCGTCCTCTGTTTATGATCAAAAAGATTTTGAATATTAGATTTTGCTCCAGTCAACCACATGTCTGTTACCACATTTCAACGAAGGAACATAACGCCTCCCCCTCCCCCCCCACCATTTTCTTTTCACCCTGGAATCTTGACTTAATTCATCATGGGAAATCGATGTGAAATATTTGATCAAGTCTTTTCTCTTCATCATGACTGATCTGATGTTGAAATCTAAGTATTTATGTATTGTAGTTAAGTAGTGTCTTCGCCATGAGAGATCTGGTTTTAGAACTTGAGTCTGTATTTAGTCCAGTGTATTGTCTTCATCGGGAGCGATCTGATGTTGTAGCTTGAGTCCTTATGTGCTCCAGTCGGGAGTTTCCGGAGTGATCTGATGTTTAAACTTTAGTCGTTGTGTACTCCAGTCTAGTGTCTTCATCAGGAGTGATCTGATGCTGAAACTTAAGTTCTTATATACTCCTGTCTAGTGTCTTCATCAGGGGTGATCTGATGCTGAAACTTTAGTTCTTATATACTCCAGTCTAGTGTCTTCATCAGGAGTGATCTGATGCTGAAACTTTAGTTCTTATATACTCCAGTCTAGTGTCTTCATCAGGAGTGATCTGATGTTGAAACTTGAGTTCTTATATACTCCAGTCTAGTGTCTTCATCAGGAGTGATCTGATGCTGAAACTTTAGTTCTTATATACTCCAGTGTAGTGTCTTCATCAGAAGTGATCTGATGTTTAAACTTTAGTCGTTGTTTACTCCAGTCTTGTGTCTTAAGTTCGACAATGGAATTGTGTCTTTATTTAACTTTGTATTCATTCTATCGATTTAGCTACTTCTGTTTGTCTTTGTCAGGTACGAGTTACATGAACTGTGTGCAAAAGTTGGATGAAAAAATTACAAAAGAACAAAGTTTCAGTTGATGAACCTCGCATGTAGATATTCATAGAGACGAGTATTTTCTTTTGCTATGATCGACATGTAAATGATTGTTGAAAAAACGAGTCGTGTTGCTGTGAGTTACTGCATAATTATTGGTTTGTTGAACAAATACAACGAAGATCTCATAAAGTATAGTTATGAACATTTCACTTCGTTTTCCCAAAAAGTTAATATGATCTGACGGTTTTATTGCAGCGGTGAATGATGATGAAAAATCACTAAATGTACCTGAAGAATGATGCCAAGCATATCCGGGAAATTTCACGAGAAAAGTCACGTGAACCGAAGGTAGAATGTTCGTTCCGTTTCCTCGAGTTATATACGTCGGCAAATCACGCAGAGGTTTCCAAGAAAGGCTGTAAAATAATGTGAATCGAGCAACAACTATAGTATTTCGTATTTCTTGCGTAATTCGGAAATTTTTTAAGAATATGATAATAGACTTTGAGATATTTCTCGAAAGTAATAGCACTGTAAATACTGTTTTCTGATTGGCTGAAAAGCAGTGAAAACCAAACAACTTCTTTTCTTAAAAAAAAACATGGCGGCAGTTGTCCGAAGAAAGATTTCCACAATTGCAAATTGCTTGAAATTCAAGAATTACAAAGGAATGCAAAGAATAGAAACAAAGCAGTAAGTACATTTTTTTTTGGGTGAATGTTTTTAACAGTTAGGCCTCGTAACGAGGCTTTTCTGAAGCGATAGAGACTAGAGAGTAAAGAGGCTTTCCCGAAGCGAAAGAGAGTAACGAACCAAGACAGAGATAGACGGTACAGTCAAGAAATATCTCAAAGTATATTGTTATTGAGTAATAGTATAGTTTCTCGTGCAATTACGGTTAAACATACACTTGTGAGTTTTTTAAAGACTGTAAATAGCTATGTTTTGCTGCAGTGCTTAAAGAAATTCATTCGTGCATGTTTATATATAATTGCACTCGAAACTATATTATAAACTATACTAACATTAATTATACTTAAAATAAAACTTGTTTCCTCAATAGAATAACTTTACTTATAATAATATGATTTAAATATTGGTTTATTTATGAGATATAATTGACCTGAGTACACATTTTTAGCTTGACATTTATACAACAGTCGTGTTTTGCTTTTGCTCAGGAACATATGCCGCTTAAACATGATTTTTTACTTTTTTTAAATGCGTAACTTTATACGTTCAACCGACTCGCTCAAATCAATAAAATTATCTCAACATAATTTTATTATGGCGACGTATAAGTGAATACTCAAAACAGTATATTGGTAGCCAGGTAAAGCTTTTCTTGTCTGCATGCATAAATCCTTTCAAGAGTAACAAACATATCACTGTGATAACGTATAGCGTGCATGGAAAATCTGCTTCACAAACACAGCAAGAAAAAAAGTTTTCTCGTTTTCATTGTGTTTATTGCAAACCACAAAAGTTGTAAACACTTTTCGTACTTGCGCAAGATGTATAAAAATCGTCGAAAACATGTATACCCTTTTTGGCTAGAATAAAGAAAAGCACGTGCTTGCTACACTGGAGACTTTTACATTATACTATCATATCTTGAAGTCATTGCATGCAAATGTTACGCTGTGTGAATGGAGAGATTGGTTCTCGATAAAATTGAACGTGTGTTTGGTAGTCGCATTTGGTTTTTATGTTGTGAAAGTTGTTCATTTTGGATGTTGTGATGTAAAAACGGTTGAAATTAGCTGGCATCAAAGATATGATTATTAGCGTTCCATTTGATTGATTTACAAGGTAATTACATTTAAATCTTATCATGGACTTGGCTTTTCGTGCTTCACGCAACAAAAATTTAGCGTTGGAACAAAGGACATGATAAAGTTGAATTCTCCACCATGCGGATGGTTCACGATTGCCCTCATTTAGCAATCTTAACTTTGTGGGGATCTAAAGAAAGGGAATGACTAGGTTAGCGTAATTTTATGCTTGTAACAGCAAATTCAATTGCAAGCAGCTCTCGAAGACTTCAAAATGACGATTCTTTCTAAACAACAATTCGGCAAACAAAGTTGGTTACGGGAAGATCGGTGTTTTCCAATTTTGTCTCTTATTTGCCCCCTGCTGAATCACGCGGACTCCCCATGAAATCATTTAGTCTTGGTGAATGGGACACCCAAGGGTGATTTATATGATTTGTGTAATTATATGGCAATATTTTGCCTTAGATACTTCAACAGAGAAACCAAAAGGCGTATTTTATTCAATGTTTAATTCAAAATGGAACTACTCGCTGCAAGTTAAACATATCATCACACGATGCGTTTATTTGGACATTAGACTACTGCAGAGTTACAAAGAGCCTTCTTGTTGTTTGATTTTGCCAGCCAAGCATGCTTGGACATGTTTGTTGTGTACAAATGAACGCATTTGTTTGCACTCGTCGACTGAACAAAGAGAATAAATTAAGTTGCTATGAGAAATAACTTCCTTTTAGCAGTTATTTTCGTTATCGTAATTTTTGTGTATACACGCCAAAAATGGAAAGGGAATTAGAACCAAAATTATTGAGTAGGTTCCTTGTTGAAAGCAAAAGTGTTTTGTTTCAAAAAGTAATTTCTGTGTACGATCTCGCTTGGTAAAACTGTTTATTTGTTCGTGAAAGATTGTGGAACAGTTTGACAACATTTGTCTATTTGTGAAGAAAGAATTGTTAGGTAGAAGCAATTACTGTTCTCGCGTAGATTAAAACTTTTTGTTCCAAGCAAGAGCACTGCCATATCTCAGGAATGCCACATCTGTCGTCCTTTAAGTCCACTTAATCTTGTCCGGTCTATAAGCGTTTTCAAAATTTCTTGAGCCGCTCTCGTATTTCTCATGTATGATGTATGTACGATGCCTTTCGGAGCTATCGTGAGTATTTTTCATCACAAGCATTTGTATTTGTCCCGGGGCCAAATGCAATGGACAGCTTTAAAGGCGTGTCCTCTATTGTTGAAATAAAATCTTTCTCAACCTGTGCAACAACTGTTGAATTCTGCATTTGAAAACTCGTGTACTTATAGACTGCACAAACGTATCTACTTTCTCAAAAGCTTTGTCAATCATTTATCAACGAATTATTATTACAAAACTAGTTGATTTCAAACCATGCTTGTAGTGTTGTTCAAATGCCCCCACTCGATTTGGTCAATTTTATGTTAGCGTTATGCTTGTTGGGGGCAGAACACAGATGTAAAAGAAGGAAATGATTTCCGTTTGCGAAGTCACGATATTTTAATTTGTCTACATCTTTTCTTGTGATTCTTTACTTTAATCATTCTTCAAATTAGGGAACATTTAACGTGTTCACCTCGCAGCAAAATAATTGAACGACTTGGCAAATCAACAGCCGTTCTGTATTTCATAATTTGTACATTAACGTCATGTTTCTTGAGCAAACAAGAAGAGACAACTAAAATGAAAACAGTACGAGTTATGCGATCTATTTTCTCAACGGGGTCAATGACGGAAATTTCAGCGGTATTGCTTTGTCTCAGTTTGGCTTTGTGGAGAGTTTCCTGTCTTTGATTGTAACGACATTCAGATTACAACTTCATTCAATTTGTATAATGGTTGCATGGAATAGGTGGGGTTGTGGTTTCACGTCAAGGACAGCTTCTCCTTGCTGTATAAAAGCATTAGGAAACGTAATTTTTCGTACTAACTCAAGCCTTAACAAATCTTGTACAGGCAAAGGTGCACTAAGACCAATGTTCATATTTACACGAATGCGACTTAAGTGACAAACATATCCACATATAAAATGTTCTTCGTGCAGAAGAGGTGAAATCAATCACTTATAAACAAAGCTTAGAAAAACCTTGTCGCACTGGGCGTTGATAGATGACACTGCGCCCCTTAGCCTATATTTAGAATGTAATATATTTATAATTATTCATACGTCACGAATAAATTATCTCGCGCATTAATTCTAAACATGGCTTCTTTAACAACATGCAAGTAAATTTAACAAAATTTGGGCTGGAACCACGACTTATATTTCATGATGAGCAGATCAGAAAGATGGTCAAGCGCTTCATCGGATAGCGATGCGTCCTTCGTGCTGTTTGGAGGTACCCTGTTGCGTTTTTTAGTCGAAAACTATCCGTCCAGTGGTATTGTTGTTGTCCCCTTGACGAAATGTCATTGTTTTATGTGATGTGTTACTATCAATTTGGATCGCTGATTATAGTTGCGCGGGGCAAATTACAAATTGTAAATTCTTATAAAGTGTGGCTTCTGTGCGTTTAGGAGAACATCGCGGGGAGCTTCAAGGTTCAAACGCCATACACGATATACTCAAAGAAAGGATCGCGTATTTATCTGGTAAAGTACATCCTGTAAAATATATTACTATTATACTTGCTATGGAAAGTGCAATTGTATGACCACAAAGACTGTGAAATTGTGGTATGTTGTTGGATTGTGGTATGTTGTTGGACAATAACGACCCCAAAGCTTGTACTTCGTACATTGATTTCAGTGTTTAACGACGGTCAAACACTAAAATCGTGTTATCTGAACTTTGCGGTATTCGCATATTGGTTAAAGTTGATTGGGAAGTATAACCAAAAAATTGCTTTTATTTCGTAATTAGGTGGCAAAGATAAACGTGGTGGACCCGTGATAACCATTCCTAGTCGCGAAGCTACCTCTGAAGTAAAGAACGAGGATTTCAAACGTTTGCTTCATTATCTCAGCGGTTTACCTAGGTGCGTGTTTTCTCTAAGTATTTATTTGGCTATGGACTACCTTAGTTCTTGTCGTTTGTCGTGGCTCCTGTTTTACATTTCGACATATTGAAATGAAAACATGAACATAGATGACACCTAAATACCCCCGAAGGTTACAATGCATTTTTCTATACGAAGGCAAAGATCAACGGGATATTAGTTTTGATTGTTGTGCCAAGTTTTTGGACGTTCCCACATTCATTTGACTTCATATATGTGCATTTTAGGCATATATGAAGGTGATTACGTTGGGAATATAGGCCATGCTACTGTTTATATACCATAGATGTTATCAGTTCAATATCCATGTTATAAGACTGCATGCCGATCTACTGGCTCAGAAACAAAAGCACCGACGTTTTTTGAACTATGGTATGCGAAGGTAATCCTTTGCAGAGCGGGAAACTATCCGGTGTTTGCACTTGCTTAGCTTGTTGTTATATGTATGGATCTGAATATTCTAGATATGCTTGGTTTGTGTATCAAAATTTTTCCCCTCGAGTCGTGACTGCTTTGTTTGTTCAAACGCGTGACTCACAGGAGACGGTCGTGTCATGTGGCGAGACACACCGCTCCAAGTATTAAAAAAATTAGAAGCAATACGCGAGGAGGGGCCTTTTGACCTTGTCGAGGGCATATTCGTCGTCACTAGTTTTTTTTTTGCCCAAATCAGTTTCTCTGCCCTTCAAATAACTGCTTGCTAGGCAAATTTTTCACGCAAGACTGTAAATACAAAGACAGGCGTACCAATGACTACATTTGTTGATTATCTTTATCAGTGTATATAGGATAAAAAAGTAGGTTTTGCTACTCAGTCGTTAATGGTGTCATCTTTCAAGGAATTGCTAGAATTTCCAGAATTAAAGTAACTATCAGAGACATTGAATGTTGAATGCAGTTTTTGCCATCGTAGTCTTTGCTTCTACCTGCAATATCATGCATAATTTGACCTTTCCTATAATTCATCAAAAACTCGTTCGTTGGAAAAACACGAGCTAAAATCTGTTTTTCGTTTCTTAGTAAAGCTAAAACTGTACATGCTGCCATAAACAGAGTTTGCTGTCATATCTTGTTAAGGCGCGCCATTGATGGGCAATTGTACTGTTCACAGGAGCTACTCAGGGTGTCCGATCATCAGGGGAAAATATAGCACAGGTCAAGCATATCATCCTAAGACTTGTTTGTATTTTGTGCTTGATGTGTCTTTCACTATCTTTTGTTATTTGTGTATTTTCGTGGAGAAAAATAAGTTGAAATTATACGCTAGATGTCCATATCGTGTTTTCGGTGTGGCAAGATTTAAATTTTACAGCAAGAAAGTAGGAGAAGCTTTATTTGACAGTCTATCTCTCATTATAACTGTAAATGGAAAACGATATGGTGCGGAAATAGCAGAATTGTTACAGTAAAAAAAAGCCTTTGGCTATTGCACTTCATTAGCAGTAAAACCTCCCCAGTGTGCTTAACAAAAACAATGATAGAGAGCAATCTTTGCATCTTCTTTTTAAGATAAGTCTTGTACTCTTCACGTAAGATTTGCAATTTCTCTGTTTCGTTCGCAGTATGAATCAGTAAGGACTTTAATACCTGCGAAAACTGCCAAAATTGCGTACTTATTGCAGCTGAATCGCTACTGCCTAGGAAATTTGTAAACTGAGAACACTTTCCGACGGATTTAATGCAACGTAATTAATTCGTTCTGATGTTCCGTGATTATTCAATTGGCAATTTGTTCAAAAGGACGGTTTGAGATAATTTCAGTCTCCGTTTCTCACGTAATTGTTATGATATGTCTGCCAAAATGCTCTACATACACGTCATATATAAAAATATTAACAGGAATGTTTGTTGCTGCATTGACTGGTCGTTAAGTGATGTTTTCGATGTTGTAACTGGTGATAATGAATCGTTTTAATTACCTCTTTACTAATACCTACGTTTCTTAGTGACAAATCTTTAAAACCATAGCTCAATGTTTATTTGTCCTTTAACATCTTGGAGGTTTTCGAGGCACCTTAGCAAGACCAACGAGACTTGTTCCCTTCAACTTAAATATACTTTAATGCTACTTCTGTTTGCGTCAATACCATTAGCAATGAACACGTTCGTCGAATTCTTTGACAAGTGTTTAATGCGTTTTAATTTAGGAAACAATAAGCAGCCTTTATGTCGCGTCTAGTGACAATGAGAATTCGAGTGTTTTAGCTAGTTGTCGGCGTTTTTACCAAGTAGAAGTCGCTAAGTGTTTGGTTTTAAATTTTCCCTCTCTTGTATAACAATAATTCTCGATTGAAGATCAGTATAGGCCACGAAGCATATAGAAATATGATTTAATGGCTGTTATTGTTCATGAACATGTAAAAGCGGGCTGCTTAATAGGGAAAGCAAACACGTTATAGCTATTACATTTATTCAAAATTCACAGAACATCGGGAGAGATCATGCGAGCATGCGCTGTGCATGCTAAAAACGAATGATTTTACTGTGCTGTTGTTCTGCGAACAGACTCTTTTACAACAAACATGAATTTCTCTCTCAATTGTGTAACATTGCCAAACAAAGTCTTTTGGCATCTGATCTTACGTCGGTGACGATAATCTTGTTTCATCTTTTCACAAGTTGTCACGACAACAGACCTCGTTCAACGATGAAATGACCTTGGGTTCCTTGTTTGGTATTTTAAAAAAAAGTAAATGTGCTAGTCACAGTTCTGCGGTTTTTTGGTTTTCCGCGTTTCCTTTCCTTTTTGATCTCTTTACCCTGAGAATTCACCAGTCTTCTTTTGTGTTTGAGAATTTTTTGAATTTTTGCGTTTTACTCGAGGAAACGATTTAAAGTCGTCGGTTTGTTGTATTTGAGTCTTCTTTCCAACCAAAAATATTCGCTATGTGTTTTTTATCATTCAGTAATGAGAGTGCATTAGTAGCAGTGATTTTCACGTTTTCTTTACTGTCATCTTATGCACTTTGAAATTTTCCTTTTCCTCCGCCATCTGCATGTTCTTTCTGGCTGAGAACACAAAGATGTGTCGCAATAGCTTTGACTTAATTCATGCCATTGGTTATAAATTGTCCTATTTTGACGATGTTAGGTTTTGTCAAAGTCGAGTTTACGATATACTAGCAAAACATCTGGAGTTAACAGAAACCGAGACTGTATTTTAGGGTTTTATGTGCCTAAACAGTTCCTTACTTCGCTATTTATTGAGTTTCATGTAAATCTACCTACGTTAATAGAAAGATAGGGTTTTTTCGGAAAAAACTCATTGAGATTTTAAATGACAAACCAGTTTTATTGGTCTGTTTCCAAACATTTAATCCTGTAAATGATTATCGCTTAAGTAATCCACCTTTATATATATACATATCTGATTGCATGAAGATTTTATCGATTATCTTTTAACAAGTCCTTTGACGATTCAATCTTATCTAAAATTGAGCTGTTCAATGCCAGCTATAGTTTTCCTCGTCTGTGGCCTTCAATGAAAACCCTGCAGACTTAACCCTGTACACACGAGTCAAATCTTTCAAAGAGCACTTTATTCTCTTCGCCCGAGGCTTCAAGTTCATGTTTTCTTTTATATTCCAGTGATAATGCACGTGAACAAGGATTCAGTATTGTATTGGACATGCGTGGTAGCACGTGGCTCTCCATCAAACCAATCTTGAAGTCAATGCAGGTAAGTTTTAATGATGTTTTATCGAAGACATTTTCTCCTCGATATACACGTCTTTACTACGTATGAGTTAAGTGTTTTACTCTCTGTTTAAGTTTGTGTTTTTCTTTACATAAGTTACTTTATTTTCGTTAATAAAGTAAATGGTTTAAGCTCGTGCGTATTGTTACATGTTTGTGGATGTAGATCGTCCAGGTTAATAAAGTCCTGAGAAGGACTGTTACTGTCGATGTTGGAATGACGATTCGACAACCTTACTTGGAAGGAGACAACCTTGACTCTGAAGATGACTACCGCTAAGGTTGTCGTAACGTCAGTCAACAGCAACAGTCCTTCTCAGGACTCATCTGTCCTGGACATTCTACATCTACAAACTTATTTTATTTTCACTGGACATCGTCCTCATTTGATATTATTGTTTTCAGCACAGTTTAATTACTTCGTTGATCAAATTCAAAAATACGATTTTCAGCACAATTCCAGGTCAGCGGGATGGAAAACATTACTAATTTTACCAAGATATTGTATGTATGGTTTATAGATTTAGATCGTCCAGGTTAGCTGAATCACGAGAAGGACTGCTGCTGTTGATGTTGACTGTCGTTTCGAAAACCTTAGCGGTAGTAAAAGCCAATATCAACTATCCTTCTCAGGACTTTACCAACCTGGAAAATCTACATCTAAAAACGTACACATTGTATGTGGTTGATGTTCACGATCTTGGCTACGCCTAAATTTTTTCATCCGCGAGAAGAAAAATTTATTAGATCGTTCTTAAAATCGTTAACTTCCCCCTCAAAACGAGTGGAAAAAAACCGGTGTTGTATGACATGAGACATGGCTATATCGCTTGGTTTGTTTTTTTCCCGTCCCTGTCGGTCATTTAAACTTTCTAATATTTCTTCACAAAGACAGAGAATTGTGTTAAAATTGCATTGTTGTATAATTTAACGTTGTGTTAAAGCAAAACTTGTCAATATCAATTGAAAATATCATGTACATTCACGTTTATCGGTCTAAATTTGAATGTATGACTTGGGGCTATCGATTTGTTTGTGGCGAGAGAACTATCTAGACGAGAGAACTATCGATTTGTTTGTGGCGTTCTGTGAAAAAAAAAACCCTCGAAACTTGAGCTTAATTTTGTAATATTTTTGTTGGCATTTGTTTTGATCATTTTCGATTAAATTAAAGTTTGTTCTTGTCAGTGGAATAATAATGTAAGTCTACACTATGTCCTACTCCAAGCTCATTTAACGAAGGCAATTTTCCGTTGGACTGTTTAACCTGTGTGACCTGCACAACAAGATAGATCATCTGAGCCATGCTCAGCCGTTTATTGACATAGACGTTTTCATAAAGACAAAAGCTGAAAAGTCCACGTTGCTTTAAAAACAGCTGCTTCTGCAATTTCTAGTACATGTTTGACAAACATTCTTTTTTTTCATATTATACTTTGTCTTGTATACTCTCACAAAAGTCGCCACAGCTCGGACAACTTCTTGATCATGTAAAAACTATTATTTTATATAAGGACACTCGATAAAAGCCAAAAATCACGAGCATTTCTGAAGGCGCTATGGCGTCGTGTGAATATTTTTACAAAAAGCCCTGCGTCTTTGAAATTAATTTTACAAATTAAAGATGTTGTGTTTTCGTACCTTTAGGAGAGCTTTCCGTTGAAAATTCATTCCGTTTACATAATCAAACCGGAAGGCTTTTGGGAAAGACATAAAGCTTCGTCGGGCAGTGGAAAATTCAATTTCGAGGTACAGTCGAGGGTCGTATAAATATATTTTGTTAATCATCAATTATTAACTGCGTCGCCCAAGTCTGAAACGGATTAAATTACCTCTGTGTGAAAATTATCCCCGCCGTTAGTGAATCGTAGCTACTATATGGTCGCGTAGAAGTTTGCTAAATCTGAAGTTTAAGAGACTTGAATAGTTCACCATTCTGTCTTGAGATGAAACGATAAAGGTTAGAGCACTCGCAGTTTGTAATTTGTGATCAATATTATTTAAAGCTGTAATAATTGTTTTACAAACAAGTGAGCATCTCTCTCATCTTTGTGTTGACGTTCATTGTCACTTTGACGTTCAAACTCTTCCCAGGTTGTACGCTTTAGCTTTTCACGACATCGTGGGCTGTTTTATACAAAATATTCTTAAGTAATCGATCTTATTTTGACGACACGCTTGGAACTATGAAAAGCAGTGATATAATTTTTCTTTCATTGTCCTTATTGTTTGATGAATTAAGATTGTACATGCTTATGAATCGGAGAGGAATTTCTGCTATTTTTAGTACTGGTTACGTGCATTGCTTGCATTTAGTCACCAGATTTTTGTCGTTGTGGAATTTCTTATGATGTATAAGATATGCTTTGATATTTTATGGAGATGGTTTCATTTTATTATGCTTTAGTGTTGATCGAGAAAATTAAGGCGAATTAGTTATTGTCTGTCAAGATGTTTTCATTGGTATTGTTCGTATTAATTTGAAGCAATAAATATTTGAAATATTTCTATGGTAAGAACCTGTCATATCTCCGTTTTGCTTAGCGAGAAAGTTAAAAATTGATGCCGAGACGCGCGTTCCTCTGACTTTGGGAGTTAATTCCTCCTAAGCACATTCATAAACAGGCAATTTATTTAATTTCCACTTTGTTGCTCTTGACCTAACAAAACAGGAAAAGATCTTTTCTTCCTTTCGATTGATGAAATGTTTGTTTTAACCCGTGTATGCACATGGATTCATTCACTTACGATTTTACACTCACAATCATTTCGACAGTTGTTATTTTTGGCAAAGTGGCGATGTGTTGGTATTAAGAGATTTTCTTCAGTTTTTTGGACGTGACGTAGTGTTTAATTATGAAAATCGGCCTTAAACCTGAAAATATTACGATATTTCTATGGATTCTTTTTGTTTTTGACGATCCTTTCGAGGTATTTTCTTACATTAAGTAAACTTCACAGCGCTTTTTGTACATGCAAAATTTGAAAATAGGTCAGTACGGTGTGGATTTATGATCACATATTTTTAATCAAAAGAGTTCGCAAGAAGACTGGCAACTGGATTGCCAATAGGGGAAGCAATATGTTTCGGATTTTGAAAGATTATCCTGGAAGTTATTTGCAGCATTACGCTAGATTTTGAAATGATCCGATGAAATTTGATTGTTGACAAAAAAAAGGCATTGTAGAAAGGAAAAGGATTCAGGTTTAGCGCAGAATCTTAGACAAGAGCAGAAAGCAAAGGTGGATCTCTTTGTTTCTTCAAGAGTATTTTTGATAGAAATATGTTTTGGTGTGGTTAAACCCTGTATCATTTGATCACATACGAGTATTAATATACGCACTTGGGGTCGCAGTTCAACCGCTTGATAACACCTGATGACGATAAGCCGTTCTGGTCTTTATAGTCACGTTCATCACAAATTCTTGACTTTTCTTTATTGTCAAAAAATTTAAAGGATCAAAACTCATTGGGGTATTTATTGTAAAATGTGTTAAATTCTGTAAGGTTTTTGAGGTTCGTGACATTTCCATGTGAAGTATCGCCATATACCAGTAGTTTTTCAACTTTTCGTCTTTGTTAGATATTTCTTCATGTTCTCTGCAGATACTTGAGGACAACTCTATAAATTATACGTAGATGACTTCATTATTGCACTAAAATATAAATCATTAACCTTTAAGCACATTTGTTTTTAGTACTTTTTAGTACTTTGTTGTATTATATAGTACTTTGTTGTATTATTATCAAGATACATTATCTTGAGTGACCGACAATTGTGTCTTTGGATGGATATGCGTTATTTTTGCTATTAAACTCGTGCCGATACTCTCTGTATACGTAAACAATGGTATCGTGCTGTTCACGTGACCTACTCACATCACGAAATAACATTTCTGTTATTTCTTTAGCACTAGATTTTGGACAGAAGGTTGTGGGGCTCATGTCATTTAGAAGGAATGCTTACAAAAACTCGTATGCTTGTGAACTTGAAAGTTTTTGAGTCTTTTTACCCTCGGAAATATTTTTTCACAGCACGAGTTTATTTGATGACCACAGCAGTTGATGATAGTCCACAATGTGTTATTTATTGTGCCTGTTTTGTTTCAATAACAAGCGTACATATTTACAAAAATATAATGCTGTCTGCTCGATCGAAGCCTCCCGCTGGATATTACATGGAATATTTAAATTATATTTCATAACAACATTCTTCGTTGATGATTTGTGAAATAATGTGTTCTACAAAACAAGGACCTTCTTCTTAAATTGCTTTTGGGTTTTTTTTAGGTGACCTTTAGTTCACTCGAAGGACTTACTAAATACATTGAACCTTGTAATTTGACGTCTGAATTCGGAGGTACACTTTCCTACGATCACGATCAATGGGTGATAATGCAAATGGTAGGCGATGATTTATTTGTATCGATTCCCGACAATGTCACGTGACTAAGAGGTCATTAGTTTCGTCCTCCCATTCCTCTCTATCTCCTGTGTGGTGTAATCGTATTTGCAGATGTGGCTATAGTGGTCCCCCGCTGACCTTGATCATCACGGGCGATACTCACTTATTCCAAATGTTTTCATGCAATTCAAGTATCCCCATTAACTTTTCACGATCAATAATTGTAGGGCTCATATTTGAATCTTTAAATTCTGCCGCATAAGTTTCCTTTAAAATCCATCGTTTTCTACTGATTTTAAAATGCCAATATGTATATGAGCCCCCCTTCACAATTATGTTATGCCATATTAAAGTGTTTCCTTTTTTATGTAGTCGTTAGAAAAGTTCAATTTTGAGGCCATGACCTTACTGACGAAACTCGATGAGATTCACGAAGGTTTGATGCATCAAGATTACGCCGACGATCTTGTTGCGTTACGCGAACAGGTTAAATATCATCAGCATATACGAAAATGGATTATCAAAGCTCCAATTGATACTTTAGAAGAGGAAGGTAGTCGTCTTTTAGAGTGGATTAATGAAAATAAACTAACACAAGAGGATGGTGCTAGCGAAGATTGGAAGGCGACAAGTGCAAGGGTTAAGAATATACTTGAGAACTTAAATGGAGAGCGAGATAAACTTAAAGATTCGTGGCACATTAGGAAACATCGTCTTGATCAGTGCATTCAATATCATTTGTTTCAACTCGACGCTAAAAAGGTTCGTGTTTTTCTATTCTTTCATCTTGTAACCGTGGCATAATCAGTGGCGTAGCTAAGAATTTCTTAGGACGGGGGGCGGCAAGATAAATTTTACGACAATGGGGCAAGGCAATCGGGCGCGGCCAAAGAAATGTATTAAGAAATGGGGTTTAAAAACCAATAAAAATTGTATGAAACATGTCAGAAAACAGTGTCAGGAGAAGTTAATTGAAACATTGCTTGGTTTACTTTATGAACATTGGCTTATTTTTCAACAAAAAGTTAAAATTCAAAAGCAAAAAAACCCCGTTTTCGGTCCATGCTTCCCGATACCTTCTTAAGCGCAAGGCACTAGAACGTCGCATGTTAACGTTTCGGTAGGAGATTTCGGCCCCTCCACGCTATCCTACTTGGGAGATGCAATAGCAAGCTTCCGCCCATCAGACCCCGAGATCGCCTGCGATAGGCTTTGCTCGGGGTACGCAGGGAGAGTGCGGTCGCCACCGAAGTGTGGGCCCCTAAGCCACTGCATACCTAATCGCACCCAGCTTCCACTGCTAGTTAACATCTACTATACTTAATATTGGCTTTATATATATATATACATAAATTCAAAGGCTTACGAAAGTTGTGGGATTAGTAAAGTCACCACTGCGCATGCTCAGACGATTTCTTTGATAATTCACGACTAAATGAGCTAATTGACCCAAATGTAGTGCAAGTACATGTAGTTAGTCATTGCCATGACTATGAACTTGTGAAGCTGGTCAAGTCGACTGCGCATGCTTAAGTGGACTGCGCATGCTCAGATGACATTTAATATGACTAATCGAGCTAGTTACAACACAATCGATATTAGTAGATCCAGTTGGTTGTTGCCATGACCACGAACTTGCACAATTAGTCCATTGGACTGCTTGTGATCAGATGATTTTTATTTCAAGTTGCTACTAAGCGAACTATTTACTCTAAAATTGGTGCTAGTAGATCCAATTGGTCTTTGCCATTTACATGAATAGCATTAGTTTGCCAAACGGATTTCCCAAGTTTCAGTCCCATATTATTGGCATGTTTTCTGTATTTTTCAGCATTTCTATATTTCAAATGCATTTTCAAACTCGTTACTTCAATGACTGTTATCGGCCTGGCGTGTGTGTGTTTTTTTTTCAAACTTTGTATTATCCTTGGATCCCTACTTCTCTTTTGTAAAGTACAACGTTTATGTAATGCTTTTGCCATCAATGTTTATTGTTTTTTGAGAAGTGCAGGCAACAATTGTTTGTTACTTGTCCATGTCATTTTGTAATGTTGTGTTCTTGTATATTCTGCACTACTAAAGTAAATAATTGAATTCCAAGTTACCTTGCGGTAAATTCCTATAAATTAATCAAAAAGTATAAAAGCGTCAATGTATCAACTCGTTTCTTTGCGCGCTTTTATTTTAATTTCCTTTCATGCCGCAACTCTGCGGACTCATCAAAACATAAACTTTTTATATAAATGGTTGAAATATGCTGGAAGAAAGTTTGCAACAATACTTGGCTCTTGCCATCGAGGCTATGCTTTGACTAGAGAGAATTATAGTTCATGTGATGGTGTAAAGTTGTAATTACATTGAACTATTTCGTTCTGTAGATGAGAAAGTGGATCAAGGATAGTCAAGATGATCTTTTGACAAACTTCATTGATGTTGGAATGGACGAGAAATCTTCGACCGAACTGCAAGAGGAACATGGACACATACAGACCTCTTTTCGCGTAAGTAATGTCTCTTCTTAGTAAGTAATGGTATATAGCTAAGCAACTACACATGCGCACGGCAAAGCGTTAATTCTGCAATGGATCGTCAGCATCTATAGCCGTGATATCCGGAAAGGCATTTAATTGCCATCACATATTGTATATGTGTATGTGCTATATGTGTATATATATATAGCTATATATAACAAAGTGTATAAAAATGTGCCCTCCGGGCTATCACCATAGTAAAATGGTGACTCCTGCACTTGGGATACATGATGTACGGTTACACATTGTATGGATTGTTTTGTAGAGTCACCACAGTGCTCAAATCTGTAAAGGCGAGCTTTGCATAGCGCGAAAGCGGTGAACGTATATATTCGTTTTTCGTGTTATAGTTTCTAGAAATCGTTTACGTTCAGAAATCATTAGCATACAATGACTGTTGATTGTACAAAGTAGTTCAACATGTGATCATGTTAGAGTTATAAATACAATGACGACATTATTTAATCTTCTATACTACAGCATACACACACAGGTGTTTATTTGTCAAAGCGATGCTCGTTTCTTAATAATTCATTACATTATCTTATAATGATTCTCGTTAATGGTATATCGAATCAAAAGTGAAAAGCCTTTAAAAATTTCCCGTTGTTGCTTTGCGTTAGAGTTCAGAAAATCGTCGCCTTTGTTCGCCATTTTTACTTCCCCAAAATTTGAATACTTTATTGATTGCAAAAGCCGTGCATTTATGCGTACTACACCTTTTTAAATATTAAAAGAGGAACGATAATCATATTTTAGCTCTGGGAAAAGCGGACAAATTGCCATGTATAATATGGATAATGCATGCACTTTTGACTGAAATCTTTTTAGTTCTTTGTACAAAGACCGAAGTGCAATATTGCTCTTCGCGATAAAAAGGCGACCTTCACGTATAGCCTCGTTATTTGCTTTGTCTTTTTTTAAATTATTATAATTTATCTCAATGACCGGACAGCTGCTTTGAACTTTTGACGAATAATATACTGCAAATCGTGCAGGGATATATTTTTATTTGAAATGTTCTTGTGGCGTGCTTCTTTCTTTGAAGTTTGAACGGAAGCAAACTCGACAGAAATCCTGAAGCAAATTACACATGCCAGTGGTTCGTTGTTATTTAGCTTTCGTCAAGCTGAGGTTGAGCGCTTCATAATGAAGAACACAAAGCTTTCCAAACTATGTTGAATTAATTTCCTAACGTTCAAGCGTACAATTTGAAATTTCAATGACGACTCAAAACATATATGTTGGTACTTTGGCGTTGTAGTTTTATTTGATTGAAACGCTTGCAGCGGAAGGTAAATTTACGTTTATTTTTTGCAATCGTATAATTGAAGTGAATGAAATACGGGGGAATTACTCGTTTTCCCAATGGTAGCTTTATCAATGGCAGACAAGAGAATATGATTTCGAGAAATAGACTCCTACAACCAAAGCTTATAGGTTTTTGTAACTTTTTTCATCATTTATCAAGTAAAGTTGCAAGCATTGTCCTCTCAACTTATAATGCTCGTAATTTGAACTCCATTAGTTTGCATCGCTCGTGAATTTGTATTAATTTGTGCGATCAAGCCAAGTTTAAATACAATTCCATTCCATACTCCTAGACAATGCTAGTGAATTATCGTAAACATGCAAAGGAATGTAGTGGAGTGCGAACTCACTGTAAACATGTGATCTTATGATGTTTTACAATGAACGCGGCTAATTAGAGTATCATTGATTGTTTAAAATCATTGTCTATGGAAGTCTCATCTTTTTGGTCATGTTGTCATATGTAAAATTTTATATTAATATATTGAATCCAATATATATTGACCCACTCGATGAAATGACTATGAATAATTTTTTCGTCATTTTCTTCCAACTTTTCAAAATTTTCTGTAAAATACCGACTCGAACTAACGGAATTTACAGTAATTAATTTAATCTCAGTTGTTGCAAGGAAAGTAACGTTAATTGTTGGGTTTTTTTATGCATCCAGAGTTTGTTGCAACATATTAGTAGAGATTAATTTTCCATTTCAAATCGTGCCAATAATCCGCGCGTGACGCTTACATTCTTATGAATTTTAATTTGTCTGTACGTTCAAACAAAAGGCTTTGGTGGAACGACATCTTTGATGTTTTGTCAACTTGTAGATACAATCAAACTTAGAGAAACTCACGTTTTTGATAATGAAAATCTCCTTATGCATTGTCTTCAAACATGTCTGAAAGTAATTTGATTTTAACCATGTGGGTTTTGTTTGGCGTGTATCGACCACAGTATTTTGGGTAAGCTTTTGAAATATAGTGCTATACCGAAGTCTGACTTTTCTTTTCATCGCATAAGATTGATTTTCTTGACTAAATTTGAATATTTCAACTGGTTTCAAACGTGTAATATTAAAGATGGAAGTATTTGGTCATTTTGATGTTCTGTGTATGTTTTATGTTGAAGATGACAGCACTTTTAATGCATGAGCGAAGGTCAATTAAAACCTTGTTATAATGTTTGTTCACAAAATAGAGTCTCTTGCCTTCTAATATGTAACAGCATATATTGTCATTCGCTACCAATTATTGCCCGAACAGAAAGAGAGAGTGTTTTGTGATATTCATTTTCAACGACCATGTTGACGTCTTCTTTGTCGTATTTTATCTTGTTCCCATTCAACATTTTGGTTTTAACTATTCTTTCTATGTATATACTTTTAACTACGCTGTCAAAATTGTAATTTTTGTTATTCTAGTTTGTAGACAAGCGCGAATATATTAAATATTGGTTGGAAAAATTACCGTTTCACGATGTTTGCTTGTTATTAAGCAGTCTTTGTAGACGGACGCTAACTTATGAATATTTGTAGAGAGTTGTCAGTCTTCGCTAGTTGACTATAGGTTTATAGCATTCTCAGATTGTGTCATGTACATTTTCACCTCACGTGATGTTAAAGTTTTCATATGTGATAGCCATGTGGGGAAGAGATTAAGAAGAGTAATTGTACCTTAAAAATTTTCTTTGTGATGGATTCAATTATATTAATTTTATTATAAGGGAATTCAGTAATTATATAGATGTGTTGTCTTTAAACAAATCACTAAAATTAAATCTATAATTGATTAAATTCTGTAACTTGTGTATTTAACTAAAATGACTAAAATTCTTGTATTTTGAAAGACTTTGCAATCTTGTAGGCAGCACTTGCATGTTGCTGAAATTTTACCACTTATCACAGGTATTTTTCTTGAAAAACCTCAAGATACAATAATATTTTTGTGGAGTAACGCACGATTATCAGAATGGAAATAAGCTTTAGTTGATTTAGTAAAGTGTCGAGGTTTACCTCAACCATTATTGAATCCGATCGTTTTTGTTGTCACGTCAATTGCGCAGGTCGTATTGTTTTCATTTTGTTTTCAGTATGAAAAAAGATATCATCGAAAGCATGATTTAGTGCAGGTTCTCGCAATACGTAGTTACGTTGTTCATAATATACAAAAATTATTCTTTCATTATCTTAAGTCTATATATGGCTTTATAAATCGTGCTAATATATACAAAATGCACGGAATGAAAGTGATTCACCCATATTGATTCTGTCTATTAACCTTAGCAAAAATGTAGACTTGTGTGGTAATAAGCTCATTCTCAACTTCATGGAGCTATAGCATTATATCAAAGAAAATACGAATGTTTTTTCGAATTTCTTGTCGTTTTATGTCCAGTCAATATAGTTCGGAAACGCAAATCTTGACTTTCATGTACAATGTTATTTTGATTTCGTTTCCATATATTTCCTCTATCTATATTTAAAATCCTTGGTCGTTTTCACGTATTGATTACTCATGACTTTTCTCTACGTCGTATTGTCTACATTCCACATTCAAATTTTTACAAACATTGTTTTAAAACGTGCTAAGTCCTATATATTTAATTGTATTTCGTTTGCATGAGAGTGTCGGACAGGAAAACGTAGGAGACGAATGTTTATATAATCATGCACCATGACCGCATAAATCATGCTTATTTTATGAATGCCACGGACTTTAGTTTTTGTCTACATTTGTGTAAGCGTTTGGTGAAATGCAACATTAGTGCTTTCAACTTTCATGTTTTGCGGATGGAGAACTTCCTCATCCGCAAAGACAGGAAGACGTATTGCCTTTTGTGAATTGAAAAGTTTTATATGTTTTTCCCTCACCGTAAATGTTGGTGTACCTAACTGTTCGGATGCTGGTATCTATATTGAGTCAAATAAAGTTTATTTGAGGTAATTAGGTGTTAACGGTTTGTACTACGAACTCGCCCAATGTAAACCTTCACGAAACACACCGTCACGATGAGAGAAACAAAATGAAACTGGAAAATTATCAAACTTTCGCTCATTGATGCAACTTTATAATTATGATTCGCAAGCAGTCTCCTGGATGTTTCAAGTTTCTTGTTGTCATTACCCACACATCCTTTTAATGACACCAGTAACGTCCCATCATTTTTCGTTCACGCATCTTTTTACCATTTGTAAAGAATCATTTTACATACGATTCAATGTCGAATTTTGTAATGAGTCTTGGGAAAGTTTAACAGTACATTGTTCTTGTCTAGGAAATTTCTGAGAATATAAAAAAGATACTCGAAGGAGCCGACAAGTTATTGCACTCGGGACATTATGAAGCTGATCAAATTGAGTCAATAGCAGTGTCCTTGGAACAGGAGTGGAAACAATTTTCAATGGATATAAGTGAACGTGGAAACTTGCTTTCGTGTTCCGTTGGATTTCATAAGAAGAGTGAGGAGGTAGATATATGTTCAATTTAATGATTTCAGTTCTTATATACTCCAGTCTAGTATCTTCATCAGGAGTGATTTGATGTTGAAACTTAAGTTCTTACATACTCAAGTCTGGTGTCTTCATCTGGAGTGATCTGATGTTGAAACTTGAGTTCTTATATACTTCAGTCTAGTGTCTTCATCAGGAGTGATTTGATGTTGAAACTTAAGTTCTTATATACTCAAGTCTGGTGTCTTCATCTGGAGTGATCTGATGTTGAAACTTAAGTTCTTATATACTCCAGTCTAATATCTTCATCAGGAGTGATTTGATGTTGAAACTTGAGTTCTTACATACTCCAGTCTAATATCTTCATCAGGAGTGATTTGATGTTGAAACTTGAGTTCTTATATACTCCAGCCTAGTCTCTTCATCAGGAGTTATCTGATGTTCAAACTTGAGTTCTTTTATACTCCAGTGTAGTGTCTTCATCAGGAGTGATCGATCTGATGTTAAAACTTAGTTTTTCATTCTAATGTTATATCTTTAGTTTTTATAATATATATTCGTGTCTGCTGTCGTTGTTAGAAAAGACCTGTGCACAAACTTGATTAAAACTGTAGAATGTTGTCTTTCAGTTTTTACGACGTGTTGCATCATGGGAAGAGAGACTTAACGACAACAGTTACTCAAACATCAATGACATTGACCAACTGAGTCAGTTGTTGATCCAAAGTGGAAATTTAAAGAAAGATATCGACACTTCTTATGAAGCTGTTTCCGCCGAAAGCAAACAACTACTCGAGGCTTTGCAGAAACCGCTACTCCCCGGCGATGACCGTGACACGCCGGAATTTTCCGAAGCTGCATCGCATGTCATGGAGCTGTTTTTGAACGTTCATGAACATCATAGACAGCTGGGGATATTATGGGAGGCGAAGCAAAGTGGCTTACGTGAGTTGATACATATGTCGACGTTGGAGCAGGATATTAATCAGGTGAGATTATTTGGATTATTGTGTGGATTAGCGTTTTGATAAGATAATCAAGATGTGTTGTCTGGATTATCGTCTTGACCACAAAGGTAAGATCTATTGTCTGGGTTAACGTCATGATCAGACAATTAAAGTGCTTTGTCTAGATTATCTTTTTGTTTCAAAAAAGTTTGTTCAGTAATTTCCAGTTCATCAGAGTTGATGATGAACTCGTAGCAAGTCATAGCGTAAAAGCGTTTATAAGTTTACTTTTTTTTTACGCTGAACGTCTTTACAGGATTTTAGCATGAAACTTGCAAATTTTTCCTTTTCAAACACCATTGCAAAATCTTCGTGCTCAAGTCCTTTGAAGTAAAAACACATTTCGTGCTGCCGCCGTCGTAGACAGCAGCATTCTTTGAAACAAACTCGGTTGAATTTTTCACACTATTTGTGTAAATATATGTTTCGATATGCTGGCACTAAATCCTGGGTTTTTTAATTTACGTAAGTTCCTTGATGGAAATTGAAAAAGATGTCTCCGTTGTATTTCACGTGTAGCTTTTCACGTCGAATGTTTTGATAAATGGCAATGACAAGGAATGTCGTCTCGTTCAATCACCATTTATGTTTAACGACATTTAATGAGTTAAAACAAATGTATGACATATTGACCTCTCCTTGCGAACGATGCCCAACACCAAAAAAGAAAGGTGTATTTTGAGAAGATCACGTGACATATTCTTATCGATGAAAGTTTGTCTTGATTGTCGGTCTTCTACATCTCCAAATATTCTTTCTGACAAAATCGTTGCGCGTTGTTCTCTATAATTGTCCATATAGATGACGATGTCATCGTGAAAACACGTTTTTGAATATTCATGACGCATCGATTTAGAGCAAGGGAAAGCTCGTTCCGGTCCATGGGCCGTTGTTCTTCGTCACATTTTTGTTGATGAATCATATTTGGGATCCCTGTTATCAAACAAAGATGAGGATTTTGTTCATATTTACGTTCCACGATCGCTTGCTATACTAGTTCGTTCGTCATGATGGCATTATGATGTCTTGAATGACATCAAATTGCGTATACAAGAGCACAGAAAGTCTGGGGGCTGTTTGAACAATTATAGTTGTCATCCAATCTGTGTATGTACTTCGTGCGTCAGATGGATTACATCAGTTTAAACGGTGATGCTTTTTTGAAGCTGGTAAGGAATTACTGATTTAGGATCTTGTAAACTGGTAAAATCCGTGAGGTCTAGGATATTTTGTCATGTCTAAGTAGATCTAATCCTGACATTGGGCAAACGAAATTCTTGCCGTGTCCCCAATGGTATTTTGCCTTCATCTTTCTATGAAAAGTTTACCCCGATAAGTTTAGGCAGTCTTGAGTACATGCTTGTAGCATTTGATAGTTCTCAAACACTTCGAAGCGAAAGATTTGCTGCATTTGTCTTATGCGAATGCTAAAACGCGTAGATTTATGTATTTAGACGTTGTCTTTGGTAATTAGCGAAATCTGGCAATAAAAACTGTCATGACAACGCTAGAAATTTGATTTACACTTTTGAAAATACTCCTATATCCTTCGCTGTTGTGAGAATGCTGTTGATTTGCCATTTGTCATAGAAGAACAAAAACTCAAGCTGTTTTTTTCAGAGCCATTTCTTCTTATACATAAGTTGGGCGCAATCTTAATATAGCTTAACATCTTGCGTTGATTGATATACAGCGCAATTCCTTTTCCTATGTACCTCAACACGCGGCTACAGCTTGCCAGACGCTTCAAAGCAATTGCTTTTAAATTTAAATGTAGATTTTTCTTAAGTTTATAGTGTTAATCACCTGTGTTTGTATTGTTTGTTTTCCACTTGCGTGAAGAGCAGACGGTGTGAATGTTTCGTTATGAAAATACGATTGCAAAATCAACAGATTAAAATATTGCTATTCCATAAAGCGTGAAATGTGATGAGTTAGTTTTGATGAAAATTTCCTTGAAAATATATCTTACAAACGTTGTTGATTATCCAAGTACTTTTGCCAACAAATATTTTACACTCGCTTTACGAATACTAGTCAAAATGTGGCATTTGCTTAACGTTTTTATTTACTTGCAATAGCTTTTTATTGATTTTTTTGCATTATGACATCCTTCTAACATTTACAAACACAGTATAACGGCTCAAAACTATTAAAAAAAAGAATAGCTCGCATTGTTTAACTCAGCAAGAGTTTTGTTTTCAATCAAAATGGATCGTTAAACCAGCAACCGAGGAAAGATGTACAGTTTTAGCTAAATTTAATTGGTAGATTCTGTTGAATTTTTCTCTTATGGAGGGCTGGCAAATTTTTTGTTTGCATGCCATTAGTGGCAGTTTCCACAAACGTTGAGATAATTTATATCATCCCCACAGATAATTTAAACCCTTAAGTTTCGGTTTATATGAAAAGTCCTCTAGACTCATATTACTCAATGATAACAGTTCTCCTTTTTGTGTTTTTATATCCTCTTTAAATGAGTGCAGTTAATATCGCGACAAACAGTTGCCAGGTTTTATGATTTTAACGTGATTGCCTTTGTAATTCCTGGTTTCATAAAACATTTAGTTATCGAATATCGATAGCAGATGGAGTATGAATTAGCCTAGCAGTTTGACGTTAAATGTATTTCTAATAGGGTGTTTTTATTAACATGTTGCTTTTACAACAGACAGGATCCCCAAACAGCCTCTTCAAATCTTTCTTTTATTTTGAAATATAGAAGAGTCTTGTATCTGTTCTAATCACATTGACATCTTGTCCAATATCTATACTAAATTATTGCAACGATGTTTTTGAGCATTGTCATCCTTCAACACTTCATGCTGACAAAATATTCAAACCATTTTATTTTACAAAATCGATGATTGCGAACATGCATGTCTTAACAATGTGAACATTTTTAATTGTTCGAACATATGGTTCATGTAAATGCAATGTCACGTTTGTATTTGTGGTTTTATTGTGGCATTTCAAAGTCAGTATTTCTTGAGATTCATATCTTCAGAACATATGGCTCTCTAGATACTGTTAAAAAAATCTTCTTTAATCGAGTTTGTTCTATTTTTGACTACTAAACTATAGCCACGCTGTCTTTGTTTGACGATGTTTAATTTCTGTAAGGTAGATCATTTGTCATCAGGCTGGTATTTCATCGGCTGTGTGAAAGTTTTCGCTCTATATATTATCAGTCTCTCGACAAAAACAATCCTTTTC
Organism: Xenia sp. Carnegie-2017; assembly: GCF_021976095.1. Classification (NCBI taxonomy): domain Eukaryota; kingdom Metazoa; phylum Cnidaria; class Anthozoa; order Malacalcyonacea; family Xeniidae; genus Xenia; species Xenia sp. Carnegie-2017. Next base: position 3,081,982 of record NW_025813488.1, read on the forward strand.
TTCCACATGCCCAACTTTTACACGAACGTGCGGGTGACCTTCAATTTTTGACACCTTGTTTAGACGGAATAAGGTGTTTCTTGATAAGTATTTCAAGAATTTCAGGATTGTATTCTTTACAATATGTTAAGCTAGCAAACATTGTTGCTTGATTCATTTATCAAACACTAGGCTATTGGCAGTCTTCACCGATGATTCACCTTGCCCATGTCTTTAGGGCGCTTGCTTCATGCCAAAAAAAAATACTTCAAAAAGCGTGGGTTGTGAATGTCTGTGTGCTGCCTTGTCATATAAAGCAACAGCTTGGTTAAATATATTAGTATATACTTGAAAGATTATTTTATCGACGTTATTTTCAGATTACGTTACTTGAAAGATTATTTTATCGACGTTATTTTCAGATTACGTTACTTGAAAGATTATTTTATCGACGTTATTTTCAGATTACGTTACTTGAAAGATTATTTTATCGACGTTATTTTCAGATTACGTTACTTGAAAGATTATTTTATCGACGTTATTTTCAGATTACGTTACTTGAAGATTATTTTATCGACGTTATTTTCAGATTACGTTACTTGAAAGATTATTTTATCGACGTTATTTTCAGATTACGTTACTTGAAAGATTATTTTATCGACGTTATTTTCAGATTACGTTACTTGAAAGATTATTTTATCGACGTTATTTTCAGATTACGTTACTTGAAAGATTATTTTATCGACGTTATTTTCAGTCTTGTCGTGAGTGGGAGGGGAAAAGTTGCTCTTCGATATATCTATGATTTCATTTCAGTTTAACTACAAATTTATCCAGTAGTGTTGGATCGTATTCAAACTTGGCCAAATATTGTTGACTCAATATCATTTACAATGTATTTAGTTAGTATTTCGGTTTTTATTTGTTATGTTGCTTAACATAAATCTCTTTAAATTTGTTGTATCAACCATGTTTGGTCGTTTGAATAACACGTGTAATCGGGTTAGGTTGTCACGTGATGTCTCTGTTGTTGCAGGTTATCAAATGGATCGACGAACACGGAGAGCCTTTCCTAGACAAGCATACGGATGTTGGTATGACTACGGAAAAAGCCGAGGCCTTGCTCAAACGTCATGAGGAATTCGAAGCTATTGCGAAGGTTAGTTGAGAAGCTACGATAGTCTTGGTTACAATTGGGTAGCAACGATAGACTTGGTTACAGTTGAGAAGCAACAGTAGGCTTGGTTACAGTTGAGAAGCAACAGTAGGCTTGTTACAGTTGAGAAGCAACGGTAGGCTTGGTTACAGTTGAGAAGCAACGGCAGGCTTGGTTACAGTTGGGAAGCAACAGTAGGCTAGCTTACAGTTGGGAAGCAACAGTAGGCTAGGTTACAGTTGAGAAGCAACGGTAGGCTTAGTTACAGTTGAGAAGCAACGGTAGGCTTAGTTACAGTTGAGAAGCAACGGCAGGCTTGGTTACAGTTGGGAAGCAACAGTAGGCTTGGTTACATTTGGGAAGCAACAGTAGGCTAGGTTACAGTTGGGAAGCAACAGCAGGCTAGGTTACAGTTGGGAAGCAACAGCAGGCTAGGTTACAGTTGGGAAGCAACAGTAGGCTAGGTTACAGTTGAGAAGCAACAGTAGGCTAGGTTACAGTTGGGAAGCAACAGTAGGCTAGGTTACAGTTGAGAAGCAACAGTAGGCTAGGTTACAGTTGAGAAGCGACGGTAATTTTGGTTGTCAAGCTTACCCGGACAATATAACTGTAGGTCAAATGATGTCTTGTTAGTTTTCTTTAATACTTTATATATCCTCTTCAAGAATACGTATACAAATGCCAATCAGATCAGGGATGCCATCAAACAATTACAAGACTCTGGGGAATGTCGAGCTGACGAGATAAGAAGGCGGACTCAGTACTTTGATCGACGCGTTCAGAATTTTGTTCGTCGTGTTGACGAAAGGCGGCAAATTTTAGAGCTGGCTGTATCGTTTTATTCCTGCTCAAAAAATGTAAGATGTTTTTCATGTTGCTGTTGATGCGAGTGATTATGTACAATCATAGAAATCGAGTTGTTATCGTCAAAAATGAAGATTTGAGCCCTTTTATATTCTCGACTCATTGAAATTTAATATACTCCTGTCTAGTGTCTTCATCAGAAATGATCTGATGTTTAAACTTTATTACTAAAATAGTCCAGTTTAGTATCTTCATCAGGAGTGATCTGATGTTGAAACTTGAGTTCTTATATACTCCAGTCTAGTGTCTTCATCAGGAGTGATCTTATATTGAAACTTGAGTTCTTATATACTCCAGTTTAGTATCTTCATCAGGAGTGATCTGATGTTGAAATTTGAGTTCTTATGTACTCCAGTCTAGTGTCTTCATCAGAAGTGATCTGTTGTTGAAACTTGAGTTCTTATATACTCCAGTGTAGTGTCTTCATCAGGAGTGATCTGATGTTTAAACTTGAGTTCTTATATACTCCAGTCTAGTGTCTTCATCTGGATTGATCTGATGTTGTACAAATATGATATATGTACTGTGGCGGACACTTAATGAAATATGAAGGGAGGGGGGGGGAGGGTCGTTCTCAAGGCATGAGATTTCTGGGGAGATTCCAGGGCATGCCTATTTGTATACTTTTTAAATTTGATCTCCAGAAATTCAATTTAAGGATTCCTACCTTCACATTATCCTTTAACGCGTGTGCTGGTAGATGTACAGTACAGAAGTGTATGAAATATTTATTATTTAACATCACAGTTATGTTATGTAGGTGTGATTTGAGGTGTTTGGCGCAAGATTTCATACGTTTCAAAATTATTTTTTTTTGGGTGGGGGGTCGTGAAAAGCCTCCGCCACTGTATATGTAGATTCTTCTGTAATGTCTTCATGGCATTCTCTAGATTTCATATCTATTTTAGATTCATAACGATGTTGAGAGAGTGAAAGCGCAACTCGAGATTGAAGAATTATCGGACGATCCCGACGACATTGCGAAGGTTTTGCTCAAACTACGTCACGAGTGTGAACGCTCGCTCGACAATATAAACAAAAACATAAACGATGGCAAATCTATCGTCCAGCACATGAAAGCAAACGCGCAAGACGGTAAAAACGAGTCACGTGACCGTCTCCAGGAAATAATTAAAGATCTCGAGGGGAAAAAGAATGTGTTGGAAATGGCGTGGATGAGGCGTCGCGAACAGATGGAACTCTGGCAGCAATTATGGGAATTTGAGCGAGATGGGGAAAATGTGAGTACCTTCTTGTTAATTCGTCGTGTTATATTCTTGGTGCAAAGTTTTCTAGAAAGTTTATTTTCATGGAAACGTTGCAGTGTTGCTACGAGGGGCAAAAATTCAAAGTTTCAAACAAGTCATACATTGAGTTAACTTACCTGAGGGGGATGGGGTAAACGCAACTTTTGTTCGTAGAGATTTAATGCATTTAGTCAATGCATCGAGTTTCTTCATGCAGTTTTAGCTGTCGTATTCAAAAATTCATCTGATATTTTGCCAAGATCTCAAAACGTTTTGATAAATCATTGTTTTTATTGTATGTTTTGTGACATTTGACTGTCGTTTGTATACTCTCGAACACTTGATACTATCTGCAACAGCGTGATGTATGAAGCTGTGTTCAGTAGGGTTTTTGTATACTAGCAAAGACAGAGTTGTATACTGGAAACAACAGGCTTGTATACTGGAAAAAACAGGTTTGTGTTCCTATAGCGACAGGATTGTACACTGCGTTCAGTACACAATATGAAAGTGATGTATACAGGGAATTGAACAGTTTATATATTGATTTACTATGTTAGTGTAGACCTTGTGTTTTGTCTTTTAACACAAAGAGTTTGAGTCAAAGGCAATCATCTGCGATTTATCGACTTACTCTAAAGGTCAAATTCTATTAATGTTTCACGTTAAATGCATATTTGTGTTTTCGCTCCTGTCCTATTTTGCAGGCCCAGCACTCCAGGTATATGTTGTATCCTGTTTGTTCTTACGTCATAGCCACCCTTCTTCCGTTGTTATTATTAGGTAAAGAATCACTTGGAAAACTGCGAAGCTGATTTGGAGAAAGGTGGCCTAGCCGATGACCTTAATGGAGCGAAATTGATGTTGAATTCCTTTCAAGAACAATTAAAAGCGATCGATACTTTATCGTTGAGGACTTTTTGCAAGGGCGAAGAACTTATAGATCTGCTACGGCATTCTGACGTCGAATTACGTGTTCGCAACCCAAGCACGCCTGAGACCATTGAAGCGCATCAACACATTCAAAACCTGTTGGAATTCTTACACAATCAAAGACGTTTGTTTCTCGAGTTCGCTGAAGCTAGAAAGAAAAAGTTGGAGCAAAGGCTGGCGTTGAAACAACTCGAAGCAGACACAAAACAGGTAATTGTCTTGTTTGTACTTGTCATCATAGGCTACGATTGAAATTTTTTGAGGTTTTCAATTCCAGTCAATAAGTTGCATCTTTTTTCTATTTTGAATAAATTCATTGACTATTTTATGTCATTGAGAAGAATGTGATCGATGAATAATTTTTGCACGTACAGTATTTTTAACTTACTTTATCAAATAATTAACTTAATAATGAAAGATTTTTTTTCTTTTAACACCTTTGAAATATTTGGGTAATGTAACCTGGTACTTATCGAATGCCATCTATAGCTACTGGTTCGAGACATTAGTTCGAGTCTGAGCGAAGAATACATGCATGTTTATGGTTTTATACAACATTTGTACCTTAAGCGAGTCGTAATTGTTGTAAGTGCTTGTGCTGTAGTTTCTTGGGTTTAAGATCCTGTTTTTCGAAAATGTTGTCATGAGAAACTTCATAATGTTCGTAAAATGATAGCAACGGAAATGCAAGAGGACAAATAGTAGTTTGTGTGCAATTTGATAAAATAGTCACCAAGGAATTTTAGAAGAAATGAGGGTCTTTATTGTGAAGATCTATTGGTGATTTTACTCACTTCAGTTCGTGTAAAAACAAATCGAATGTATTGCTATGTTTTACATTTCTTGTGTTTTTTTTCTCCAAAATGATGCCGAGATGGTGTTTCGTTTTAGGCTTTCTGCCTATCGAATTTCTCACTTTTAAAGCTGATATCGAATGACGTACGTGTAAGCTGACTTTAAAAGCCGATATTTTCTGACGTTTTTATTGTAGAAAACAGTTTTCGATTCTCATCGAGTGTATTAATGTATTGTCGAGTTTAGTTTTTTACTTGTAAAATATATTAAAATATTTATCATGATGCGAAAGTATTTTTCTTTATTTAAGGATCAGGAGGAGTTGATTAAATATCTCCCTTTTTGTAACATTTAAATCCCGACCCTCTGACTTGGATCAATTTTTTGTGACCTTTATTTGCGTCACTCTTTCATTGAGAATATTTGAAATTGATTATTATTTAATTCAATACATGTAGAAGATAAAAGTGTATGTACGATTTCAATATTTGTTGAACTATTTCTTTAGGCCATTGGATGCATTCGTAATGGTGAAAATATGTTACTTTCAAACATTATTCCGGGATTTTCATTGGCCGAAGCGAAAGACAGCCTTACTGAATACGAGCAGTTTAAAACTGCAATGGAGGTAGGGATTTGTGTTTCATGCAACTATCTCAACAGAAAATAGTTTAGCAATTAAATAAGGTACAACTTTTCATGATGGAAGTATTGTTTACCATAGCATTGTGTACCATACTATTGCTTCTTAGTAGTTCACCATACCATTGTGTACTATACTAGTGCTTCTCAGTAGTTCACCATACCTTTGTGTACGATACTAGTGCTTCTTAGTAATTCACCATACCTTTGTGTACGATACTAGTGCTTCTTAGTAGTTCACCATACCTTTGTGTACGATACTAGTGCTTCTTAGTAGTTCACCATACCTTTGTGTACGATACTAGTGCTTCTTAGTAGTTCACCATACCTTTGTGTACGATACTAGTGCTTCTTAGTAGTTCACCATACCTTTGTGTACCATACTAGTGCTTCTTAATTAAGTAGTTCACCATACCTTTGTGTACTGTACAATTTCTTCATAGAGAACTACTTGTACAATACTAAGCCGTTTTGACCTCATACACTAAAAAACTTATCAATTCGTGATGTTTACATTATAGAAAACGAGTCAACGCGTGGCGTCAATACGTAGTCGCGCGGACGAGTTGATAAAACAGAAACATCCAAGACCAGAGCAATTAATGAAATGTTCTGACCTTGTTATGACACGATGGCAGCAGTTGATGAAGAAGGCAAACGAAAAACAACAAGTCGTTATGTCATCTTATAACTTCTTCAAGACGTCAGAAAAGGTTAGCGATTTTCTTTTTTTTGTTTGGCTATCTATATTCAGTTTTCCTACCGGAAATGTCAGTTTCATTCACCCTGACACCCAAACGTTTTTTATATATTTTTTATACGAGAACTAAGTAAAAGGTCTTTCTGAAATGAACACAATGATTGGTCAAAAAGTTTTTTATTTTTATTTGGTTGTTGAAGTACTACACTTTGGACATAATGATTTGTATCGAGATGAATTTTCTGGCGGTGCAAATAGTGCAACTTTGCATGCTTATTCTACTTCGTCATCAGCCGAAGTCGTTACGAAGTTGTACGAGACAGAGAGAGAGAGAGAGAGAGAGAGAGTACCACGCATGCGCAAGTCAGTTGTAACGGCTTATTATAGCTTATCTCCTTCGCGCGTTCATGAAGGTCACGCGTTAGAAACGTGTTTTCCATACCAATGCTCTGTCTCACATTAACTTCTCGACGGGAAAACATAACATGACAATTGACGACCATCGCCGAAATATTCGAGTCTTCTTATGTTTACTTGCGACTGTTTTTATGTGACGAGACATTCCTATTTATTTCATGTTGTCCAATGAATTGTAATTGCACGGCACGCTGTGATGATTTTATACTGCACATGGATTGTATTGTTGCGAATTTGTAAGCTATTGCCGACCTGCTGTGTATTTGTTCTTGTTTTTGGCATCAAGGTGGGACAAAGCCTTAACTAAAACGGCAATCGGAAACGTGAATAACCATTACATACAGAGAGGAGATTTTTAGGTGGCTACACTAACGACTTTATGCCTATGGTACCCTCCAGGTACACTTAAATGACCTTACCGCAAAATTGCTATCCGGCACGCACAATCGAGGTCTTTGTGGCGCTTTAAGTCGATGCATTAAACGAATTAAGTCGGCGTTGTGTTTTGCTGTTTAAAGTGCAGTCGGTTTCTATTCATTTGATGTCGGACTAATTTCCGTTTGTTTGCGAAAATCAATAGGTTCAATGAGTTGTGTTACTTGGACTCAAAATTAAAAATGATGCGATTTCTCTTACGATTGACCGTTAATATACTATGGTTTTGTTATTTTGAAAAAAAATACGCAGATTTGGTTTCTGTTTCTTCTGTGGTGTCGAAAGGTAATATTGGCTTTTTGACATCTTTATTGTACCTTCGGAACTTTGGAAGAACTATTTCTGTCGATTTCTTCTCAGTAGAACCGAGTTGTGAAGGCCGAGTTCTTTGCAATTGTTGAACTATTTGCAAAACTTCTTAGTTACTTGTAGACGTATTTGGCAAAAGTCTAACGTCTAACTCAACAAATTTCATCACTCAAACACGCCTTGGCAATTGGCGATTAAAAATCTTTTATACTATTTCCTAATTTGGCTTTGTTTTCATTGCCTTAACTAAGTCTGTCTTTGGCATAGAGTTTGGGTTATTTTTAAGTAGTCTTCTTTTTAAGCTAGTGTGAATGTCTGTCAACTGCACATGTTTTCCATATGTGAATGCCATTTCTCCTTTCTTTGCCTGCTTTTATGCTGTCGTCGTTTCTATATTGTCTTTTTAAGGCTGGTCGTTAAGTTGTCTTGATCGATCACATCACATGCAAACAAAAGTACTTACATGACTTTAAAGCTTCTTTTTGTCTGTTAATTATGTCATTATATGAATTTACTGAAATTCTCTTGAAACCAGAAACGCTTTAGTAAAATGCATCCAAAAACTACACAAAATATTTAAGTTGGATTTTCTTTCATACCAATCATCGGATTATAAAGATCATGCTGACATTTCATTAATTTTCCTACCGATTATTTTCATTATCCATACTGAGGATAATAGCTCAGCTGCGATGTTGTTTAATGTGCTTGAAAATGTTTTTCTTTCATAAATATTTTGTTTCCGTGTTTATGTATGTCATTGTTTACATAAAGGCAGTAATTTCTAAGGATAGCGTGATCGTTTTCTCGAATTCTGAAGTCAAGATTTGGCCAATTATAGTAACCATATAGGCGAACGAACATGATACATAGCAGTTAGTATGTATTCCTGAGTGATCCAATCTAGTCTTAACTCAATGACGTGTATTTTTTTTTTGAATTAAATGTTTGGATGGAAGAATAGCATTCAACATCCTGTCATTGTGTTGCATGGCACGAACCATGGTTTATGATATGACCTTTCATATGAACTGCTTGTCATTTTGAAACCATCTATTGTTCTGTTTTTGTCAGAATATTTTATCTTCGTCGATATAAAATGAACATGGTTATGCTAGCGAGAACTCCATGGCCACAGAATTATTTTCACATAAATCATGCCCTTAATCTACGCATTACAAAATGATAAAATAGTTTATCCTATTCGCGACATATTGTCTTCATTTGCTGTTGACAGATTGATTTTATTTCATGTTTTAACACATGTTCTCTGAATTGTGTATTTCGTTTTAAATAAAAATGATGTTTTAGCTGATTTTAGGCTTCAGGGTGCTCGATTAATTCAATTTTAAGTCCAGACATTATGTTTATGTGTTTGCTACATGCAGTGTACAAAAATTTTTGCCATATGAGCTAGCTGTTTCTCATTACGGAATTACTTTCTATTTAAATAAGCATTCGTTTCAGAACAAACACAATGTTTTTATTGACAAATGGTCAGGTGTAATTTTATGCACGAAATTCAAGAATGATTTTATAGCAACTTTTGATATGTTTCCATGCGATTCTTCTTGAGCGGGAATTCAGAGAGGATTACATACCCACGCGCAAATATTTCCACGTCATCATTTCGTGTAATCTCATGACGTCATTGGCAACCGTGTTCTTTAATTAGCAATTCTTCAATCGATAACAGCGAAAAGTCGCGGATTAACACTGGCATCATGTAGAGAAAATCTTTTGCTCTTCTCTAACAATTGTACATGCTCGTTAGATACTTGCATTTGATCATTTGCCGTACATACACTCGCGATGTCATGTATAAGTGTATAATTATACGGTCTATCTCAAAGGCACGACGTCATTCATTTGACTCTTGTTTTTGTGCGGATATCGCGGGCGAATTTTGTCGGTGTTGTGTATCATTGTGTATCTGTTCAGCTGTGTCGTCTCTTTATCAACGTGCGCTGAACGAGTCGCAATAATTTCCCGTCGACATGACACGAAGTGTGTGAAAATAGATTGATTTGATATGATGCAAAGGGTTTTTTGTACATTAATCAACTCCAAGAGTAATCGTTCGTGATTTGATGAATCTATTACGAGGGACTGTAATCGTTCGTGTGTGCTGTACTGGTCTCTAGCTATGATGGATGCCTTATTTACTGGCCACATTAATGAACGTCTGTGGGATTATATATCCGATTTTTTGTTCGATGAGGTACGCCGTATTGGGGATATAGATTGGATTTTTGCGGGGTAATATGTGAATATTTGGGCTATGTATAGGTTCTAATCTTATCGATTAGTTTCAACTTGATGTGTTGTTTCAATTATATCATTTCTACGTTATCTGTACCGATTTCTCACTACACAGATCTCTTTGTGAAGCGTACATTTGTACTTATGAAAGCCACTCGACACCCCTTGAATCGTTAGACTCTTAAGTTAAACTCCGATGTTTTGACTATCAAAACTTTGTTTGATTTACACGCTGCGTGTTCTTCATATCAACACGTTCCATTCGTCAAACGGGAGTTTAGCTTTTGTACGTAACGTCAGAAATCGGTGTCCTTCTTTCAAATGAGGATTTAAAAGCGCAACGCAAATATTATCGTTAAATTATTAATCTTTCGGTGTTTACCGTAACTAGCTATCTATGATCGTCATTGCCTTGGGGTTGAAACATCTCCACCACCCCCCTTAATTGATGTTGACCTTTAGTTGTTCATCGTGATTTTCTAACAGCATTTTACATACAGCTTTAACTACTCACAAAGTTCCATATTTCGCCATTAAAACCATGGCAAAATCCGGTTGTGTACATAAAGTATTTCAAATTCTCTGTAATTGTTAGCTCCAATTTATCGCGAATGTTCCTCAGAGATTATGTATGATTATGGCGTAATGTATACAGTCTCGGCGGTATTTTCTATAATCTCGACACAGAATTCTGCACCAGTTGTGATAGAAATTTAAGGCTTTGGTATTTCCTTTTACGTTTTTTTATTCGAATATTCTGTGTCATGTTATGTTTTAACTAAGAACAACATTCCCTTCAGGCGGTCTCATTATAGTTACGATAGCTTCATGGGAACTGGGAACTGGTTGATCTGTTTGATCATTCTTCAATAATATTGAGTGACAGTTTTATCCAAGGAGCGTTCTAGCATGTCTGTCGAGTCCAGAAGGCTGTTTGTATTCCATATTCTCCCACAGTTTACGACTTCATAAAGATTTCACGTAAAAATATTTACTTTGTAATTCGAATAGTAATTTCCATCTGTGGGTATTATGTAAACATCGACGCTCTTATCTTTCTTGTCTATTTCGAACACCGACACTGCGTTGCCATCTGTAAGATTGTGCAGATTTTCTTCCATGTTATATTTTGGCTTCATAAAAGGCTTTTGTCTCTTAGTAATTAGAGCGATGTTAATATTGGCTTCATGTTACATTTTTCAAATGCACCTTAAAGAGCTATTCTGTCGTTGTTATATATATATATATATATCTCTTCTGGTTTAGTTAAATCTCAGAATGTACCTGAGGTTATGGATCTTGACATCTATTCTTCCATAAGTTCATTCTCATTCGCTTTTTACTTCTTGTTGTTGATGTTTTAAGCTTTTAGACGTTTTATTTATTCATAGTTTATGCAAATATGATTTTATTTTTCAATTTTACATCTCACAAACAAAATTATCTGATCATCGAAAAGTAAATTTGTGGCATTCCTGGTTAGTCTTTTATTGAGATCGGCTCAATTTAAAAATATGGGAGGTGGAATTTTAATTTAAAGAAACTGTGAAGATTAGTAATCCGTTAAGGCATTTAAAACACGTCTTTAGTTCAAGAATTCATCTTACTTTGGTTATAAACTGTTTATTTTAAAATGAAAAATCCAAAGTAGAAGATTTTATGTTACCGTTGGTCAATCGTAAAAGGATATTGTTTTGTACATCAGATATTTACGAAGAATTGATTTAAGGAACAGATTGATTTTTGAAAAGGATGAGTTATGATAGCTAATACTATAACGACTAATTACCTTAATTGACCAATTAGCTACTCTAATTAACGATTTATCTCATCGAAAAGGTGTATAAAACATAAACTATGCATTTTGAATCTTTATGCATGTGCAAATTATGTCTATATACTCCCTTGATATTTGTCTAATAATAGCATTTAAGTGTTAACAAGATTGATCAGTTCACAGTAGGATGTCCGCTATATTTAACTATCCTATACTCTGTCGCGTAGTTTGGTAATCGACTTACGTTCTGTTGACGTAGAAATTCAAATTAGCACTAATTATCAATCTCGAATCTCAGTAATTTACACGAACAAACCGTGAAAGATCAGTAAAATATTTTCACATAATCTCCAAATGTTTTCATATGAATACCATGGATCATTTTGGCACATTAGGTTGTATTCTTGTGTTTCAAATAAACCTTAATACTTATTTTTTGCCTAAAGTGGCTAAAAGATTATATATGAGCTTTTAACCACAGCTTTTAAACTTGTTCCAATAAAAATATCTTTAGTACGTTGTTGAAATTGACCAAAAAGTGTTCAACACTCTCAGATTACACCAATTGACGTTTAGTTGCTTGGATAATTTGTTTTTGATGTCTGCTCACCCCTAAGATTCAACTACACTCGTTGAGCGAGTAAGCTTTGTCGCTTTTGTTTTTGTTTTTGTAATCTTCAAAGAACGCCCATCTTTTTTAATCTTCAAGGAATTTTTCTCAACTGTTAATGTTCTGTGGTATTTTCAAAATTGTTTATCTGTATTTCAGGTCAGTAGTCTACTGCAAAAGGTGTTGAAAGAGTATAAAATAGGTGATGACCCTTGTTCCCAGTACGCCGATCTCGAGTTGCGAGACAGATCTCGGGTGATTACGTCACTGTTGGAGAAACACGCGCGCGAGCGTGAAGAGATTGCAAAGGGACACGAGGCAGTGTATGGTTTCGCAGATGCCTTTCTAAAGTATGTCTCGCCTAGTGCAGAAAATGGCGGTATCGTCACGGTTTGTACGCCGACAGATGCAAATAAGGAAAAGATGGAACAACAGGTTAAAGAAATATCTGAGTTGATTAGAGGACAAAAGAAATTTGCGTTAGATTTATGGAACGTAAAAAACACTATCTTGGGACAGTGTAAAGAATTTCTTGACTTTGAGACGAACGCAAAGCAGGTATTACGTCCATATTTGAAGACACGCATGCATTTTGTGTCCGTGAAATTGTGAATATTGGAAATGTGTTATTTTTTTGTTTTCCAAGGCGTTGGAATGGATTCATGATCAAGGAGAATTTTATCTTTCCTCTAATGCTGCCATCCCGGAGAACGAGGAAGAAGCAAAGCAAAGATACGAAGAACACTTGAAATTTACTCAGATGTCCGTCGTAAGTATTTTGACGTTGAGGTTTCATTTGGGACCGTTCACCTCTCTTGCACATTTTACAGATTTTTAGCTTTTTTATAATGAAGTGGAGAAAGAATTCTTTGTTTTTCTAACACTGGTTCATCACTTTATATTTTCAACAGCACACAATACGGTGTTCTTGTTCTCTGTTGTTCATTTGTCATTACCTAAATTTTACACACGTTATCTTAGTTTATATTTTAGTTAGGGTAAAGACTGATTTCATTCTCTGTTGTTCATTCATCACCACCTACATTGACACACGTTATCTTAGTTTATATTTTAGTTTGTGCAAATTGTTCTCTGTTGTTCATTCATCACTACTTACACTGACACATGTTATCTTAGTTTATATTTTAGTTAGGGTAGAGACTGATTTCATTCTCTGTTGTTCATTCATCACTACCTACACAGACACATGTTATCTTAGTTTATATTTTAGATAGTGTAAAGACCGTTTTCCTTCTCTGTTGTTCATTCATCACTACCTACACTGACACATGTTATCTTAGTTTATATTTTAGATAGTGTAAAGACTCTTCTCGTTCTCTGTTGTTCATCCATCACTAGCTACACTGACACACGTTATCTTATTTCTTATATATTTTAGTTAGTGTAAAGACTGTTCTTGTTCTCTGTTGTTCATTCATCACTGCCTACACTGACACACGTTACCTTAGTCTATATTTTAGTCAGTGTAAAGATTATTCTCGTTCTCTGTTATTCATTCATCACCACCTACATTGACACACGTTATCTTAGTTTATATTTTAGTTAGGGTAGAGATTGTTCTCTTTCTCTATTGTTCATTCATCAATACCTACACTGACACATGTTATCTTAGTTTATATTATAGTTTGTGCAAATTGTTCTCTGTTGTTCATTCATCTTTATCTGCATTGACACCGCGTTATTTTACTTTACATTTTTGGAAGATTAAAGACTCTTTCTCCCTTTTTCATACAACGCCAGTTGAGGAACTTGATACTGAGATTCTTTTAACAGTTTATTTATGAATTAACCTCTGCATTGACTTATTGATGATTTCCTTTTGCTGATGGATTTATCGTTTGTTTGTTAAAGGAAATCAGAGAGAAAGTGAAATCTCTACTACAAGAAGCAGACGAACTGTTTAAGAGGTCATGTTTCCATAGTGACGGCATCATGCAGTGGGCTACAGCAGTCGATAAAAGGTTTAAAGATTTCACGAGTCGTATGACGAAATATTTAAATCAACTTGAGTCCAAACTTGGTTTCCCTATAACAAAATATAGCGAGGTGAGTTTTGTATTAAACCGATAAAATTCGTAAGATATGAGACTTTAAAAACGGCGTTAATCATAGACTTATGAATTGCCCTTGAATGAAAGATTCATCGTTTTGCCTTTGTATAGAATGACGAAGAGATGCCTGATGTATCGGTGTTATCGCAGGCTCAACAAAATCCTGCAATACGAGAGAAAACTCTCAATCTAAGAGAACTGTCGAAGGACAGCGGTATTCACGAACTTATGGAGGAAGAGAAGCGAAAGTCTGCGCGAAGGAAAGAGTAAGAAAGGAGATTTTGCCATAGCGTGTTTTCATTAAAGCTTTGTTAAGGATTTTGGATGCTCACTGAAGGATTGAGATTGAAGCGTGCTAAGGATTTCGGATAGTTATTGATGGGTTGAAATTCAATTTTTTGCATGCGCTTGCTAGTTTAAATTATGTGTGAGAATTGAGAAGATCATTTTTCTTGATCTTTCTTTTTTTTGTCGCTAGGTTCATAATGAACGAGCTATTGCACACTGAACGTACCTACGTTGCTGATTTAAAATGTATAATACAGGTAGGAGTGTAATTAGTACTTTAAGTGTAATGGAATACATGTCGCACAAAGCATCATTTTGTAAAATCAGGGTTTCTATTATATTTCTATAAATTGTCCGCTGGTAAAGGTTTTTGATTACCTTAAGTATTTAGTAAATATTAAGTTGATATGTGTAGTAAAATATATGTAAGTATTGATTTTGTCCGGTTCAATTTTCCTTCAGAGCTATATGGATGTAATGGATGGCAATCCCAGCGTTCCTCCTGGGCTGGTGGGTAAAGAAGACGTCATCTTTGGGAATATTAAACAGATCTATGAATTCCATCAAAGGTTTGTTTTTAAGGAAAATACGTTCGATGTAGATTTCATGGATTGTTTTCATTAGCTGCACATTTCTGGCAAATGAATATTAACTTGATGAAGATATATGACCAATCCAAACCTTACTTTTCACTGAAGAAGTTCGTTTAAAATAATGACCACTGACGAACAATGATAAATTTCTAAGCATAATTTTGTACATTTTCTTGATATATTTCTGGTCATATACAGAGAATGGTCATGAGATGTTTGATTTAAGTTGTTAGAACTGCTGAGAATTTTTTTCTGCATCAGTGGCCGTTGTCAAGGACAAGCTCCTAAATCAATCTTCTTTACAGCGTATTTCTGAATGCTCTCGAAAAGTATGAAACCAACCCCGAAGATGTAGGCGAGTGTTTTGCTGAAAAAGCTGAGGAATTCAAGATGTACGTTTCTTACTGCAAGAACAAAACTCTCTCAAATAATTTGCTCATTGAACATGGAGGAACTTTCTTTTCCGTAAGTTTGTTTTCAAGTAAATAAACTTGCATTTCTAGCCAATGCAAAGGAAATGTCACTGCGGTAAACTCTTTTATTTTGTACTCAACCAGGATTTACAAGCGTCTTACAATCATGGTCTCTCGATAGCTGCTTATCTTATCAAACCCGTTCAAAGAATTACCAAATATCAACTTTTGCTTAAGGTAGTTATAACTTTATGCGACCTCTCTTTGTGTTTATATAATAGTCATTGCAAAGAAGACTTGTCAACATTAGCATATGACGTTTAAACATTAAATTTATCTTTCTTGTTTGCAAAAAAATCAACAAAAACTTGTATCTACTCTCATAATATTGTCAGTGGCAAAACCAAGCTGTTTTTTACTCCTACAATGCAAATATTTTTGTGTTTATTCATTGGAAAAGTATAAATATAGAATCATTTTTCTTAAGAAATGAGTGATAATTTTGCTGGAAAATTTGCATTATACGAGCAAAAATTCAAGTGATTCCTGTATTGCAATCAATCTCCAGAGTTTTAGAAATGTCGCTCGCCCGCATGGACTTGTACCCCACAGTAGCATTGATAAAATGTCTATAGTATAAGAATACCAACATGGCTGAAGTAAAACCAAGATTAAAACAGTATAAATATTATTTTTGCTTTTCTTTAGGATTTATTAACGTGCTGTGAGGGTTCTGAGACTAGTCTACAGGTAACCAAACTGATCCAGAGTGCATTAACTCTTCATCGTTCAAACGCTGTCAGAATGTTCACGATTACTTTTTTAATTGAATATTTTTTCAGGCTGGCCTCGAAGTAATGCTAGGAGTTCCACGTCAGGCCAATGACGAAATGTCTATCGGTCTAATCCGTGGTTTTGATGTACGTATTTTTTAAACTCTCGTCTCTACCCAGTGCTGTAGAAGTGTGGGGACGCTTGGGGGAGGAGCCCCTGTACCTTAGAAATGGGTAATTTTAAAAGGGCACTATTGACAAAAACGTCAAGGTAGCCCCCCATTTGATAAATTTAGTTGTACAGCACTATCTCTACCGATGTTTTACCATGATATAAGTTTTCTTACTATCGCAAACACAGCGAATATATCTTTGTATATGTGATTTTATTGTTATCGATTGGCTTGTCGTGTGCGTGAAGTGTTTTTTACTGTTCTGCTTTTATCAAGCAACTTCATATCTCGGAATATACCCTTGTGGTGAAAAGTTGTTTGGTCTTATAAAATTGACTTTCATTTTAGTTAAAGAGTTGTAATCTTTCGAGATGTTGTATATAATATGTAGTTTATGGTAAATTAAAACAAACACCGATAAGACAAAAAAAGCAAAAAACCCAGCAGAATAAGTACGTTAGGTCGTCTTTATTGCAAAGATCTTATCGAATCAATGAAATGAGGAGTAATTACATCGACAAATCATAAATAAAGTCATAGTCAGTTTGTAATGTTGTTGTATTTGTGTGTTGCAGGAACATCTTCATTTATTAGGAAAAATCCTACTTCAGGTATTTGGACTTAAAAATTTATTGCTTGTGGTACCTATAACACTATAGCAATTTTCACACTTTAACATTTGCAAGTTACGAATGTGTTAAAACAGGAAGCGAACGAATCTTAACCAATATATGCATCATGGGTTTGAAGTATCTCTACATTTTATGATTGATTTCCGTTTCAACAGGACGTATTCTTTTTGTGGGATGCAAAGTTGTTGCGTCGTAAAGGCAAAGAACGTCATTTATTCTTGTTCGAACAAGCTCTTCTTGTTACGAAAGAGGATAAAGACGTCGACGGAAAAGTCATTTATGTGTATAAATACAAACTTAGGGTAGGTATATATACCATCCACGTACAGAAACATTCTTAATGTTGTAATGAAGCGTCATAGTGTGTTAATACTTTTGATGATTTTGTGCAGTGTTGAAGTACTTCATGTTGTGCTTTGTTTAAACGTTGTAATGTCTTTGACTTTAGTTTGACTGATTTTTTTTTTATTTTATTTGTTAAAATGTCAGTGTTCGGAGATTGGTATCACAGAACACATTGCTGAAGACGGCTGCAAATTTGCATTATGGACGGGTCTGCCGCCGAATTGTGATGTAAAAAAAATAGTCAAGGTATAGTATTCGTGTTTATCTTACCTTTTGGTTCTGTTTAAATCTTTATCACAAGGTGAAATGATGAAGAGAAAGGCTACTTTTTCGAAGATTGATTCGTAAGATGAGATTGGGAACTCAACGGCTTTGAAAAACGGAATGTTTTGATAATGTTGTTGTGAAAGTAGCAGCTGTAGCTACGTAATTGTTTTTCCGTTCTCGAGAATGTGTCCTATTCTACTAATTGTTGAGAAACTTTGGATCAAACGTACTCCCAGTTCATCGATGATTTTTGTTGTACAACTACACGAGAACAACCACGATAATTCGTGTACATTTAAATTTTCTAATTTTGCTAATCTAAGCTGCTCAACGCTCCGTGTTCTGTAAGATTTGTTTTATTTCACCCTCTCAAGTGTATACGTGCAAGTTTCAATTTAAGATTAGATTGAGATTGATTCCAGTGATTGGATTATCGACGGCTTACGTAATTCTCATCTGATATCAATTTGTTATAACGTCAACAGGCGAACACGTTGGACGTGAAGCAAAATTGGGTGAAGCAGTTACGAAATCTTCAACAACAATATCAATTTGGTGTCTTGAGAAGCAAAAGTAAGGAATTCGATTTGTTCTTCGAGATAAAATTAAAATCAAAAAAAGCGAGAGTTTCACGATTGATAATTTTATTGGATGACCGTTAATTATCGGGAATAATATATTGATCATTGAATATTTATTTATTTCTATTAATAAATTACCAGCTAATATTTGAATGCTCATTCATATTTTCGAAAGTAAAACTTCCTCTTTTTCATTTTAAATTACTCCAATCAACTCTGCCGCATTGTTTCTTTTCCATCTTATCAAAATTTCTTTCCGGGCATCTGTATAAACACTAGAATGTTTGTCGGTAGATTATCACAGATGGTTATTTTTTGGTCCTAACGCGGGAACTTTTGTTGATTATAGACTTCACACTAAATCATGATTTTGTTCTATTTTTCAGCTATGTCCTTCAGTTCAAAAAGTCCTTGGAAAAATCCCGACAGGTTCATAAATCATCTTCTGTATTCTCAGTTATCCTCATTATCCCCAGTTATCTTCTCTATCCATAAGTGACGTTTTTAGTGCAAGGAAGAGAAATGTTTTCAACAAATAAGATTCGTGCATTTTTTAGAGAAAGCGGTGTCGTCGATGATGATAGGGTATCATGGGATTTTGAGTGCGGAGACAAGGTACGTTTGTGTACAAAGGTAGTACCTTTATTGATTGGTTACCTGACATGAATCGCATCCCTTGTTGTAATATGTTGTTTTGTTTTCTTTTTTTATTTGAATGTCCGTACAAATTTTTGTCATACTTAAACGACATTTGTTTTTCTTTCTTGATGAATTATAAGCCAATTATCGAATTATTTGAGGTGTTGAGCGATATATTCGGCTTTATTAAAGACACACCCGCTTTCTTACTTTTGATACGTGTTGGCATTTGTCTGTTGATGTAATGATTTGTTATTTTTGCTCTATCTTGCCGAACACACGTCCGTCATTTTATTACTAAATTACAAACATACTTACTGTATTCAACTTTCAATTTCGATGACCATGAATACCTTATCTATAAACGTTGAAACTCGAGTCGCGAAGCTTTTTCATTCGGTTTTTTTGCTGCGTAAAATTTTGCGTGTGTGTATTTCGAGATTATGCAAGTCAAGTCTTTATCTCTCTGTGGTGGAAAGAAATTTCAATGCCGGCTAAATGGCTGTTCTTACGAAATCTTCAATATGTACACCCCACTGCAAAATATGTTTTAAAGATTTTGCCTTTGCAGTTATGATCTTGACGTCATTTATTGATGTGGAATTCAACTGACGATTTTTGCATAGGTGTTTCATTTCTACTCATATGTCCCCCTGCTATGAAAAAATTTTAGGTTTTGTAAACATTGTTATAATTTTATTTATCACACAATGTATTTATCTGAATGTACAGACGTTCGTTGCATAGCTGCTTCGCATCGGAAAGAAACATTTCGATTGTTTAAAATTCCAGATGTTACATGGAGGATTGTAGGGTTCGCAATTCTCCACGCAATCCGGATATTTTTACATTCTTTGCGTATGTAAGGTTCTTCCTTCGTATGTAAGGTTCTTCCTTCGTATAGTGTTGAACGCACACATTTCAATTGTTGCTGTAAAATGTGTAACGATGACTGCCTGGAAAGTTGAATTTCAAACATTTCCGCCCCCCGGTTTGTGTCACGTCATTGCTCAAATTTCACCTTCGAAGATCGCGTGACTCACTGATTTCCATATGCAACTATAATGTTTCCAATCAAGCTACGATAACCAAAGCAACGCGTATTTAACATGTTATGAAACACCGTGTTTTATAATTTCTTTTCTGTTTGTTTACGTTTAATAGACGTCTGACGAAGTATCTGGAACGGATGTCTCGTACTTTTGCATAGAAAACTTTACCAAAGTCGCCGAAGACGAAGTGTCTTTGAAGAAAGGGCAGTTTGTTGAAGTGCTGGAAAGTCCGGCTAATTGTCGCCGTTGGAGAATACGCTTTGTGAACACAGAATCCGAACCTCAGGTTGTGGAAGGTTGGATTCCCAGCGATGTTTTAAAACGGCAAGATACATTAGTAAGAAGGAACTCTGATGGATCAATGTGCAGCAGTGAAGGTATTTGATTTAAACATCGGTTATATTTGATAACTGGCACAACATTTAGTATTATACTGTTTCACCTATCACCGCTTTATCGTTCCGTGTATGCTATGCTGCGAAGCTGGTTTCACTTTGAGGGGAAATTGTATTTTATTGACTGTATTGCATCTAGCTTTAATGTTGAGTACATATTAATGGGGGTATGAAATGTAAACTGGACTCGATTTCAAGTGTAAATTAATGTGGATTTTAGTTAAGATTATTTTTATTCCGAATGATAAATGTATTTTTCTTTACGAATCGATCAACAAATGTGACAGTTTAAGCTCATGGAACATATTTTACTTCGCTCCTTGCATTTCGGAAAATACATAGCAATTTAGCTTTCCGTTGTGACGCCAAGAATACACTACAAGTGCGAAGTCTTGCATGAACAATATGTTAAATTTAAAGGATTGTATTTTACTGAATTGTGCTAACTGCTTTGTGCCCCTTTAATGAAGCTTTAGTTGTCTGAATTGTGTGTTATGTAACAGGCTTATTTTGGCGTCTTTGTGCAACAATTTAAAGATGTAAAGATATTTTAACGGGATTAGAATTCGATGCGTTTACAGTTGGAGGTCTCATATGCATTTTCCATATGACACACGCACTTGCGCTTTAATCAGTTTGAAAACAACATAACAATACGGTCATTTGCATTTATGTTTATTTCGCCCTATGTGTTCCATTTTCACTATTATTTCGTGACCTTCACAATAGTCCATCCTCCTTAAATGACCTTAAATGGTTTGATTATCAACAAATTCAAGCATTGTGCCAAATATCACAATGCAATCGTGTGCAATTTAAATTAACGTCATGCATCCTTAAACTAAGTATCTTTGTATTTCCTTTGATCTTCACAAGTGTGTTTTTTTCGTTCTTCAAGACTCCAACTCGCTGTCTTCCTGCAACGATTTGAGTCCAGCGGCCTCTCTTTACAACAGTACTGGTCTAGTAAACGGAGCTACCTCCCCCCCTCTGAGGAGGAGAGCAAAATCCACTGGACAATTTGGAACCTTGCGGTATGTGCATGATAGGAAGAAAATCATTCCTGCGTTTGATTTTGTTTTTTTAATGGCAATCATAGATATGTTTATTTCAGTCGTTAAAATTGCTTGAAATGATGTGGTTCCAGTCATTTTCTTTCCATATTTTTCATTGGCCATTTCTCCTTGATCATAGCATGAAACCTTGGAGACGAGATTCGATGAACAGAAGCAAAAAAGTCCTTCAGACCTCTCCTATCCCTCGCAATACGAGGATTTCTGGGGGTGGAAGTAAAAAACTACAGGTTTGTAAAGTTGTTCTTTTACCTCTGCGTTAAAGCATTTAGCCATGAAGTGTATTTTATCGAGTATTTTCTCTCATCATTCTGTACCTTTAGGCGTTACTTGGTGCCAGTGAGAATGACATTGACCTTCTTATAAAGACTAATTCTTTGTCGGCATCTTCTGATCATCTTAAGGTAAAAGTTCTTTTTATTTTCAACGCTCTCTAAATTCTCTGACATTTTCATATTTTTAAGAATTTTCAAAAATGCAAAACCCTTTTGACATTCGCCTATTACATTGTAGTCAGGTATAATGGCATGGAAAATTTACATGAAAGGAAAAATAACAAAAAGTTTGACAACATAAGCAATTGAGCCGACAGACCTTTCGTGCCATATTGTATATTGTGAAATTAAAAATTATTTTTGGGAAATGAAAATCTCATTCTCAAACACCACGAAATTCATTCTTTGAAAACGAGTCTTTGTTTTTTTCGTAGAAGACTGGATCGTTTGACGAAGATATTTCCTTGATTGAAGAACGTCACGAAGAATTATTGGCGGAAAATGGATCAACGGAAATCATTCCCGAGGAAGCTCGTGCCGGTAATGATGGCACATTAAGCAAAGAAAGCGCTCAGACGAAGGAGATTAGCGTCGGGGAAGGTTTAAATGCAAGCAGTGAAAGTCTTCTAAATGAAGATGTGGAATGTAACGGTTTTCATGGCGATGAAGAAGACGGTCATCCAGATGATCAAACTCCAGAGGATAAAGAAGCTGTTGCCTTAAAGAAACGAATGTAAGTAGTATTAAATGATCCAGTTTTTGCTATGGTTCCATTTATTTTTTCCATTTCAAAAATTCTCCTGTTGACCATTATAATTTTTGGAAAATTTTTTTGCTTTCTCTAATTCCACTTTACTCCACAAAGTACGATACCATTTAAAACGTGTTTATTGATCCAAAGCTACTCTCATGTGCACGATGCGTATCTATTTTTCCACCATTGTTTATCTCATTGGAATTTTATTTTTTGAATGAGCTTTAGAGTGACTTCTGTTTGCTCATTTATCTTAGGTATGTCATCAAAGAGTTAATTCAAACTGAACAAGATTATGTGAAAGATTTGCAAGCAGTCGTTGAGGTATGTGTTTGGAATCTATGGCAACGAATATTTTTGTTTATTATTGTTCAATGCATTGAAATCAAACTCATCTTTTTTCAAAGGGCTACATTCCCGAGATGTCTAAGGAAGATGTTCCAGACGAACTGAAGGGAAAGGAAAGAGAAATTTTTGGAAATTTGAGGCAAATTTTTGAGTGGCATAAAAGGTATAGAAATGTGGTTTTATCTTATACGCGAATGATAAACCACATGCAGCTTTTGAAGCACTGTGAAAATTTCGTAAATTGCTTTCTGTCTTTATTGTTTAACCTATTTTATTTTCCGTACAGCTTTTTTAGTAAGGAACTTGAGAAATGCGAAGATGCCCCTGAGAAAATAGCCAATGTTTTTCTCAAGGCAGTAAGTTTGCGTTAAATAAATATACTTTTCTAAGTGAAGGACTCTTCATAACTTCTTTGTTTGTCTGTTGTTGTTTACTCGAGCTCGATTATTTATTTGTTTCAGTCAAAGCGTCTCGAAATGTACATTCATTATTGTCAAAAGAAACCGAAGTCAGAAGGATTAGTTCGAGAATTCGAAGATTTATACTTCAACGAATTAAGAAATCGTCTTGGTCATCGTCTTGCTCTGTCTGATTACTTAATTAAACCCGTTCAACGGATTATGAAGTATCAGCTTTTACTAAAGGTAGAAATTAAACTGTGACCACCATCTTTAAATGGGTACTTAATCGTTGTTAGAATGTCTTCACAAGTTTGAGATAACAATATGACAGCGAACTGCTGATTTGCAGACGTTTTGAAACTTTTTTTTAAATTTTTTGTTGGAAAATTTTAATCCAGGACACTATGAACGTATTCAATTCTACAAAGTTTAGATAAAATCTCTAGCGGGTGAAATATCATTTGTTAAAGTAAACAGTTGTCTGTCTTCATTGAAAATTTTTTTTGTTATCTGACCCTGGAACAATGAGGAGGAAAAGTTTTGTTTACAGAAGAATTAAACGTGATTACTTTTGTTTGAATTTAGGATATTTTAAAGTACACGGAAAGAGCAAATTTGGAATCAACTAATCTTAAGGTATGTATACCCAGACAGTTTCGAGTCTTCCTTTTGTTTTTGTTAAAAAATGCGCGATTTTTTATCTTCTTTATAAAGCCCTTTTCGATGATGTAGTTATACTGTTTTTTTTTCAATTCTTCCCAGAATGCATTGAACATTATGCAAGTAATTCCAAAGAAGGCAAATGATATGATGAACGTCGGGATGATTGAGGGATATTCGGTACGATAATGTACATTTAATTGACCACGTGCATTTCGCTGTGTGAAGATTGAGTGGAGTATTGTCGACATGGAGTAATTTTATTTAATCACGGCAATTTTCTCATTTTACTATCCATCCATATTCCCTCAAAAAAGAATGATATTTGAATTGTCTGTATCATATATTTACGTCGTTTTATTCTTTATTCTCAAGGGTAACATCCATGCGCAAGGGAGTTTGATCTTACAAGATATCCTACAGGTTACCGACTACAAGGCGAAAACCAAACCTGCGAAAAGGCGAGTCTTTGTCTTCGAGCAAATGATCATTTTCACAGAACCGTTCGAAAGAAAGACAGATTGGACCGTTTTCATTTATCGTCATTCCATCAAGGTGAGCGGGGAAACGAAAAAAATCGGTTTTCAAAGCAAACTAAAATGAATTTCTAATTGTGTTTTTATCTGGTGCTTCCAGACTAACTTCATGGGCATTACGGAAAACTACGCCGATGATCCGTGCAAGTTTGCGTTATGGACGCATACCAGTCAAAATGAAATTTACGTTTTAAAAGCGGAGACTCCTAAAGACAAGATAAAATGGATAAAGACTCTTCGTCAACTTTTGGAGCATCTAAAACAGTTTGCAAATGGTAAGAACATAATAGTAGCATTACCATGTTGTCTTTGTTGTCGCTACATGTTTCTCTTAACGTGTGTGTTAGATGAAGTAGTCATATGTTAAAGCTAATTTGTTGCGTTTCTCATAAGTATAATATGTTACAGTTATGAATCTTCAGCAGTAGTTGATTGCTTTCTGCTTTTAAATAGCTGTTTTTACCATGTCCCAATTAAACTAAATTTGAAACTAAACCAGTTGTTGTTCTGGAAAGGTATTCCTACCCTTTGTAGAAACTAATACTAACGTATGCATGTGCCTGTATTGTCCATGCCGTAGTTGTTGTGCCTGAAATTTTCCAGCTATAAATTTAAATCGAAAAGGAAATTGGTTATTTTTTGCTGTTAAGTAAAAAAATCTGTAATCGTCATTTAGCTTACCAATCAGCAATAACTAAAACAATTAAAAAATCATACGTTTGCAAAGTTGGCCAAATTTTTGTTTGGCTTCTGCATATCACGCGTAAATCTTTATCAAAACTAAATGTTTGTTTTAAACTTCAGAGAAAGATGACGACCGTTATAATGATTTAGTAAACGAGCTAAACGATTTCGCTGATGAAGGTCTGTGATTTAAAAACAATTAAACATAATCTTCAATGTTTAAACACTGCTATAGAATAAAACGTCGAAAATGTGTGTATTCGACGAAATTAACTATTAAATAGAAAAGAATTTTTTCATTATGTCAATAAACAATAATTTTAAATGCTTACGTTTGCACAAACCTGTATGGAGTTTAACTTTCAAAGTTTAACGTTAAATTTCTTTCTCTTAATTTGTATAAATTTATCGTGTAAGAACATTTCACTAAACTTTTTATTTAATATTAAATATTTTGTCCGCTTATCTATAACTTTCCTTTACCATTAAGATTATTGTATATTTTTTAGCTCTCGTCAATCCGATCGAGTACCAAGGTGGTAATGCCGATCCTCATGGGATAAATAGGTACATTGGTGAATATTATTCATATTAGTAATTGTTTCATTTTTAACTATTGATGTGCTTGTTAAGTGTAACGACATCACTGGGTCAAGCAACTTTATCGGCTGTTACACACGACAACTCACGAAATAATGTCGAAGCTTCTCCGGAAGTCGTTCGAAGACGTCTGAATAAGGTTTGAACGAGAACTGGAGTGTATAAGGACTGAAAGTATATATGGATGAAGATAACATGCTTCAATCAATATTTTTGACCTCAATTTTCTAGACATTGAGCGCTCCTTCATCAAACCAAGTCAAACATTTCAGTCTAATTCCTCTTCACACAGCGCAAAACTTAGAAGAGTTGACCGGTGTATTCTCCGATGGGGTATGTTCGTAGTATTTTGAAAGTCATAAGCTAGAAACTGACATTACTATCCCAGTTGAAGTAAAGAACTTCTGAAGTCTTTCCCTCGTTTTAGTCATGTTGAGACGAGGCTTTAATGTAGCTATCTCGATCGTATTTTATTAAATAATTCATCCTAGGTGCTTATGTCTATAACATTATATTTTTGCGTATTTTTAGCGCGGAAAGAATAAATACATTGCTATTGCCGATTATAAAGCGAAATCCAAGGATCAAATAACTGTAAAAAAAGACGATATTGTTTATGTTGTATCGAGTAAGAAACACGACAAGAAATGGCTTTACGGTCATGTTGCCGGGAGTGAATTGTATGGCCTTGTTCCTATTCGTGTTTTGCATAAGGAGACTGATAATAATCGTATCAACGAGGACGGTATGTTTGTTCTCTGACTTTGATACACAATTTTTCATTCTTCGTAACGAAATATGAAAATAATGTAATTTCTTTGCCGTCTTCATTTCTCATGTCTTTGTCGTGTTTTAACTAATCCTTGAAACTTTCTCAATATTTAGATACTTTTCAGAACGGACCAGATAAAGTGAAGTTAGTTCGTAAACACAGTTTCCCGTAAGTTTTTATTTTTTTTTTCTTGAACGGACAATGTTTGTTTTTAAAGAAATTAAGACTCATTTAAGCGGTCCATTGAGCAGCTCAACAGATGATCTTTTTGTCCTGAGCTGGGATGATCCCCTTGTGACGATGACCACATCATGTCATCGACTATCTCAAATGTACATCTGTACCACATCATGTCATCGACTATCTCAAATGTACATCTATACCACACCATGTCATCGACTATCTCAAATGCACATCTATACCACTCCGTATCAACAACTATCTCAAATGTACATCTGTACCACACCATGTCATCGACTATCTCAAATGTACATCTATACCACACCATGTCATCGACTATCTCAAATGCACATCTATACCACTCCGTATCAACAACTATCTCAAATGTACATCTGTACCACACTATGTCATCGACTATCTCAAATGTACATCTGTACCACACCATGTCATCGACTATCTCAAATGTACATCTGTACCACACCATGTCATCGACTATCTCAAATGTACATCTATACCACACCATGTCATCGACTATCTCAAATGTACATCTATACCACACCATGTCATCGACTATCTCAAATGTACATCTATACCACTCCTTATCATCAACTGTACGATAGTGACGCTAAACCTCATCTACATTTTCTTATTTCCACATGGAAAAAGGTGTTGAAGTTCGTTGAATTCTATTATTCATGTGAACATAAAAGTATTGTTTATCTACACAATGATATTTGTTTCAGGAGCAGCGCGTTACGTCGTGTCACACAAAAGAAATCTAAAACGGATTTCTCTCATATATCCACTCAGTTACGGGACAGTATAGAAAAATTTAATCAAGATTTCCCAGCATGCTCTGATAATGTAAGTGACCTAGTCATCATTGAACTGTATAAATAACTGGATGGCTGCTTTCTTATAGCAATCCCCACATTCCACGGTGAACACGGGCTTTTGAGGAAAACTCCTCCGCTAAATCATGCATGAATGACCTAGGAATACAGTCACAGTTGCTGTTTTTTTTTATATTTTTCAACTATCCTGTTTCATGCTTTAGACATAGAGAAATTCGTGATTTAATTTTTTTCTTTATTTTTTCATTTCAGTTGCCAAATGGTGACGCAAAAGGTATTTAATTTATTTGTTATCGTCGTTGCCATTATGATATTATATGAAATAGTCTTCATCCTGATGGAATTGTTAATGAAATTTTTTAAAACATCGACACAGCATCCCTATTCTTCCCTTTTTAGTCTCATTCATTTTTATTTATCCCTATGTATTCCCATTTGTACTTACATGATCTCAAATATCCTTTCCCCCATTCATCTCTATATGTTCCGATTTAGTTGTATTTAATTTTATTTATCCCTATGTATTCCCATTTGTACTTACATGATCTCAAATATCCCTTTCCCCCATTCATCTCTACATGTTCCGATTTGGTTCTATTTAATTTTATTTATCCCTATTATTCACTAAGCGTCCCTGCTCATTCCTATTTTTTACAAAGCGTCCATACTTATCCCTATTAATTACAAAGCATCTCTATTCAGTGTCAGCTGAAGGATTTTTTCTCTATTGTTCAGGCAACCCACGTTTTAATCAAGAACTTCGTGACGCTGTAATCAATCGACCGAACACTTTACGTCTTTCTTGTGAAGTTATACCTGACACGAACTATACTTTTCAATGGCAAAAAGATTCAAAAACGATCACAGCCTCGGAACGTGTAAAGATCATGAACGCAGTGCATCACAACACACTCGAAATTACAACAACGGACTTTGAAGATAGTGGCGTTTACACTTGTACTGCTATAAACGATCATGGTCAAGTTACGACGTCTTGTATTGCTCAAATTCGAGGTAATTTAATTTACTTTATTAAATATTCTTCGTTGGGCCTTGCGTGCACAATGTCCTTTTATGAGCACTTTTTTCAATTGAAGATCCCGATTTCATGCAATCTTTCTTCCTTTTTCCCTTCCCCTTCCCCTCTTCCCCTTCATCCTCCTTCCTTCCCTTCTTCCTTCCTCTTCCTCCTTTCCTCCTTCTTTCCCTCCCTCCTTCATCCTTTTTTGCAACTATGTAGTTTCATTTCTACGTCATTCTTTTACTAGACAAACCGTCATCACCTTCGAAGCCGACCGTCACCGAAATCACATCTTCGTCAGTCATCGTTAAATGGAATCCACCTGACAGCGATGGAAATAGTGCTATTACGGCGTATACTGTCGAATGCAAAGAGACTGGTGTTAGTCAATGGCAGGCCCCAGTTCCCTTTGTATCAACGACATCCACGGTCGTCGATGATCTCACTCCAGGCTCTGTGTATCAGTTTAGAGTGAGTGCAAACAATGTTGTTGGCATAAGTAAACCCAGTCCCCCAACAGAACCTGTCACGCTCGACGTCGGTAATGGTAAGTTGCTTATAAATAGTAAATACCTCAGGACTACAAACGGGGACAGATATAACAGCTCATGTAAATACTGGTCCGTCTTCTTTCGACCTTATAATTATCTTGCAATTTTAGTCACAGTCGATATGTTTTCAAGTCGTACTTGACGTTGTTTCCTGGTTTTAGTTCCTTCTTGTGCGTCTTGTGTTGTTCACATGATAACAGTTGTGTTTGCATCCAACTGTGCGAAAGTTGCGTTATAATGTTATCTGATTTTATATGTCTTTATCATTTTTATTTCCTTTCTAGAAAAAGGTGCTTTATGACAAATGAAAAAAATTTACAACATCAAGTCTTCGCGACGATTTTCATATAACATACATTAAACTTCAAAACTTCTGCAATTTGATGAACTAAAAGACAGATATTGTTTTCAAATATGAACATCAACTGTCGCTTTATGTCTGAAAACTCGACTAATTTGTTATTTTAAATGATAAATTTTTAAATCCACCAATTTCCTTCTGGATTAACTTGTTTAGACATATGTTATATATTTATATTCGAGGGGAAGATGAATTGTAAATAGCTACTTTAAAATTCTTTCTACTCTAATAAATAAACAGAACCAAAGGTTATAAATTTATAATTGTTATCGAATGTCCGCTCTCTCCTTGTGTGTCGTCAAAACCACAGTGTAACTTGAGTATTGTTTCTTGATGAATAATTTATCGTCTTAAAGATTCTTTGAAGAAAGACAAAGATGATGTTTCTTATCAAAAAGATAACTTGACAGCGAATTTTACTAGAAATTCAAAACTTGTCTTTGAGAGTTGAGCTGATGTTGACTAAAAATAGAGAACCTTATAAAAAGCTGAGAACATCAGGTTGCATTCATTTGAGAAACATGTTATTTTACACCCCTAAACTTGGTAAAAGGCACTTAAAATTTTGGGGCCAATATTTGCAAATGTGAGAGAGATGTCTAAGAGAGATTAATTATATTTCGACTGGCATAAATTTTCATAACTTCAGCTCCGAAAATGGTAAATTATTTCAACAGTTGTATAAATCAAAATGTTCGTCGAAAACTTAACGACAATAATAAGTGCTTTCATTGACACTTTTTCAATTCAAAATATGTCGAAGTTCTGTTTTACTGTAAAGGGACCTATTTGTTTAGTTCGTTGAAAACAGACAATGTTTAACCGTGGTTTTTGCACAAGGAGAGCTTTGGATTGTAAAAAAATAAACAATGTCAAATTAATGTCATAAATTTACATGATGCAGGCAAGTACTTGCGTAAAATAAATATAAACAAATATTTTAATGAATAATTTTAAATAATGTAAAAAAGGAATGAGAAATTATAAAACTTAAATAATAAGAGACGATAAAAATTTTAAAACGTTTAAATTGCTCATTAAGAAGTTTTAACAATTTAAAAATTAAAAACTAAGAAACAAAAGAAAAGGCAATTAAAACAAAAGATATCTTGCTTCGTGTATCAAATCTAAACTTTCACAGTTCATTTAATTATACTAGAAGTTCCTCTCGCCAACTTTAGACTAAAGTCATTTTGATTCAACGTGACATTGAAAGAGCTTTTACGTCTCTTTATGTCGTGCATCTTTAACGATATGCTTCAATTGAAATGCCTAGATTCAGACGATACGAACAGGCAAAGAAATATTTTGAAAATTTTCTCTTTGCGCAGATTTATTTCAAGTTTTTAGCGATGAAATACTTGAGATATTCTATCGTTAGATTAGAGATTTTGCGTAGTTTGCAACTTGGAGAATCAAAGTTCTAACATTCTTTTCGTTTTGTCATCTAGACATCCCTGTTTGTTTATTTAACAAGTCATGTTTAATAGTGACATCAACTATCACTTTCTTTCTTTAATGGTTTTCTTTTTTATTCCTTTTAAGGTAAATCCCATCGAGACATCAATAAGGACAAGGTTATATGGAAATCAGACATCGATGAATTTCATAATGTTTACGCAGAACTTGGGAGGTAATATTCTGTTGTGTTGTATTCAACTTTCTTGTGCTTGTAAAAGTAGATTCAAGATTCTGGCACTTTTAGTAATACTATTTGTTGAACTTGCAATATTTTAGTCAAGTGTAAGATATTTCGTTTTGTGAAGAGATTTGTCTTGAATATGTGACACTGCATGTGGTAGATATGTGCCAAGACATTCTTGAAATTAAAATAACTTGAGTTACACATCATATTAAGCAACATCAACGTTAACACTAAGACTTTAATTGAGATACCTTTTTCCTCTTTGTTACTCCTCTTCTTTTGAACTTTTTTCTTCATTAATACATCATCTTCTTTCTCTTTCGTTCGGTTTCTGTACAGTGGTTTGTCGATTTAAGTTTTCTTAATTGTCAGCAACTGATAGCTAGAAATCTATTAGGTATAAATTTTAATGACTGTCTGAGTATTAAATGACCTCATCTCTTTTGCGGGTTTTGATTTTGAAATTCAAATGATTTTTCAACTTAACCTCCATTAAATCATTCATATGTTTACGTATTCATGTTTAGTCAATCCTCATCACGAATTATTATTCAGCTAATCCTATTACTCTTTCACTGGGAGCACCTCTAAACCTTCAATTTTTTTGTGTATTTCAGGGGAAGATACTCAGTCGTTAAGAAATGTGTCGACAAAATAAGTGGAAAAGAATACGCTGCTAAATTCATTAAGAAACGAATGTGCTCTCAAAACGATGTTGAACGCGAGGTCACCATACTGCGTCGTATGAAACATCCAAATATAAATTTATTCATAGACTCCTTCGAAAATGACAAGAACTGGATCCTTATTCAAGAACTTTTACCCAATGGAAGATTATTCGATTCAATTCTCGTTGCCAATCCTTGGACAGAGAAAGAAGCTGTTGGTTTCGTCAAACAGATTCTTGAGGCTGTTCAGCATCTTCACGATTGTAGAGTTGCTCACTTGGACTTGAAAGTAAATGGCTTAAATGTTTCTTAATTTGTTTCCATCGTGCAAAGTATTTTGGTGAGCATGTAATTTAAAAAATACACGCATTCAAAGTAGGAAGATCTAGAGCGAGGCACGTGATCTTAGTAACGTGAGCACGAGATTCTTCACGTGACAATCATATTTCTGTCATCTTTGAGTCATTTCTTCATCGAGTAATTTTTTTTTACTATGTTTTGCCAGCCTGAGAATCTTCTGTTGGATAGTGGACCAATACCGAAAATAAAGCTTGTTGATTTTGGGAATGCCTTCACAATGTCTAGTGAAAATATCATTATAGATCTTATAGGCAATCCAGAATTCTCTGGTAAGTATTTATTCTCTCGTTGACTTTAGTTGATATTCGTAATCAACATGCTCCTTTCTTTCTCTTTCAGCACCCGAAATTATTCGTGAATTACCCGTCACTGTTGAAACTGATATTTGGTATGGGAATTTTGTGAACATTTTGGCTCCTTGTGATTGTGTGTTGTAGACTGTGTTATAGATATTAGTGTTGTAGACATTATTGTTATAGACTGTGTTATAGATGTTAGTGTTGTAGACATTATTGTTATAGACTGTGTTATAGATGTTAGTGTTGTAGACATTATTGTTGTAGACTGTGTTATAGATGTTAGTGTTGTAGACATTGTTGTAGACTGTGTTATAGATGTTAGTGTTGTAGACATTGTTGTAGACTGTGTTATAGATGTTAGACATTGTTGTAGACTGTGTTATAGATGTTAGTGTTGTAGACATTATTGTTGTAGACTGTGTTATAGATGTTACTGTTGTAGACATTGTTGTAGACTGTGTTATAGATGTTAGTGTTGTAGACATTATTGTTGTAGACTGTGTTATAGATGTTACTGTTGTAGACATTATTGTTGTAGACTGTGTTATAGATGTTACTGTTGTAGACATTATTGTTGTAGACTGTGTTATAGATGTTAGTGTTGTAGACATTATTGTTGTAGACTGTGTTATAGATGTTACTGTTGTAGACATTATTGTTGTAGACTGTGTTATAGATGTTAGTGTTGTAGACATTATTGTTGTGGACTGTGTTATAGATGTTAGTGTTGTAGACATTATTGTTGTAGACTGTGTTATAGATGTTAGTGTTGTAGACATTATTGTTATAGACTGTGTTATAGATGTTAGTGTTGTAGACATTCTTGTTGTAGACTGTGTTATAGATGTTACTGTTGTAGATATTATTGTTTTAGACTGTGTTATAGATGTTACTGTTGTAGACATTCTTGTTGTAGACTGTGTTATAGATGTTACTGTTGTAGACATTATTGTTGTAGACTGTGTTATAGATGTTACTGTTGTAGACATTATTGTTGTAGACTGTGTTATAGATGTTAGTGTTGTAGGCATTATTGTTATAGACTGTGTTATAGATGTTACTGTTGTAGACATTATTGTTGTAGACTGTGTTATAGATGTTACTGTTGTAGACATTATTGTTGTAGACTGTGTTATAGATGTTAGTGTTGTAGACATTGTTGTTGTAGACTGTGTTATAGATGTTAGTGTTGTAGGCATTCTTGTTGTAGACTGTGTTATAGATGTTAGTGTTGTAGACTGTGTTATAGATGTTTGTGAAGTAGACTGTGTTACATACATTGCTGTCGGATATCTGCTATGTGGTGATGTTACATTTACAAGTTAAATCGACTAAAATTGCGCAGTGTAACATTTCTATTATTTTTTCTTCCAGGAGTATTGGTGTCATCGTACATGTCATGTAAGTTTGCTTTGTTTCATTGATATCGTCTTCACGATCATTTGCTCATTGAACCCAATGATCTAACACTAAACCATTTGCGCAAAAATTCATCGTTAAATCGTTGCTTAAACAAAGATTGTATTATTTTCATCTAGGCTAACAGGCGTTTCCCCTTTCTACGACGAACATGTTCAAACCATGTGTGATAACATCTGTAAGGTCCGTTTTAATCTCGATGCTGATTACATGGTAGACATTTCCACGGAGGCAAAAGCTTTCATTAAAAGATTGCTTATCCGTGAACAATGGTATGTGTTACCATTATATTTTTTGTTCGTTGCGATGAACCTTATGTAAAATCCACTTCTATTTGATGACAACTTATTTGTCAGTATAAGTATTTCCAACATAACGTTTTTGAATTATATATTACTGTTTCCTCAAGACCTCTTTCTTGGTTGGAAATTGTTGTTTCATTTTGAGAGTCGTTTGCGTGTGCGTGGTTTTGGATAAATAGTTATGATTTTGGTCTTTTTGATTGCAGGCGACGACCAGAATGCAGTGATTGTTTAGACATGAAATGGATGAAGGTATTTATGAATAATTTGTTGTGAAGATGCTTCAATATATTAATGAACGTTTTAAAACCGAACAACGATACACAATTATCCATGTATTACACAAACAATTTTTCCTGTTTATTTTAGATGATTTCTCCTCGTTCACCACTCTCAGTTCCTGTCACACAGCTAAATACATCACGGCTCGCTACGTTCAACGCCAGACGAAGGAAAAATCAAGTACGGTTTGAAAATATTTATGAGAGTTTGTTTGAAGTTCCATCGTCGTGTTGACGATTTGTTTTATGTATTTTATTTGTACAATGCAATTGTAGATTCTTCTTTTTGTGTGAGTGTTAAAGCATTTTTCATCATTTGTCGTATTTTCCTAAAGCAGTTAATAAAATATTATCAGCTAAACGTGTTTCATCTTTTTTTCCTTCTTCAACTGTTTCAAACTACATTGTAAATGTTTTTAGCTTGAAATCACCAACATTAGACCAATACTTCAAGCAGAAAAGGGAGAATCTAATGTTTGATCGGTAAAAATGGTAAGCACTAACATATTATTTCTTAGAACTGGTGTAGATACCAAGGACTGTTGCACGAAAACTTGAATTGTGACGTATTAAAAAGGTTTATGTATTTTTTAACGTAAATGAGACTTTATTGATTTTCTACTTGATTTACTATACTGATTGTTGAAAGCATCATGAAAATACCATCCAACGGAATATTTGATGATGAATGATAACAGAGACATTGCTTTGCCCTTGATGAAACCGTGAATTTTACTTTGGTTGATAATTGATCTTTCTTTTTCTTTAGTACCACCTGAACGCTACCATGGTCGATTGTGATTTTAGATAAACTACTTTAAGATCCTTTCGTTATTTAATAAACACAAGGCAATAGAAATTTGTGTTTAAAAAATATTATTTATTGACACGAAGATTTTATATTACTGTTCTCGTTAATTTTAATATCAATCATGTTACAAACTTGGGAAGAGAATCTTCCATTTCATGACATAAATAATTTTTCAAAGTATTGTAACTGTACATAACGTTATAGAAGATATTATTTTTCTATTATAAATAGGGATGAACTCTTTTCTTTTTTTGATGTGCGTTTACATGAGATGTCTCAGGAAATGTGGAATATTTGATGTTAAAATAATTTATTATATGGCCATAAATTCAAACCAACTACTTTGCCATTAACTTCGCTAGCTGTCATGATGCCATCACGTTGTTCATGGTAAAAAAATGAAAATACGGTTAAGGTAGACATAAATATAGACATAAAGGTAGATATAAATGTAGACATAAAGGTAGATATAAAGATAGACATAAAGGTAGATATAAATGTAGACATAAAGGTAGACATAAAGGTAGACATAAAGGTAGACATAAAAGTAGACATAAAGGAAGACATAAAGTAGACATAAAGGTAGACATAAAGGTAGACATAAACGTAGACATAAAGGTAGACATAAAGGTAAACATAAAGGTAGACATAAAGGTAGACATAAAGGACATAAACGTAGACATAAAGGTAGACATAAAGGTAGACATAAAGGTAGACATAAAGGTACACATAAAGGTAGACATAAAGGTAGACATAAAGGTAGACATAAAGGTAGACATAAAGGTAGACATAAAGGTAGACATAAAGGTAGACATAAAGGTAGACATAAAGGTAGACATAAAGGTAGACATAAAGGTAGACATAAAGGTACACATAAACGTAGACATAAAGATAGACATAAACGTAGACATAAAGGAAGACATAAAGTAGACATAAAGGTAAACATAAGGGTAGACACAAAGGTAAACAT
The DNA here is from genome assembly GCF_021976095.1 of Xenia sp. Carnegie-2017. Classification (NCBI taxonomy): domain Eukaryota; kingdom Metazoa; phylum Cnidaria; class Anthozoa; order Malacalcyonacea; family Xeniidae; genus Xenia; species Xenia sp. Carnegie-2017. Next base: position 3,118,156 of record NW_025813488.1, read on the forward strand.
AAAATAGTCCGTGCAGCTTATGCTGTTTTCAAGCTACGAAATTTGGCATCCTGATTAAGATGTTTCAGTGAACAATGTAAAAACCAAGGGACAATGGGAGGTTAAATTAATGAAAGGATTGAGGATTATTTTTGTGTTTTAATCTTGAGTTTTAATTTTTATTCTTTCCTTATTCTTTTGTAATTTTTTAGGTTGACCATCGATAGACAATATTTTTTTAATTACTGAATTAAACTTCGTTTTCCAATGGCCAATGCAAAAGTTGTTAAATTTGATGACAAAACTAAAAGAACACGTGACCGTTTGCTGACATTAGTATGTCTGACACTGCAGGCTCAATCAAGAAGTTTTCAAAACACAAGCAGTGCATGTTTGTGCGAGAAGAAATTTGCTGAAATATCTTAATATATGGATGATGACGGCGACAGAAATGAATATACACTTACCTCTTTTGAACCTCTTTCACCAGAAGATGAGAAATCTGGTTTGCGCAAGTTTTTCGAGGAGATTAAAACGAAAACTTTGCTCACTCTGGGACGTTCGTTCTCACATGACAATGTGAACGTGGATCAAAGGTTGTCTCAAGCTAGCAATAATGGTTTAAGCAATAGAAAGGAGGACACAAATTTCAATAGCAATGAAAGTTTTAAAACCAATGATAACAGTAAAAGGGAATTAAGTAATGAGAGTGTAAATGAAAACGCAAGAACTCCAACTTCCGTTTTAAGACGTCTCACTCACCTTGCTCTGTTGGAAAAGACAGATCAAAAGGTATGTATATAAATTTGTGTGTATTTATTTTTGATGAATGGATTGTGCTTGCATGAAAAAGTTTGTCAAGTCTGTCGAATCCAAAACCAGTGTCTTGGGGTCGTCTGTTGCCAAACTCAAACCTACAATTGGGATTGCCTAGTCTTCTGTGTGGGTGAACCACAATCTTCTTGTGATAAGCATCTGGATTTTTTGTTTCCAAGATTCATATTGTAAAAAATGTTAGTAGCAAGCAGTAAAACCCATCTGTTTTCACTGTAATTGATTTGTACAGTTGCATTTGCAATTATACTATGAATCAATTAAATTTGTGCTGTGATTGGTTGGTATGGCCACGTGATATTTACGTCATACTCTCTCTCTCTTATGTCACCTCCAACTTATGAAAGACAAATGCAGACCCAACTTAAAATGATGAAGAGATGTTCATAAAATAGTTCTTTATGTATTAATGCCAAGTTTGTTTTACAGCATTCTCAAGTCACAAACAGTTTGAGGAAATTCTGGATGCCAGATGAACAATGCAAAGAGTGCTATGAATGTAATCAGAAGTTCAACACGTTTAGAAGACGTCATCATTGCCGTCTTTGTGGTCAAATCTTCTGCAATCGCTGTTGTAATCAAGTGGTATCTGGACAGCAGATTGGATACACAGGTATTTCCATTTATTACTTTTAAAGAAGAAGATAGATGTTGGATTCGAAACATTTTGGTTTATTCGCTATAAGAAAAACAGAGACTGTTTATCTTTATAGTTAGCTTAAATTTTTCACTAGAGACGAAAGCATTTTAATTGTATGTTGGTAAGTTTACTTGAGAAGCAAAGTGCACAAGTATTGATCTGATGTTTCTAGGAGTATTTCGTGTTTGTATTTACTGTAAAAAGATTGTTCTAACCTACACATCTGGCTCAGACATTCAGAAGAATCTTATGCAACTAAAAGAGGATCTTAGTCTTGTTTCACATCCAGAACAAGGGCATTCAGCTTTAAATCAACAAGGTTGGAAGACATACTTTCCTGATCCTGAACTTAAAATATCATTTGATGTTTTTGGTGTGAGTGCAGAGGAGGCAAACCTGGTGAAACAGGTACAAACCAGTATTTTCATGTAATTTGAGGTAGAGGCAAACCTGGTGAAACAGGTAAAAACCAGTATTTTCATGTATTTTGAGGTAGAGGCAAACCTGGTGAAACAGGTAAAAACCAGTATTTTCATGAATTATGAGGTTGAGTTAAGATATTATACTGAAAGTTTCCACTTTTTAGCATCAGTTCACTACTGATAAAGACATCAAACTGGACTGTTAGAATTTAGGAAACAAGGTTTTATATCAGATCACTCCCAATGAAGACACTAGACTCGAGTATATACGTAAGAACTGGGATCTTCCCATCATCCAATAAGAACGTACCACGTGATTGTTGACGAACTTTGTTATACACTTCAATTTAGGATTCTTACAAAGAACTATGGCGTCAAATAATATCGCGTGAAACTGGCCTAGAATTTGTCACTCATCGTGTCCGCTTTCGAACATATTCAGCCTGTTTTATTGCACGTGATTTAACAAATTGGTTACTTATCAATAGAAAAGCAGCCAACAGGTAACTGACCATCAAGCCATTGACGTATATGATCACGTGAACGATCATGTGAACATCATTCGGTGTCGTTGTGATTTGCGTCCTTGAAAATGTCCATAGCTCGGAAGTGATGTATGAAAAGAATCAGTAATTGAGATGTCGTGTAAAAGTTTAACATCCCAAGATTGATTTCCTTGATATTTTAGATTTAAAAGGCAAAAGTGCTTCATCTTTCGGTCTGAGTGATGAAAATTAAAATGTTATAAACATGACATAACTATCTCTCTTCAGGTTTCAACCTGTTTTGTTTTTGAACGCATTTTTTTTCACTTAATTATCGCGTTTTTTCTCCACCTTCGTGTACTTAGTATATTTGTGAAATGAGTTCTGCAATGTTACAATATCTTCATTGTATTTATTCTTGTCATGCCTACCTACAAACTGTATGAAATCAACTGGAAAATTCTAAGCTTTTCAATATTTGTATTTTACATTGTACATTGAAGACTGTGAAGCAAGGATGTTAGATAAAATGTTGCAGGTCTTCAGAATATAAATAATTTTAGTAATGAGATTGAAATGTTTAATTTTTTCTCGTTGTGTCAATTCACAAGAGCATCTTCTTGTCACTTTTTGTTGTAGTCGGACGCCATAAACCATGCAGCGATCAAGAAGAGTAAAATTTCTGATTTTTCTTAAGGACTGTTGCACTTCACATATGTCAGGGTCTATATGATCTTGGTTGGATTGAGCCGGTGGGAGAGAAAGAAACGATGTTTAAAGATGATTTTATTCTCTACACTCCTGGACCTGTGAGTGTACTATTGTGTTCTACAGTGTACCTTTCTAAACCATTCTTTCGCATTCAGTAACATGTACCATCATATGCTTACCATTCCATAGCATTCTATACCATTATGTATCATTATGTACGTACCATTCCATAGCATTGTATACAATTATGTATCATTATGCACGTACCATTCTACAGCATTCTATACCATTATGTATCATTATGCACGTACCATGCCATAGCATTGTATACCATTATGTATCATTATGTACGTACCAGTCCATAGCATTGTATACCATTATGTATCATTATGTACGTACCATTCCATAGCATTGTATACCATTATGTATCATTATGTACGTACCAGTCCATAGCATTGTATACCATTATGTATCATTATGTACGTACTATTCCATGGCATTGTATACCATTATGTACCATTATGTACGTACCATTCCATAGCTTTGTATACCATTATGTACCATGCTGCACCATTCAACATCATGTACACATTTATAGCTATAATTGTATAAAATTATGTATCATCTTGTATAACTGCTTCATACTAACCATACAGAGGGCAAATGGAGACATTGTTTATACTGAATCTTTTGCTTCCACATCGTCGATTGAGGCTCGAGACACTACGTCATCATGGCTTTCATCAAGTTTCGACAAGGTACATTGGTTATCTGTACTTTGTTTTTTTCTATGTGAGACACGGGGTCCACATGATGTATTTCTGTATTATTATGTATTATAACATGTTTGTGGATGAAGATCGTCCAGGTTAGTAGAGTCCTGAGAAGGACTGTTGGTATTGATGTAGACTGACGTTTCGACAACCTTAGCGGCAGTCATCTTCAGAGTCAATGTATTATTATGTATTTTTGATGAAAACATTTAAGTTTTATGTATGCTGAGTGAGTAACTCGACCAGCTACGTTTGTGTGTTTTTTTGACAGAGTTGTTATGACCGCAACAGAGAAGGATTTCATAAAAGTTATTCAACATGTGAGTCGTTGTTTGCTTCATTGTTTGATTTTTGTGAGTATATAAAATGTGTTTGGTTCATGTCTGCTGGTTGGAATGCCCAGTTAGTGCTGAATATAGCGAAATCTGTAGAAAACCTGCAAGAATTTATATTTCATAATCGTGCGTGTTTTTCATGGTTTCTTTCAGCGACTATTGTGACTCCTAAAGTGTACTCGCCGCCATTTAATGCCCGATCTTTATCGTACGAAAATGTTCTACCTAAACGACAAGAAAAAGTAAGGAATTTTCATTGTCATTTTGCTTATTTTTAGTTCTTTTAAGTTCAACATGGAAAATAAGGTATAAATGAAAGATGTATGAGTACAATCTAAATGAATTTAGGCTCTTTCAGGGTTTGCTATTTTAAAAATTGAATAAGATTAAATGTGTAATTAAAGACCTCCTGGATCTTTCCCCCAGGGTCTTTCCCCTTGGATCTTTCCCCTGCATCATTACCCAGGGGCCTTTCCCGGTGGGTCTTTTTCTCAGGATCTTTCCCTGCTCGTCTTTCCCGCTGGATCTTGTCCCAAGGGTCTTTCTGCAAGGATTGTTTTTCCGTGATTTTGAAATCCAAGTGTTTTTCCATATAGTACATTCTGTGAACCAAAATTTCTCTTATTTTCATGAAACAAATTTCAACCGTCAGTTTAAATTGAATATTTTTCAGCATGTTGAGCAGCCCAAGATGCCCAAAGAAACTTCAAGATCACAGCAATCATGTATTGACATTTTCGTAAATGTCGATAATGCTTTTCTGCCAAAGACGGTCATGTCCGAAAATGTGGAGGAGGGGGCTGAGACTGAAAATGACGTCATCGGTGACGTAAAACAGGATAATGCAAGGATCACAGTTAAAGATCTAAAGATTTCATCAGCTGAGGAAAGGGAAGAAAAGAATGCTCGGGAAAAGCTAAGGTAATTTGTCAAACAGTGGTGAGAATTTTTTCTCCTTTATGATTACAGAATTTAAAACAATGCTATAGGACTTTGTTCTTCGGCCATTTTTTCTTTTGTACTAAGTTTGAAATTCGTAAAATCCATTTAGTGTTTAGCAATCCTTTATCGAAGGTCAAAGATCACTATAGTGTGTTGTCTTTAGTGTTATCCATAAGAAACATATTTCCGCGTTTCTTGTTCAATTGTTGGACCGCGTTGGTCTGCACGAGTCTTGGAAAGATGTCATTGAAAATATCGCAATAAAAGTTTGTAACATGGTGAGTTTGAGTGTTAACCTTCGTGCAATAGCATAAAGTATTGTGAAATCCATACGTTATTCGCTCTTGAAGCTCTCGGATACGATATTTGCCGGTCATTGTCAGAAACGTTCATTTCTGCATTTTGTAAATTTTATACTTTGTTCTTATTCTTGTTAAAAGTCTGGACTGGTAAAATTGTTTTGTGAAGTCGCTTGCTTTATGTTTGTTCAGTTTGTACAGTTCAACTTAAAAACCATTCTCAGGTTTCTCCAGACATTAAGAATAATGACGACATGGACATTCGGGAGTATGTGAAGATAAAGAAGATCCCAGAAGGATCTAGAAGCGAATGTCGTATAGTCAGCGGTGTTGTGTGCACGAAAAACGTTGTCCATAAAAAAATGGCGCCCGCTATTACACAACCTCTCGTGTTAATGTTAGCTTGCCCAGTTGATTACCAGGTAAGTATTTCATCTGCTGTTGCATGTACGCATTATGGGCTTTTGTATTGAACTCAATGTCAGGGATAGCGAATCACTATTGAATTTAACATGTTTATAAAAAATGATTTCAGTGTCCACTTTCATCCTTGTAGCAATGTTTGTGGTGATTGGACTTTAAAATTAATATGCTTTTATATGTTTAGCGTGTAGAGAATAAAATGGCGTCTCTGGACTCCTTAGTCTTGCAAGAACACGAATTTATCAAGAATTTAGTCGGTCGTATTGCCGCGTTGAAACCGACCCTTTTATTGGTAGAAAAAAGCGTATCACGTTTGGCACAAGACATGCTATTGGCTAAAGGAATCTCTGTCATCATAAACATTAAACATGTAAGCTTTCATCATAATTTTTATGTTTTAAAGAATCAGCGATCTTGCTTTTCATCTTGTTGTTTTGTTGTTAAATGGAGCACACGACATCTTCGTACATGTAAAAATGAAATCCTGTTGACACAAAGCCATTAAGAAATAAAAGATGTTTACTGTATTTGCACAGGCTTATGCAAACCGAGGAGACCTTTGGGAGAACTCGAGAGCAAATCAGTGCAAGCCCGAGACCGATAGTCGAGGTTTGCACATCCTCGAGAGTTCTCACAAACGTCTCCGAGGTTTGCATAACTCAGTGCAAACACGAAAAACATCTTTTATTTCTTTTATAAGATAACCATAATTCAAAAAAGACATACATTTTAATTTTTCCTCTAAAATGTATTCATGATCGATTTGCGAATTCTCAATTCTACTGATTGATTGTTTGGATTGATTTGATTGGTTAAGCTCAGATGTATTTTGCACAGCCTAATGCAAACACAGTTCTAGACCAATCAGCGCACGCGTTTCATTGTGTTTATTTTATAAATGTCAATGAAACATGTGCGTCAATATGTTTCTTTGGTGTTTGCAGAAACTAATGGCTCGTATATCACGATGTGTTGAAGGCGATGTATTGCCATCTCTGGACCAAGGCAGCAGGCCTAGGTTGGGAAGCTGTCAGAAATTCAAAATCCAAAAATATACTTTTCAGGTACTGGATTGTGTAAAGGATATCTTCTTTCATCTGTACGAATAACATTTCAATATATTTTGGCAATTTTATTTTATGTTCCACCTCTTGAATGTCAGTTAGTGAGTTAAACAATCATAGGTTTTATTATTTTTATTTTTTTTTCCACAAAAGAATGCTTTCTTTAAAACGCTGGCGTTTTTCGAAGGCTGTACTCCAAAACTGGGAGCAACGGTCATTCTTCGTGGAGGAAGCCATCTTGAATTGAAGAAGGTTCAAAACATTTTAAGGTTTATGATTTTTATTGTTTATAACTCAAAACTGGAGCAAGCGTTTATTATTGATGAGTTTGGTATGCCTTTTGTGGGAGACGAGCAAGAAAAGGAGAGTGAAAATGGAAAGGATTCTTCGTTAAAAAGAAGCGAAGTATTGTTCACCATTGAAGGTGAATCGACTGTTAAGGAAGAAGATTACGAAAATGAGGAAACAAACGAAGGAGAGATTATGAAATATGAGAGTGATGAACAACTTTGTGAAAGCGATGTCGACTTGAAACATGATGAACATGCATCTACGACAGTAAACTCTGAATTGTTATTGAATCATTTCGTCGACGACAAAAATGTTGATCGTGATGATGCTTCTATGGAAGAAATGGGCATAAATGGCGAGACGTTCATAAAGTTTCTTCATAACAATATTTTATCATCGTCACCTTTGATTCAATACCCATTGCCTTTCTTTTTAACTGCCGAGGGTAAAAATTGTGAACTACGAGAATTTATCTCTGATGATATGTACTGGACCTCGACGTTGCTCGGTAAAACCTCGTTGGCCCGTCGTAATTCTCCGGAAGAGCTCGAACATACACCGAGCGGACAATTTGAGGATGTTGTTCTGATTGATAGTCATCCATTTGTGTTTGCTAACACGCTATTGGATGGAGGAAATTCGAATGTCCTTGATCTTCTTGCTAGTTTTAGAGCACAAGGAGGCAGGATACAGTTGATGGAAAATGTTTGTGTGAAAGATGTCTTAGATGAAGAGAAATGTGAAGGTTCTTGCAAACAAGAAAATGATTTACTGAAACAATACACTTTGGTAAGACTACCTAAATCAGTTTTGTTAATGTTGGACGATACTGTTCGTCAATATTAGTATTATACTTCTTTGTAGAGAAATTTTGTGCTTACAACAGTGTTTTTGTTATTGAGTATTTTACTATGTGATGAAAAGCTTTATTCTTAACACTATTGTTATCTTTGCCTGAAAGAAACAATTCTTTTAATGTTAAATAACAACTTGTCCAAGTAGAACACTTTTTTATAGCAATATGCTTTTACCAAAGATTCTTATTTGTTTTTTTAGCGGGATTGTTTTGACCCGTTTCAACAACAAATGATTGCAGTTGTGTTTAGCAGTTATTCAAGAGAATCTGCGAACTTTCCACGACCTTGTATAGCACCGTGGTTAGTATGCAAATTTCTTTGACTTTCTTCCCCATGAACATATGAATCATGCCCAAAATTCACAGCCTCCATTTAAATTCTGTGTTTATTCGTGTAAGTATGCAAAAAAGATTATGTCATGTGATTTTTGTGTCGATGTTGGTACACAATTGATTTGTCACTCAGGAAGTAAAGGCAATTTATCATTGGATACATTCAAGTGGATGACAACGAAGATCTATATAGGAGGGGAGGCCCTGTTCTGGCTGAGTGACAAATCAATTATTAACTCTAAAACAAAAATTACTGCAGATGATATTCCGTGGTAATACGCTCTCAAATTGAACACATTCCTTTTTTTAATCTGCCGAATGTAATGTCGTTTTTACTTCTTCATCAAAACGTATAAAAATACCTCTCATTATTTATAAACATATATTTGTTTTGTTATAGCACCGTGTTTATGGAGTTTTACGGAAAGAATGACGTCACTCTTGGATATTTTCTTGAACGTTACTGTTTCAGGTTAGCCATGTCAGGGAATCCTGCGAAAGCTTGTTTTGTAAACGATGTGTGCTCATGTTACAATTAAACACAGTAAGATGTATTATAAACTGCAGCGGTATCCCTGCCGCCATATTTGAAGCCGTGAATGACGATAGTTTTTGGAAGTTTTAGAAGTTCCATTGTTTTCTTTTAATACACCTTAAATGTAGTATCACAAATTTTACCACATGAGCTATGATAATTAACAAAAAAAAATTGGAGTCAGCGTTCCTTTGGAGTTACAGTTCACTGTTATGTTGTTCGTTCCCAGGCCATCCTACGTGTGTCCCAATCCAAACTGTGACGTACCTATGGTAAAACACGTGAGATATTTTGCACACGGTGATGGCGCTGTTTACGTCAATATGAAGAATCTTGAGTCGCCTATTCCGGGTTTTTCGACAACGTTACTAACTTGGAGTTGGTGCAAAGAATGTAAACAGGTTATGTTTGTTCGTTGATGATTTTATAGCCATCGAACTCTGTATATAAACATACAATTTAGTGTCTTCATCAGAAGTGACCTGATGTTGAAACTTTAGTTCTTATTTACTCCAGTCCAGTGTCTTCATCAGGAGTTAGGTGATGTTGAAACTTGAGTTCTTATATACTCCAGTTTAGTATCTTCATCAGGAGTGATCTGATGTTGAAACTTGAGTTCTTATATTCTCCAGTCTAGTGTGTTCATCAGAAGTGACCTGATGTTTAAACTTAAGTCTTTGTTTACTCCAGTGTGTAGTGTCTTCATCAGGAATTGATCTGGTGTCAAAACTGAAGTCTTTTTCTACCTCAATCTATTGTCTTTCAGGTAACTCCTGTCGTCAAAGTTTCTCCAGAAGCGTGGAATTTATCTTTTGCTAAATATCTCGAGTTAAGAATTTATGCGACCCAATATGGACGGCGAGCGACCATGGAACCTTGCAAACACTCATTACATCAAGATCATTATCAATATTTTGCTTTAAATAATATCGTCGCTTCGCTAAAGTGAGTCGTCGTTTTTTAATATATACATATAATAAAGTATAACTTAGTTCACTTAAGCAAGCACGATGGACTCGGTTAAAATTACAAAATTTTGTTTCGAAAAGAATGAAGATTAACACGAAAAAATACCATCCTCTCTATCTCAGCATGACGATTATCTCACGCTAATTTTTTGTTGCATTCATCTCATTCGCTGTAATTTTTTGTCCGTTTTGGCATAATGCATGTTTTGTTCATTTATACCAACTTTGATTATCATTATTTCAGATATGTGTCTTTAAACATTTATAAAGTTAAACTCCCGCCGACGGTGATAAGAATCATCGAAGAAGAACGGCAGCCTTCGTTTTGGGTGAAACTTATTCAAACTATCAGTAAAAAGTAAGCGAAAAGTTTGCATGCAAATGTTTGCATACCGTTCTTTTTTGAAATATTACTATTGCCTGCTTTTTATATTATGTGTTTGTTTAAAGGATTGACCAGCTCATAAAATCCATCAATGAACGCATTGCCATGTTAAAGGTTGAAAGTCACAACTCGAAATGTTTCTCAGATATAGAAGTAAGGTGTATGTTTTATTTAACTTTCTCCTAAGTATATTGATTTGTTTATCGTCTTCTAACACCGACTTGAAAGCAGGCTCAATAATTTAGAATCGCTTATTTTTCTAAAATCAGTACGATAAGGCTCCACTCGAAGAAAAGGTCAAAGTTCTAGAAAGCAAGGCAAAGCTCTTGTCCAGTCCTCTCTCCTTTCAATCAGGTAGCGCAGACGATGAAAGCTTATTAGAGGCTCACGAAGTGTCAGCGGTCGAATACGAAATTTCTGATGGTATAATTGTTCTAAAGAGAATGATTTGTGAATGCTGGGAGACTTGGAACTCAAAGTGAGTTATTCAAAGGAGGCGTTATCTTTCTTTTGAAACTTTGCACTATCCTTGAACCCGTTACTTCTTTTTATTATACCTATATAGCTGGAATTTTCTCGTCTATATGATTTGAACTTCGCCACAGTTATAAAATCTTCATTTTTAATATGAACTTGCTTCCGATCGATGTTCATCAGTGATGAGCAAAACCGTCAAATTCATTTTGCATTCTCGTCTCTAACGGTTTTTTTGCATTTATAGATTGATGGAGTTGATTCAATTTGACAACGAAAAAAAGAAAAACAAATCCATTGAAAGGCAATTGGGAAATTCTTTACCAAATCAGGTAGGTTTACTCTTAAGAATGTATTTTTATGAAAATAGTTACTCTATACGTAAAGAAAGGGAGGTTTTGTGTATTTGAAGTTGAAAAACTTTCACTTCATCAAATCATCCATGTGTTAAATCACTAACATTAAATTACTTACATAAATTATCATTGACATTAAATTACTTACATAAATTATCATTGACATTAAATTACTTACATAAATTATCATTGACATTAAATTACTTACATAAATTATCATTAACATTAAATTACTTACATAAATTATCACTAACATTAAATTACTTACATAAATTATCATTAACGTTAAATTACTTAAATAAATTATCATTAACATTAAATTACTTACATAAATTATCATTAACATTAAATTAATTACATAAATTATCATTAACATTAAATTAATTACATAAAGTATCACTAACATTAAATTACTTACATAAATTATCTTTAAAATTAAATTACTTACATAAATTATCACTAAAATTAAATTACTTACATAATTACACGAAAGTGTTGTACGAAACAAAATACTGAAAAAGAAAACATTTTAAATTTCCAATTTGAGAAGAGTACGTAAGTCAACCAAAATTACACTTTCACACACGTTTATGTGAGATGAATTTAATCATTAGCAATGTTGTTATTTACTTTAGAATCCAGCGGAAAATTGTCACATGAATGTGTTTACCAACAACGTCGCCATACAACAAAAAAACCATAATCCTAATTTGACCTCCCGAATCAATTCATTTTCTGTGGATGATACTTTGTCTTTGGCAGAAATTAACTCATTCAATTCTGCAGATGGGAAATTTGGACAAGATTTGCGTAATCCCGACGTGTTACCGAACCTTACTGAAAGTTTAAACACATTAGACTTTGATCGATCATCGACCGAAGACGAACCGAAACCAGAAGGTCAGTTTGTTCAATTTTATGACGAAGCCTTTACTCTTTGTTCATACATTTCATACTTTACTGATATACGGAAACATTTCAATGTAGAATGTTGTCAAAGACAGTTGTAACACCTGACTCTCTAGAAAAAATGTTTTTATGCTATTGAATTGTTGGAATGTTTTCCCAGTGATAGAGAAGATGCCCTTTTTTGCTGTCTTTAGAATTCATTTACTACATAAGCGTACTGTTGAAATTAATTGTGAGATTCTAACGAATTATGTTTGATTTTTTTGTTTATAGACGGTCGTGGTCCAAAAATCAAACGAATTTTTTCTCAGTTTCTTCCTGGTTTGTCGTCTCGTTCAATTCCATGTCCATTGTGAGTTAGACTTTTCTTTTTACTATCAGTGTAAATGATTTTACCTTATTTAAACTTTTTCTCGTCCCAGTCCTCTCAACGAACATCATATGTTACCGTTGAGTGACGTCATTCCAATTGTGGTGAATGAAAAAGAGCCAACGTCGATAATTGCGTACACTTTGAGGTAATACCATCCTCTCTCACGCGCTTTTTTTTCTCATCTTTTATGATTCATCAAAGTGTCTTGGTTGTGGTAGTCCTTTCTTAGAGTTTGTTGTGTAAAAATACCCTCTTTCCCTCTTAGTTTTTTTCCACTTATAACTTGTAAAATACTGTCGAAAAAGAACTTTATGTAATGTTGTGTTTTACAATTACAAGAGTTTATAAAACATCCTTTCTATTTAATTTACGAGAACAGCAGCTCAGACTACCGTGAACACCTGCAGATAATTCAAGCATCTATTGATGAGTATTCAGAATCTTTTACTTGTATCGATGGAGACGAAACCTTAAAAAGGTTTGGAAATCACATTAATGTCAAATTTTACCGCCACGATTTGTTGAAGACACTAGATGACATTTTCTTTATATTATAAGATTTTTGCAAAAAACTTCAGAAGCGAATATATGCCTGGAGACTGAGAACGATTTCTTTCGAGAGTCTCGTAATGATCAGTCTAGATATATAAGCGTTTTTATGGTAATACGACAGACTATTTTGTTGACAATAGTTTGAATTTTTACACATCATACTACGTGGCACAGTTTTTCATTGGATTGTGATAAATGTTGCGCCAGTATTGTGAATTACTTGTCGATTATGCTGTCACTTAGAGTTAAACAGATATATATTTAAAATACCTTAGTAGTGAGAAATCAAGATCAAGGGCAAGATCAGAAACTTTAAGTAACACAAGTCTCATGTCGAACATTGAAGGTAAAGTTCACTTTGTCAGATCAAATATTTTACCAGGGAGGGCGGTCAATATTTATACATACACGTTCGTCTTTTGTAGTTTCTACTGAAATCAATTGTGATTAGGGATTATAACATATGAGTGTATGATTATAAGCCTCCCCCCCCAATTATCCATTTTCCTGCGTCCCTGTATTTTACACTTACAGTATTTTTGTTGATATCAATTACAGCCTAGGTGAATGTTTATGATGGAATTTATACATTGCATACCTTAATTTTTAGATGATTTAGTGGAAAATTACTTTCAATGGAATGAATCTGAAGATGATACGGTGTTGGTGGTAGATTTTGTACAAAAATCCAGCTCATCAACTACGAACAACTCAACTAATGATGAAGAAAATGGAAAAGAAAAAGGAAAAATCGTAAAATATACATCAAAATCAACCGTTAATCCTGCTAAGGTTGGGTTGCATTCGAGGAATCGGGCAAATGAAGCAACTAAAGAGAGAGAAATTAATGAAAGTGAAGAATCAATTGCTGACGGTAAAGATTTCACTCCAAGTTCAAGTTCAACTCAAGATGATACAAAATATCACATAAGACATTGTAAGCGTCAATCTTCGATATACTTTGTCATATTTCCAAGAACTTGTTTCTATGGAAATCTGCGTGAAACGTTGAATGAAATTATAGCTACTTTCGATCGTTTTGATGTTATCATCGTCAAAACGTGAAACGTTGTCCTAAATCTTCAATTTTTTTTACGTAGCTTTTTTAGACTCCTCAGCAAAGTTCTTTTGCATCGTGTACTTTGCCGAACAGTTTCGAAAAATCCGTAAAGCATTATTTCCAGACGGAGAAGAAAGGTTAGCAGCATGGGTAGAGTTAAAATAGATTTTTTCGGGCATTTGTACTAAGTACGTTCTCTAAATCACTACTTAATTCTGCCTTAAAATATTGAATCGATTTAATTTTAACCCTTCAAAGTTGTCAGCCAAATTAGAACATTGACTTCTCCGAAATCTTTAGTTTAAACAAAAATTCTGTACCCTATTCGACATTTTTCACTTGGCCATTATGAAACTAGAATTTGCTGTTCGGAGGACTGTCAAACGAATATTTTTTGACACATTTTGCGATGAAAATTTTGTTTGAACATATACAACTATCGATATAGCATTGTTTTACTTTTTGTTTTCTTCACAGATACATCCGCTCGTTGCAACATTGTATGAAGTGGCAAGCCACAGGTGGAAAGTCGGGCTCATCATTTTGCAAGACTACAGGTATAAAAAATATGTTTGATATCTAACTCCAACTGCTGTACTTTAACCATACCTTTGATGAACTGCGATAAGTCAGAGTTTTACCAAAGGTCTTCTGGAAGGTTAGTTAGTCTAAATTTCACATGTTTTTTTTGTAGATGATCGGTTTGTGATAAAAGAAATGTCTCGTCCTGAAGCTCAATCTTTTCTAAATATCGCGCCCTATTACTTCCAGTACATTGAGAAAGCAATTTTAGAGAAGGTTTGTAATATTTATGCGACGTTTTAAGAACATTCAAAACATCGTATCTTCATCTATGTTTGAAGTTTTGGGAGCTTCCCCACTCGTTAACAGCTTTGTCATTGAAAAACAATAAAAAAGACAATGAATTAATTTTATTTTAAATTACATCTCTTACAAAAACGAGGACTTAGACATTCCTTTGTCTTTCGTTAACTAATTCTTCTCTTTTTCTCCTTATTCTAGAAACCAACCTTACTTGCTAAAATTCTTGGTGTCTACAGGATCGGTTTCAACAGTAAACAGACAAATGTGCCTGTTCGAAAAGATCTTTTAATTATGGACAACATCCTGTACAACTGTAAGGTTGACCAGGTATGCACGTAGGTGTATATGTAAGGACATATAAGGATACGTTAGGACCGAGTAAGTCAGCTTATTCTTAAAAATTCGTGTGACTTTTTGTAAACTGTGTTCTTTGTCAGCCTAAATAAAGCAAATAGATGTTGGAATGAGAGCGCACTTCAGAAAAGGTGAAACCGCCATAATTGAATGTGTGTCTTTATTCTTTTGGATTTCTGACTTATCTCTTGGGATACCACTCTGTGGATTCCTCTTAGGATTTTTGACTGTTGGATTTTAAATTTTTCTCTATAATTCCTGATCATGTTTGTTCGTTCCAAAATCATTTCCTCGAGTCAAATCGTTTTGATAATTAGTTGCCATAATGCAAACCTTTGCTTTTCGACGCCCAAACTTTTTTAAACTCCTCTAAATACTCATGAATGTTGGTCTGTCTCAATGTTTTAGTTCTTTAGTGAAAAATTGCTTTGTCGAAGCAATACAAGACATTTTCAAAGGTAACTTACAATTTTTTCGCAGGTTTATGACTTGAAAGGCTCCATACGCAGTCGATATGTAAATCATTCATCTGATAAAGAGAATAATGTCTTATTAGACGAAAATCTTTTGGAAAGTAAGTGTCTTTTGAGAATGGGCTGAAGTTCCTTGTCTTTCTTAGCAATATTATGAATTTGATAATTAGCTTCTTCTTGGCCGCGTGACCACATTAATTTTACTGATGTTTGTATTTTTAGTGATTACAGAATGTCCGCTCTTCATTCGTCCACATTCAAAAGCGGTTTTATCGCGAGCTATCAACAATGACACGGAATTTCTCGTCAAACATATGGTTATGGATTATTCTCTGCTGTTAGGGATTGAGCGAAGTACATCCACATGTGTTGTCGGAATTATAGGTCAGTGACTTAGCGTTAAGATTCTCACACTGAGTCCGGGTGGAATCGCTTTCGAAAGGATTCCCAAATTTTACAACCCCAAAACTTGTCATTTAAACACACAGAAGTATTCAACATGTCACTTATCGTAAATGCTTTCAACACGGGAGTATCGTTACATGTTTGTATATGTAGATCGTCCAGGTTGGTATAGTCCTGAGAAGGACTGTTTTTGTTGTTGTTGACTGTTTTTGTTGTAGCCAACGATAACAAAAACAGTCCTTCTCAGGACTATACCAACCTGGACGATCTACATCTACAAACATATCACTTATCATTTGTTATTGGGACTCTTGGCATGGTGGTTTATATAGAATGTTTTTGTTGTTAGATATAATGTGTTAATGGCCTTTCTCCATTTATTAATGTTGACTAAATGTTGATAAGGAACAGTATTTCAACTTCAGTGAAGAAAAACTGTCACTCCTTAATTGTAATCAATTTGTAGACTTCATACGAACTTTTACATGGGATAAAAAATTAGAAATGTACGTCAAATCAACTGGTATTCTTGGTGGACAAGGCAAAATGCCGACTGTTGTCTCACCTGAACTCTACAGAGAACGTTTCTGCTCGGCCATGCAACGATATTTTCTTATGACACCAAATAAATGGCTTGGCCTTGGAAATGAAGTTAAATAACTCTTAGAAGTTTAAATTATTATATGAATGGGATAGGGGGTAAATAGGAGTACTGTGGGATAAGACAACGGTGGCATATTTTTTGGTCTTTCAAAGCGAATTCAAACACGATTTCAGAAAATTAATAAAAGTAATTATTGTTAGTACTATTTGTAACATATAGGTTTATTCATTAACGTTTTCGTAGCAAATGTTAATTTGCTCTTTAATTATGTTTTGTTAGAAATAATTTCTATTTGTGAAGTTAAACCAAATTACAATTTAATTGGTTTTATTCACCATTATAGCAAATTATTGTCGAGTGCTTTTCGGCTATAATTCATTAAAAAAAAACAATGTGAAAACTACATAAAATAATATTTAGAAAACCTGTCAGCATTGTCTGAGTGACAATAAATTTTTTTTTCCTTTCTCCGACTCATATGAAATGTCGACTATTTTTCAAAATGTTCCCCCTAAATGTTCCCGAATGCTAAATTAATTCTTGTTTCTTACCCAGTTATGCATGCATACACGTCATTTCATACATTTCTTTTTAATTACATGAAGTACATGTCGTTCATGTGTGTTAAACTCATAATCACCATAAGCATCTCAGTACAATACAAAGAAATTTCTTAAAAATCATGTGGGAAGAAGTACAAACAGCAAGTCAAGAAAAGAGATATGAATTGGTTTTACATGGACGCGAAATATCGGAGCGTATCGCGGAAAATGGGTTAGATCTTGCTATATTTACTTTGATAAATTTGAACTTTTTACAAATTTCTCAAACGGGACTTATTGAACTTCCCGCTGAAATTGGATCGCTTGTGAATCTTCGAACTCTCGATTTGCACCAGAACCAACTGTCTGTATTACCGTCAACTGTTGGGAAACTGAATGATCTTAAATTTCTTGATTTGTCTCATAATAACCTTGTGGAGTTGCCTTTAGAGTTAACTGATCTCACGAACTTGCATACGCTGAATGTAAGTTGTAATCAAATAGTTTCGTTGCCATCTTTCATCAAACTGCAGAATTTATGCAAGTTTGATTGCTCACACAACAAGCTGGAGGATTTGCCCTATGGAATTCATCAGTTACAGGCTCTGTACGAGCTGAGAGCCAAAGGCAACATAATATGTATCTTGTCAGGGGAGATATCTTCCAATATCTCCCTTAAAATACTGGATCTCTCAGAAAATCAGTTAAAAACCGTGCCACAAGAACTGGGACAATGTCAAAAGCTGAAAGAACTGTTGCTGTTGAACAATCCAATAACTGAAAATCGTTTGAAGAAACTTATCGCTCAATGCTCAACAAAGGCTGTTCTTGACTATGTTAGGAATGCAGGTGGAAAAACAAAGTCAAAAGGGAAAAAAGGAAAGAAACACATTTCTCAAAATGATGAGGAAGAGAATGTAAATGACAAGTTTGTTATTTCAGTTGAAAGAAGTGAGGATTTTAAGATTATAGTGAAAGAAAATGTTGCAGACGTACGACCCTTCATTGTCTGTGTGATAGCAAAGCAGATTGATCTGGGAGAACCTGAAATGTTCAAAAATTTTATTAGTTTACAGGTATGTTATTTATGTCTGTGTGCAAGTCATAAATAATGTTGATTACAATTGTTTAATCAGAGCATTCAATCTCAATTTTTGGAATTTTTGCGAAGAAAATACCTGTGTCAGATGTTAAAAGGAAATTAAGATCCTTTTATTGAAATTGTTGTGAAAAGGAATTAGGAAGTAGAGCTATGGTAAAGACAACAACTTTCTTAATGTTTTATAGCTATGTATGTATTAAACCATTGCTAGGGTATAAATGTTCTAAACCATTTTTTAGACAAAACTTCATGAGACAGTTTGTGAAAATCGTGCTGTTGGAACCATAGCAACACATAACTTCACAGGGATTTCCTTCCCATTAACGTATGAAGCTCTACCGTTGGATGAAATATCTTTGGTTCCTTTGGGCAAGGAAAAAATATTCACAGCAAATGAATTGATCAGACAATTGAAAGAAGATGCTATGAAAGAGAAACAAAGGACTAAACGCCAAGCAAAATCTGGTTTGCTGAAGTAAGATCAACAATTTTGCTGTGTACTATATACCTTGTCAAGTTATTGAATAAAGTTTTAGCTACGTTGATATCAATTAAGCATATCTTACTATAAATATTTGTGTGATAGCTACATCAATATTGAACTGATTTCCTTAATGTACTGTATTGCATCTAACATTTTCTAACATGTATCTAACAATGCCTTATTTTAGCTACACTTTCTTGGCTTTCAACCCCAAAATTTAGCATGTGCATGCACTTCCTATTGAAATCTATGACTTTTTAGCCACTTGCGAATTAGTTTTTTAAAAAATCTATTTGTTTTTGTTGTCCTTTAGGTATTTGTCATTGATTGAGAATGCGGAAATTCTTGCATGCTTGAAATCAAGTGATGGTACAGTGATCTCTTTGCCACCAATAACAAACAGCAACGAGAGCAAGGTAAATGTGAAATACAACATTTTTCTTAATTTCTTGACGGGAATACCACACATTCATAAGTGTACTTGATTATTCCATCATGTTGGGAACTTATTAATGCATGTTGATCAAGAACATTTATTGGAATCTAAATGGTTGGTTACTTTAGCGACATAAATGTTTTCTTTAACTTGGTAACTTTTTAACATACTTGGTTGAAGGTCAAAATTTTTAACAACTTTTTTGTTATGAAGGATTTATATGACTGCAATACTTATGCTATTCACATTATTTTGTGTTTGTTTATGATGATTAAAGAAATGTTGTTTGTATGTTGATTTGCGTACAACCATGTTTGGTGTAATTAATACCTCTTAAATCTGATTGCATCCATTTAACATCTATCGTTACCATGTGTACCACATAGATGATTGGTTGCAAGCATGAACCACAGTAGC
Organism: Xenia sp. Carnegie-2017; assembly: GCF_021976095.1. Classification (NCBI taxonomy): domain Eukaryota; kingdom Metazoa; phylum Cnidaria; class Anthozoa; order Malacalcyonacea; family Xeniidae; genus Xenia; species Xenia sp. Carnegie-2017. Next base: position 3,137,797 of record NW_025813488.1, read on the forward strand.
TTTAGTTTTGGATTTATGTATAAATTTCTCCTCACAATCAATCACTTATAAATCCTTATATCCCTCTGTCCCGAGCTGCAGCTGCTTCCTCTGATATTAACCTTGGTTGCTATATAACCTCATTTGCAGTAACTGGGGGGGGAGGGAGGAGATAATTCTTTCAAAATAATTAGTTTAGAGACTTTTCAGAAACTTTTCTTTCAGATTTCTCAAACTTGTTTGGACATTGTATTTGAAGTTACATCAGATCAGGACTTAAATGTTTGTAAAAGAATCATGGATGAACTTATAGAAAAAATTATTGAGTCTGGACTGTATTCGTCCATTAACAAAACAGGTGAGATTTATTACAATATTTTGTGTGTATAGTAATATAAGATAGTGAATTGTGATTGGCCAAGATGCTAAATTATGATTGGTCAAGACGGTAAATTATGATTGGCCAAGATGGTAAATTATGACTGGCCAAGCGTTTACCACTTGCACAAAGTCTGAATAGCGTTATCCAATGGATAGCAAATTTTTTTAAATAGTCAAAAAACTTCTTAAAAAGCAAATATATTAGGTGTGAACTGAGCAATCACTGAAATAAAATATTGCTTCTAAGATTACAAAATTTTTTTATCGCGACGAAAATATAAACACCTTTTTTACATGTTTGAAAATTTTACTATCCAATGGATAACGCTATCCAAGTTTCGTGCAACCAGCGCCAGATGAATTGTGATTGGCCAAGGCACAAATTCAGTTCAATTACTACACAGCTATATATTAAGATATAAAGACTAGTTAGTGTTCAGCAAATTTCCCCCCACACACCGTGATTGCATGATATGATATTTTGAAGTTAACTTTCGTATAAACTAATAAACTTTAATTTTTTAAGATAAGAAAGAGTTGCGACTAGTGCAAGTCCGAATTTCTGATGAACGAGGAACTTTGAAAGTTGTCTATCCATCAAGAAAGGATCTTCCTTTACAAATGGCTGTTGTTCAATTTACAGATAAGTAATGTAAATAAGAAAAGAAAATATTGCGGAATAAATTACTATAATCATGATTGGATCTTCGTGAAAAACTCCGAAAACTTTCCTGTAGCCGTCTCCACATTTGTTTTCACGTTATTTATGTTATTCTTGCGGACTAGAAATTGTTTTTTCTTCAAATGCTGTTAAGAAAAACGTTAAATGTTTTTGTCCATACCCAGTTACTGAATAATATGGTAGGGTCAGTTAACCATGAACAGCTAGTCAACTGCAATGATGGCCCGGCATACCTGCACGATCTATGGATTCAACACTCAAATGGTGTTTTGGCATTGTAGCAATTGTCTTTTTCTAAAAATGCATGGAAGAAAAAGATTAAATAGAACTTCCCAATTTGCAATCGTAGCGACGAAATTTAGTTCAAGCGTGAAACTCGTGGCTTCTGTGCACTTAGTAGCTGGTTCAAAACCTCTCTGGCAATTTTGCGTAACAATTAGCGTTCTTTATTAAAAAATGCAGGAAAGAAAAAGATTAAATAGAAGTTTCTAAATAGCCTCGTATCAAAGAAATTTAGCTCAAGCGAAATATTCGTAGCTTCTGTGCACCTGTTTACTGGTTCACGATCACTCTGGCAGTGTTACGTAACAATTAGCGTTCTTTATTAAAAAAATGCACGAAAGAAAAAGATTAAGTAGAAGTTTCTAATTTGCCTCGTATTGAAGAAATTTAGCTCAAGCGAAATATTCGTAGCTTCTGTGCACCTGTTTACTGGTTCACGATCACTCTGGCAGTGTTACGTAACAATTAGCGTTCTTTATTAAAAAAATGCACGAAAGAAAAAGATTAAGTAGAAGTTTCTAATTTGCCTCGTATTGAAGAAATTTAGCTCAAGCGAAATATTCGTAGCTTCTGTGCACCTGTTTTCTGGTTCAAGATCACTCGTGTAATTTTCCGTACAAACTTGCAGCATACACAAAGCTCAAATTTTGATGAAATCACTCACTTTTAAATGTTTTAGATGAATAACTGTCCTCTTTACGCTTAAAAAGTGTTTGTACCTTGTTTTTTTTACAAAAAACACATTACACATGACATAAGTTTGCTGTTTTTGCCTGACAAAATGATGAAAGGCACTCGAGCCTCGCCACGACTACATTCAAGAAAAGCACACACAAAAAAAAACAATAAAAACATGCACAAATGTGGAAATATTATTTATAAGTATGCAGGCACAAAAATCTTTGTATGTGTACTACGACAAATTACGTGATTACGATGTTTAATGTGACGTATTGTTTTCAAGGATTAAATATTTAGTATGCATAATTATGTCATTATGTCATAGTCATGCGCAAATCCATGACGTCATTATGATATTTTAAAGGATGGAGATCATATGATGAGTGTTTTTTTTGGTGGTACTTCATATCAAATGACTTAACAAACAAATAAGCTGTAAAACCTATCGACCACGTCATTGTGCTATTGCCCGTGAATTTGTGAAGATTTTTGACAATCCTTAAGAAAATATTTCTGAACATTGCTCTTGCAACATGGGTGTTGGTGTAAAGGTTGCTCAAACGCTGTTGGTAGCGTTCAACTTTGTATTTGTGGTGAGTTTTCAAGTTTCTCGAAATCTGTTTTTTTAATGGATAGTCTTGTACGTAAATAATTAATGTTTTCTCCTCGACTTCGATTGGCAAATGCTCTTCTATGAATAAAGCATGACTTTACAACTTTTACGTGTGCAAAATAATTGGGAATGCCGTTTTAAATGAATCAAATTGATGTATTTTACTTAGCAAACAACATCCTACACAAAACCAGTGGGATGCGAGGACATTTTAAAGTTTAAACCCACGCCAAAAAATCATGGCTAGCATTTGTTTAAGTCTGATTGTAATAGTTCTGTTCTAAAGCTAGAAAATCGTTGTGAAAATGCTCATTGATCTCAAGTGATTCAAAAAATGTACGATTTTACTATGTTTTATAAATACTTAGTTTTATCTGTCGTGAATCTCCCATGGAGATGGTTTTGCGCATCTTTTCCTTGCTTAACTTTCGTCATTGAACACTTCAAAGTGTAGCTTTAGTTTAGCTATTTGAAGACTTCGTAAATTAAACTTCTCACAAAGTCTTGTATAAGATTATGTACATGGTTGTTTTTGAACAGAAGTCAAGAAGGAAGATTGATATTTCCTGAGTTTATGAATTTTTAGAAACGCCCATTCGTTCACGTATTCTTTAATTACATAACAAAATTTACAAATGAGGAAATGGCAACTGGGTAGTGGTAAATTTGGCACTGGCCAAAATTAAAGTAATTTGCAAACAGCTCATCTGTGGACATCTCATCCTTGATGCTTAATCTTCTTAAAAAGCTGTTAGATTTAAGACTTTATTTTGATTACAATAATTTTTGAAAAACATATTGTTAATTTTTTGTGATTTACACTATTCCTTAGAAAATTCAAATTTTTTATAGCTTATTGGAATTGGTAGTATAACTGTCGGCATCGTCATACATTTCAAGTATAATGATTACGAAAATCTTTTGTCAAAAGATATCGGTGCAGTGCCGATTCTTCTGATTTCTATTGGAGGTGTGATATTCCTAGTGTCATTCTTTGGATGCTGCGGAGCTTGGAGGAAGAGTGTGGTTATGTTGACCATTGTATGTAAAGTTATGTTGCTATTAAATCAATTTGCAATTTCTCATTCTAAAGATAACAATTGCTTTGTTTAGTACATCTTTCTTTTGTCGCTGTTGCTTCTCTTGGAAATCGCCGGTGTTATTTCTGCGTACTTCTTTAAAAGCAAAGTAAGTTCATGTTTCTGTCATTTCATCTGGTTTTCATTAAATTATGCTTTTGACATTCACTTGTGTTCTTTAAGTTTTCAACAATCAAAGTACTCTGATATATGTATTCTTTGAAGTTAAGAAAGTATGTTGAGACAGGAATGAAGGATGCCATAAAACAGTACAATGACACCAAATACCAAAAGGCCATTAACAAAGTTCAACAAAAGGTGAAATTATATATTTATACATGCACTAGGAACGATGGAGCAACATATGAAGTGCAGGGGCTAAGTCTTCAATTCTACAATATTGTCTTAAAAAATACTTCTAAACAATAACTTTAGCTCAGTCCAAATATCTTTTTTGTTTTGCTCTTGCAAAAAGGTGGGTGGGTGGGCTGAAGCCCCTTACATAGCTCCCCCGGTTCAGGCATCCCTGTGCACTTACATATTATTTTCAAAAAAAGAGATTAACGGTTGATTTAATCCTCTTTCAGACGAGCAAGTCTTCCTCGACAATTTTTATGTGACAAGTTTTATTTGCATGTCTTAACTAACCATTTTGGCAATTTTTTTATGACAAGTATGTGCACTTGTAAAAAAGCTGAGCTGCTAGCTTTTTAAAATGTGTACTTGTCATTGAAAAAGTTGTCAAAGTAAAAAAATGCATTTTTGTATGGTCAACAAAGAAAATTTGACGAAAGTATAATTCAGCTGCTAATATTTTATGATATTAAAACAATTAAAATAATATTTTACTATATTTTTTAAATTTTCGGCTGGATATGGTTTTTGGCCAATTGTAGATGGTTACTTTGAGCCCTGGAGTCTTGGCTAAATCATGTCTTGTTTTTTAATAGTTTGACTGCTGTGGTGCAACAAATTCCAGTGATTATATAAATCAGAAAATTCCCAGCTCATGTTGTAAGACACCCATGAATGTAAATGGCACATGTGAATTTCAGTCAAAAGTAAGTTTACTGCCTCTAAATTTTACCACTTGAACAGTAGCTTTTATTCCTAAACTTGGTATTGATATAACTATTTACTAGAATTTATAGTTCTTGAAGCAGGTTTGAATGAAACCAACATTGCTAACTTGTTGGTGGTTTATTTGGATAAATAAATGCCCTTCAATTGCGACATGTATTCAGCATTTTTTCAAAGATGAAGTTCTAAGATTATCCCAGTAATTATTTTATTTTATTTTATAGGGTTGTGCTGATAAATTATTTGACTACCTTGACGAGCATCTTGCAATTGTCGGAGGAATTGTTATTGGAGTCATTGTTGTTCAGGTAATAACTTTTACGTATTTTTGTTTTATCGGTAGTTTTATGTTTAGTGTAGGTCGTATTACAGTTTTCAAATGATTATTTTATAAATTGCTGGTATTTTATAATTTTTTTCTCCATAATGTTGTATTGCCTTACTTATGATGTTTTAATCTTGCTAGCTTTTTGGCATCATGTTTGCCTGTGCTGTTCGTCGTAATGCAAAAGAAGGCTACGGCTATGTCTAAAGACATCTTGTTATTTGTCGTGTAAACTGATTTTCTAAAAGAGGAAACTTTTTCACTTTGTAATTTAGCTGCTGGTAATTACTAGTTACTGGTGTGAGATTCTTGATCTATTGGAATATAATACATTTTGAAACATATTACTTTAACTAATTACATGAAGTTCATTATTGAATGATTTTCTTCCAACTTCTAGTTGTGGGTATTTTTTTTCTGTTGTACTATTACATTTATCGAATGATATTGGTCTTATAATCATGTATTAAATTGATATCATTCAAGAATTAGACAGAAGCACTTTACCATAATTTTGCAATACAATTTGCTTGATAATATCAATATTAAGTGCTTCAGTTCTTGTGTCAAGCTTGATGGCAAGTCACAATTGCTTACTTGCTTTCCTAAATACAAACACCTTTTACTATTGATTCAGTATTTAATATACCACCCGAACAATTTAACCACACTCAATACTTGAGACCAAAGCACATTTTTGTACATGTCGTGGTATATTTTTTTGCCTATGAATTCTAACTGAAAATTTCTACGTATGAAGAGGTCTTTTTGTGCATTGGCGTTTAACGTTTTATAAGACTTTCAAGTCTGGGATATATAACATTTGAAGAGAGAGAAGAAGAGAATGCGTTTATGGTGGCCGTTTGGTTGATGGAAAACAGTTAAAAATTTTCGCGCGCTCAATGAATAAAAGTTTGAAAAGATGAACCTCGTGGTGGAAAAATGAAAAAGAAAGCGAAGTATTATTTCATAATTTCATTGTGTTTTCAAAGAAACTATAAGCTAAAGGAACATGCAACGGACATTCCTTTCATGGTAAGGCCTTAAGAAAATTTCATTTGTTTTAAATAACCTTAAATTTAAATATTTGTACTTGTCCTACGTTTACCGAAAGCAATGAAATTCGGTTCGTCGAGTTTAAAACTGTTTGTTGGGTTCAAAACTTTTTATTTTAACGATTTAAATGATACAACGTCGTCTCGCGTCCGAAGTCTGTCTGCTATTTATGAAATGCCTTCCTCAGCAAAAGTTGTTTTGATATTATGATCCTGAGAAAGTCATGAAGGAAAATTTTCTTGTTTGTGTTCACTATCATTGAAAATGTCCATGCCAATGACTGCATTCTTGTTTTGTGGCAGGTAATGATGTAAAAGTAGTTTAAATTATCCTGCATCGTCCTATTCATCAGACTTTCTTTCCTATTATCATTTACGTAAAGCACACTCTGCTCCCCAAAAGGATGCATAACATTTAGTACTTACCAAGTGTTTGGTCCATTGAAATATTGCTGAAGATTTCATCTGTGGGAACCCCCCTGCTGCCCTTGCTTTTCTTTTGCAGTTGTAAGAAATCTTCAAAATTTTTGCCGTGAAAGTAATTCTTCTAAAGATCCTGTGATAGTTGTGGAGTTTAAATTCGAATCTCTGTTTGGAGTGAAATTTTGCATTGTTCTTAGATCAACCATAATCCCTTCAATAAAATCTTTTCTGTCATTTTCATTTGATAGTCCTGTGTTACAGTTTAATCCTGTGTTACCAGTAAAGTCAACATACGTTGGTTCTGTATTACTGGCAAAGAATGAATACCCTTCATCAGTGCAATCACTATTGCCAGCCATGTTCATTTGAACTTTATTTCGGCATGGAAGTTGTGTCAATGTTTGGTTCTCTTCTCTTGAATATGGTTCGGTAGACAAGTGAACAGTACTATGTAACCATAATGTACAACTATTGTAAAACATTGTTCTACTTGTCCTACAAACTTTCCATTCCCAGAAAATTTTAGTTCAAATTTATTAAGAAAATGGTGATGTTAGTCTCGACCAATACCTACTACTGTTAAGAAATTTAAGACGAGAAACATGTAGCAACTTCAAACTTATATACTTACTCTGCTTCCTTACCGGTCAACTACTGAGCAACACGAAGTCGTCTTTTGAAAAGTCATTTTCAGTTCATCCTGTGACGGTTTCAACTAGAAGTATACCGCTAAAGTGGCTGTTAATTTGATGACAAGTGAGATATTTAACGTCCTTAATATATCACTTTGAGTTTCTTAAAATAGAACAAACCGGAGTCACGCGCTGCTCTGACAAAGCATTCTTTAGATTCAAGTTTCTCTTTTTTGCAATTTCGTTGTTTGCTGGGCCTTTCAAGTTTGTTTTTTTTTGCATGAACTGCCCTAAAAAACACGCTATCTCGTAGGCTTTAGTTCCAAATGGAAAATTGAAATTTCGAAACGCGATGAGAAGGTTAAGACTATGTTGAGTGTAGCAACAAATTTTTTGCGTGGTTTTACTCTAGGAAGACTTTGTTTGCAAGTCTTTGTTTTTATTGCAATCACTAAGAATTATGACATCATCATATTTTCACATTTTTATCTGCACATACGTAAATATGTTTTCATAGAGACTATTTTCTGTTAATGGCCACGTACAATAGTCTTGATTGTTCACGTGGGCTGAATTAAAAGTTAGAAAGGAATTAGTAATCTTATAGTCTTCTCATATCGATTTCAAAATTATCATCTTAGTTTTTACAAAGTAAATGGTTCGAACCCGGGAGTATCGTTACATGTTTGTAGTTTATGTTGGTGTCATTATTATTTGATTATGTTACGTGTTTTACTATTTTACAGCTAGTCTACGTGCAAGTCACGTCGTTAAAGACCACTTGTTTATCCCTTAAAATCCAAATCAAAGCAAGTTACAAAAGCCAACGTTAGATGTACATTTTGCATTGGTAAGTCTATATTGGTTTTTACTAATGCCTTTTACAAACGGAAATTTTTTGGGCATTCACGGCAAAACAAAAGAAATCTTGTAGGAATTTTTTTGTTTGAAGTATGTGTTATACCAATACTGACGCGATGTCATTCAGTAGACAAAATTTCTGTAAAATTTATAAACAGATCAAAACCTGACTTTTTGCCACTGACGAGCTGAAAATCGAAAATAATTCCTTAAATAATAAAAATTATATTCAAGAGATAAGACATATAGATGTACAAACACATCTTTTTAAGAGAATTTTTATCATAATTTTTAAGTATGCCAAACATTTCCTAAATATTTTAATAGTTTTAGACACGAGGTGGAAACTACATAGCTGCGTGTAGGATATTTTTTTGGTAGTTGTACATTTTTTCTTGCAAATTTAAGTATAAAATCTCCTTTGTCAGATGGAACGTTTTAAAGTTCTAGAAAACCTCTAATAATAACAATAATAATAACAAAAAAGGCTCTTATAGGCTCTTGTGTAAAGTTTTAATATTACTATCACTACTATTAACTTATTTTTACATATATATTGATTCATGACAGCCCTCACTAATGTGTTTTACAATGGGGTTCATTATATAAAATCACTGAACATACACATGCTATACACACAAGTACCTAAACATACTATAAGTATCACTTGATCACTTAGAAGTCAATATAAAGTTCAAACTGTTGATTTTGTGAGCTATTTGCTCTGAAAATGACCTAAAATTTGTGATTCACGCATTGTATAATACTACACATTTACAAATTGTGAAAATCTTCACTTGGTAAACACAAAAACTGCCAAATATTGTCAATATAATAAATACAGTTTCTATAAATTTGTAGCATTAATGGCCGCTGATATTTCAATGGCAGATTTGCTAGAGTACATTAATGTTTTCCATGTTCCTCAGTGTCCCTCACGTAATTTCACTTGAGATCCTGCAACATCCCTATTCTCATTACATATCCAGTGATCCGTTTGAGTTCAGTGGAACTATGACTCAAACAAGAAGTGAGTTATCGAAGTTTGCCATGACAATTTCAGGTTCTAGTAGTCCATTTTCCCCGTAGTTATTAACACCTGTTAGCAGGTTATTGCCGGCGCCAATATCCGGCATGTCGTTCATGAAAAGAAACAGCGAAGCTTCGTATGCAACATTTTCTTGCTCGGTATTGCATAAAATGGAGGTATCTTAGAAAAACAGAAATTTTCAAGCAGTTTAGATGTAGGCACGCTCAAATACAATAATAAGGAAAAGAGGATTCGCTCACGCAATCTCGGAGCATCCTCTCAGCCACAAACCAATTCACTGGAACTCCTTTCTACCCCCTAATGTTTGCTTGTATCCCTAACTTAACTTCATAAGAATTATTGAAAGGGAGTTCGTCATTGTGTTTATTTACAAGGATATTTTATCTTCCATGTTTCATCGTTAACATTCGAAGGAAATTATTGACGAAAATGCATTCCTTAGTTGCTATTAATCTCCTCTTTTCATAAAATCGCAGACTTCGTATGTTTTCGACATGAAGGCAATCATCGAAGACTAGGGAGGCAAGGTTTAAAAAATTGAAGCAAACCAAATTTTACACTCACCTAACGTGTCGTCCAGAGAATCATCTGGCAGTGTTCCGATTCCATCTGTAATTTGTTCGTTGTCGTGAAATGACTGTGAAGATGAAGGCGTCGTGGAGAAGGGTTCATTTTTAATCATATTGTCTATCATCGAATATTCATATTCATGCATGGCATTGTCAAACATTTCTGTACTACAAGGTGAATTAAAATTGCCATTAACACGTTCACTTAGTGTTGCATCATTTAAGACTTCCATTTTATTAACATTGGTCAGTCCCGCACGACCGGTTAATCCTGTACTACACGTTGATCTTGCTGTGCTAGTCAGTTGTGGATTACTGACAGGAAAGAAAGAAAAAGGAGTAGTTTGTCTACCGCTGTTCACCATGTTTATATAACATCCATTTAAACGGTCGCCTTGTGACATGAGTTTGATTGGTTGATTCTGTGTATCTTTAAGCCAATCGCTGTCCATCTCGGTCTGAAACGTTTGTTGATTGTCGTTCCATTGTTTAGACGGTTTTGCTTCGGTCTCTGGTCCCGTAAAGGATTGTGGGTAATAATTATTGAAGCCGTTCATCCTGGGTTGTTCTCCAGAAATAAAAGCGTCAGCTAAAACAAATTAAAATTTCTTTTCACTCTGTTAAGCTTGTATTGACAGGAAAAACACTTGAATTGTGGAACAGTTGAAGAAAGGAACTCTAGTTTGTATTTCAAAGATAATGTTACTGAGGTTTCTTTGAAGTTGTCGTTTAAGCAAATCATCTCCACGCTAAGGATGAATCCTTGTTAAAGATAAGTGCCGGATTTGAGGTGCGCATATCAAGAATGGCACTGGGCACGAGTGTAAGATTTGTTTATGTAGATGGTGTTTCCTTGTAAAAGATCTAATCGTGTCGATAACATATGTTGTTTGAAAATGAAAGACTTCTAATTTTAAGACTTTCACTTACCTAGCGTGTTGTACATAGAATCTTCAGGTATTGATTGAAGATCCTCTCGAATTTGTTTGACATCGTGAAATGGCTGTGAAGGAGATGTTTCTCCGAAAGGTTCAGTTTTAATCAGATCGTTTATCATAAACCGACCATCGATAACATTGTCCAACATTTCTGTACTGCATCGCGAATTAAAATTGCTGCTAGCTTCTCCTCCCATTTCATTGGTTAATCCTACACCAACGGTTAATCCTGTATTACAGGCTACTCTTGCAGGTTTGGTCAATTGTGGATTATTGGTAGGGAAAAATGGAGCATTAGTAATTTGGTTACCACTGTTGGTCATATAACGTCCATAGAAACAGTCATGTTGTTTTGTACGTTTGTCTTGCCGATACTGTGTCTCTTTGAGCCGATTGCTTTTCATCTCCGTCTGAAACATTAGTTCATTCTCGTTCCATTCTATTAGCGGTTTTGCTTTGGTTTCTTGTGAAGTAAAAGACGGTCGGTAGGATTTGTTGAATACGTTGATTGTATTGCTGTGTAGCTTTCCTGAAACAAAACAATTTGGTGAGATTTTTTTGCAGCACTCAAATGGCTTTCTGCTTGTCTTTCTGCAAAATCTAGTTTAGAAGGCGCAAGATGAACTGTAGTTGTATGTCGAACTATCAAACGCAGAGAAAACGATCAGTATATGGGTAATGGAACGTTACTGGATATCTAATCTAGATTACGCATACGCAATATGACAAGAGACGCGGAATATATTGATGATCTAGATTACCCACATCTGATCTTCACTCGAACACGAAGAACTCTCGTTTTTCGTTTCGATAGCTTTACATCTAAGTATTTCGCGTATGTTTCTTACCTTCTGCATTAGTCGCCATACCCTCAGGCTGACCGAAGGGATCAAATGGTACAAACGCTTCCGTTAGTTCGTCTACCAAGTAAGCATCATCAGCATCGCTATCACTTTCTTTTTCATTTGGTTTCTCAATCACTTTACCGCGAGTTTCTGGATTCATACCAACGACCACTCCTTTGTCCTCAATGGCACTAGTGGAATAAAGATATGACTTTGTTTGGCTTTATTAAAAAGTTGACGGTCATTTAGTTTGACACGCATGCGTATTTTGTTTAGTGGAATAAAGATATGACTTTGTTTGGCTTTATTAAAAAGTTGACGGTCATTTAGTTTGACACGCATGCGTATTTTGTTTAGTGGAATAAAGATATGACTTTGTTTGGCTTTATTAAAAAGTTGACGGTCATTTAGTTTACACGCACGGGTATTTTGTTTTCTAGTCAATACAAAGCTTTGCTAATTGTGGTGAAGTCGAAAGCACTATCTCGTAAAATTGAGGCGTGTGAAAAGCTGTGGGTCGGTTTTCACTGTTCCTACCAAACTGGTTGTATTTCTACATATAATAATACTTCATCTTATTTCTTTAATATTGGTCAAGCTACCTAAGAACGTAGTTCACACACAACATGTAGGTCTTTCCAGTTTTCTCGTCCTGAATGCTGGTTGTTATCGATTGTAGCCATATCCAACCACCATCTTTATTTATCCATCGATATGGAGAAGTAGTCGATTTTCCTTTGGCTAGCACTGCAGTAAAAAAAAAGTTATATTTTTTAGTGCATGCATTTTTAACAAAAGCTTTTCCATGCGATTTGTTTGTCCGTTTGCCCTGGCAACAAGTTGACCCGTAAGTGTGAACTTCATTGTTATTGTTACAGTAAGATTATGATGTTAAAAATTTTCACTTCAATCTAATCTTGTGAATTAAATATATCATTATTTTTGGAAATTGCCAAAAGAGTCGATTGACCAATCGTTTCTCTTTTCTGTACCATACTCAACGTATTCATTTATTGATTACTTACATTCTGAGTGTAATTGCTGTATTTGAAAAGCATCGGTTGGATGATAGAAGGGATATACCACTCTTCCAACTATGTCTTTCGCTTTCGAGTCCATGTAGCGATGGATCCTGACAACGACAAAGTTAAGTAATTCTCAAACATATCAACAACTGTTTGGAAAGCAAGTTTCAATATGAATCATTGTGGTTTAGAGGAGCAATGACCGTTTCTCTGTAATTTTTAATTTTTAATCATATTTGATGTCAATGTCAAGTGTATAATAAAACATTCATCTCACAAACAAAAATCCTTTTGTGTGGCACGAAAACGATGTGAAAGCTTCTTCCTTTTAAGGAAACACAATCTGCACATTGTTATTTGTTACTTTCTTAAACCTCTGGAATGGTTTCTCACCTTCCTTCGCAGAAGATTAATTTCAAATCTGGTGTAAGACGACTAATGAATGCGGGCTCAATCACTGGTAAATCACCCAACTCGTTTGACCATATTTGTTCCCCAGTACCAACAAAGAACCCTTCAGCGTTCAGTTTTCCAGTAAATTTGACAATCTGTATGGGCAGAATTGAAGACAGGAAATAGTTTATAACACGTAGTAATGTTTTAGTTAGACACTTCATTGATAATTGGATATAAAGACAACTGGTGGAGTCTCTTATTGCTGTATATAGACGAGTTTTATATGTCACACAAACATAGGAAAACGTTGTTTAGTTGGCGTAATGTGTTTTTTTTATTTCAAGATGGCTACATTCCTTGAAATCTGCTTCACCCAAAACGCTCACTCACCCCATAACTGGTGTTCTTTGCCAAATTTTCCTTTCTCATGAAGTTGCATTGTATACGCAGCGTAAATTGGGTTTGCTCGTTCCAACGACCATTGCCTTCCAAGTACGATGTAAATAGCTCTGTTTCTATAAAAGATTGAATATCATGTATTTTCATCTGTTTCACATGCCACATTTAGACTGAACTTTATTATTTATTCACGTCGTCCATCCGATATGTATTAATGTGCCCCATACAGTATGTTTCTTAAACAGGAGCGATCTGATGTTAAAAATTGAGTCTTTATATACTCAAGTCTGTGTCTTCATCAGGAGTGATCTGATGGTAAAACTCGAGTCCTTATATACTCCAGTCTAGTGTCTTCATCAGAAGTGATGTGATGTTGAAACTCGAGTTTTTATATACTCCAGTTTTCATTAGAAGTCTCGAGTTGAGTTATCACCAATGCAGTAAAGTTTATCAGAATTTCTAACATAACACGTACGTGTAGGTTGACAGACAATGTCACCAGGTTCCCCAGTCGGTTCGCAAATATTAGGGTCGTCCAAAGATGGCAAATGACCTTTAAGTTTCTTGGCCAATATTTCCCAGTCTTTCCTCAGCACATAGTTGTACATTTTCTTCCCCATCAACTCTTGCTGAACATTCATTGGAAAGAAGAATTAACTTTAGAACTTTTTGAAACATTATGATGACGAAGTATTATTGAATTGAACTGGGTTTTTTTTTTATCAAAGTCAATAAGTTAATCGCTCATAAGAGTTTTGAAATTTTTATGCTTGCTTACAGGTGGAAAGCCAAGATAATTCAACACTTTGTCATTTACATAAATGATTGTGCCATCGTTTTTGAGAATGATGAAAAAACCATCCAAAAGCTAAACATAGAGAGTTGAATAAGTAAGTTATACAATTGTAGTCACACGAGAGTCAAGGGTTTTAGCACATTTAGGTATAATCTTGCGACAAAAGCCTTTGGCAATACACGAAACGATCGAATGATCGTCAATAAAGATATATAAATATCATAAAAATACTGAAAATCATCTGTCACTTTGCCTATAACGGTTCTGGAAAACATCAACTTGCCTCCAAGCACATTTTTTCTATTCCTGCACTGGTTGACGAACCGCTGCCAATCATTTGTGTGTATCTGCTACCATCAAGGACCTTTCTCAATCCTATGTAACTCGTCGATAGACGTATTATACTTGATTTATCTGGTGGATTATCAGGAATTGACAAAACCATACGCGACAACTTTTCAATGTTTTCGTTTTCATTTTTCCTTCTCGTCTTTGCGGCCATACGAGACTTCAACTTTTGAGTTTCGCTTCGTGCATTGATCGCCACGCCCTTCTTGTAGGCGTCACTATTAAATAAAATTAGGAAAAATTAAAAATAAATAAATTTCTTAGAGACGTCGAATCCAATACATTTATTGCGTTTAATTTGTACATAAAAAATACAAGAAAATAAAGTAACTGTATTCATGTCGGACGATATTAATAATACATCTATGTGCAAGTACGTCTTCATATGCACGTATATATTGTGATTTACATTTTATCTTTAAAATTTTCATGCAGGTGGAAATTTTTTTTAAAGAGTTCAAGGAAGTGCGTCTCCGATTTTTTTTTAATTGAACTACATACAAAGAAAAGTTAAATGAAAGTCAATGAAAAGCACATCCTACCTTATCCTACAATATCTCTTTAATGATCTCACTTTTTCAGAGTAGCTATTAAGTGTCCATTATTGCTTGGGAATAGATTAGCTGTTAACCGCTGTATTATTACTCTTTTTGCGGTAGTTTAATCATAATGATTAGGGGATTTGTAATCTTAAGTGTTGCTGCATGAAAAATTCTTACTGTAACACATTTAAGGACACTTAGATAAAAACGGTGTGCTACAATCATCAATGTTTTCTTATGTGAATTTTGCTGCGAATAATGCGTATGCATAAAAATAAATTTTGATAAACTATACTACCTTAAAACCTTTTGCATAAAAGCACTCAAGCAAGTATTATTTTACGAATGTCTGATCATTTTTATTTTGTGAATTTAATTATGTTGGTGTACACATTACGATGTTGTGTAAAACCTTACATTAGACAAAATAAGACAAATTATTTATGGACTAACAAGTGAAATGTTCATTATAAAATACAGGAATCATTGAAGACATATGTTGGACTATATTTAATGTCTATGAGCAATGTGAAGTGACTATGACATTTGAATTTCGCGTATTTTGGAATATAGCAGGCTATATTTTATCGATTATATAGTGAACCATAAACTATATTATATATCTTAGATTATAGTATATATGACCATTGTAGATGTAGATCGTCCAGGTTAGTAGAGTCCAGAGATGGACTGTTGGTGTTGATGTTGGATGACGTATCAACAGCCTTAGGGGTAGTCATCTTCAGAGATCTGGTAGTCACTTGACTCTGAAGATGACTACCGCTAAGGTTGTTGAAATTTGAAACGTCACTCAACATCAACACCAAAGGTCCTCGTGACTATACTTACCTGGACGATCTACATCCACAATGGAACGATACTCTCGGGGCCGGTTGCACTTAGGCCGAATAGCGCTATCCACTGGATAGCGAATTTTTCTAAACGTTCATAAAATCTCTTATAAGAAAAAAATATACAATTTGAACTGTGCAATTACTGAAATAAAATATTGTTTCGAAGATTACAAAACTTCTTTGTCGTAAGAAAAATACAAACACATATTTTACAAGATTGAAATTTTTCGCTATCCAATGGATAATGCTATCCAGGGCAACCGGGCCCAGGGTTCAAACAATTCCCTTCAGGATAATATGATCATAGTATATATCTTCGGAGTGTAGCTGTGTTTCAGATTATGGTATATTTTTAGCTATAGTATATTTTTGGAATCGGAGTGTAGTGTATTATAAACTATAGTATATCCTAGATAATAGTATATTGTAGATTATAAAGATATTTATGGATTATTGTATATTTTGGATCACAGATTTTCATGAAACCTTTAGTTAAGTATTTGAAACGAAGGATTATTAGATCTCTATTGTAATTCTTTACTCATACACGTGACGATCAATCCAAATTTCATGACTTTGGCATCCAACTTAATATATTTTAAAATAGTGTTCGTCGTGGGAGGTTTAAATGCTTAAGAAACACTAAGTGATCACATGCAGAGAAAGATCTCAAATGTTTAAAAGAGCTGAACGCATGGAATGAGTACAGATATGTTTGTGTCAGAGAAGGTCACGCGGTTGACGCGTGTTTTCTTTGTCCCCACAACACAAACATATACACACTGAATTCAAAATCATTATGTTCATTTTTTAGATGATTGAAATATTTGGGTGCTTGTATTCTTTCTTTCCCTGTTCAATATGAAAAGCTCTTTTAAATCCGGTTTCCATGTAATCGCCCCGTCGCGCTATTCTCTCAATTGCTTTAACATGCTACCGAAGAAAATAGCTTACTAAACATGTGGATACACCGATTCTCTTTCTATCCTTTGGGCTCTCAAAAATCAACACTTGTACTACATATGAAGATTGACCAATGAGAATGCTATCGCATCCTTTTTATGTCTCCAATTAATTTTCTAGATTGTGTAATTTCCCCAATCCACAATGTTGTTATTTGGCACACGTTCAAGCAGAAGCAATTTTCTGTAATTATGACTATCAACTTCCATATATGGACACAGGTCAAGGTAATTTATTGGTATTTCAATATAATTGAAAGATATAATATGATTATTTGTACGTGGCGTGTTCAAATGAATGAGATACTGGAAAAAGATACCGCAGAGTAGAAGACTGCAAAAACATGTGGTTGTGCATCACTGAATTTTCGAAATATTTTTCCCTGTGGGCGGTTTATGAAATATTTAAACATGTATATAGCTCCGACAGATGACGGTGAGGCTTTTGTTATAAGGTCACGTCTCGTTTTTTTTTAACATCTATCATACGTAGATGGCATTGTGCGAGACAACGATAAGTTATTGTGCTTTCTCTCTTCGCCATTTCATTGCCTCCCTGGCTTACTTTCAAAACTACTGTAAAATTAGCAACTGTGTGTATAGTTAGCGCGCGCGTTTCCCGACATAGGTATTTTTGTGTCGGCCAGAGGTAAAATGAAACCTAATTATGATGTCTTTGATTGCGTTCGGTGACTTTAAACAACCGTATGAAACAAATGTAAAATAATTACGGGAACAACAAACTTTCTAGATCTTCCGAGAGGACGCTCTTGTTTGCATTACAAATAACGCATGAATGACGAGAGAAATTGAATTTTCCTCAATAAATGCATAAAGTAGAAAAGTTTGCGGACTAATTCCACAACTGAAGACAAGGGGTTTTGTTATAATGAAGCTTTAAATATAAAATTGTAAATAGCATTTATTTATGCAAGATCCATTTAAACACATTGTCCATACCACAGCTTGACGGCGCAAACTGAATCAATGGTAGACGACTTTGCTCTTCATAGATAGCGTTTTTAAGAGTCACAACGATAACAAAAAAGAGACTACCGCATTGTTTTAGTACTGTGCGAATTCCTTTTTGCTAACGAAAAACAAAGTGGAAACAAAGCAGTTATTGACTGAGCAACATTATACTTGTAGTCATTTCACATCATTTATATAACATCAACTTATACAACGTAAGGAATAAGATTGCGTCATAGATATGCGTAACTTAATCTTGCGAAGAATTCGGTTTACTTTTACGCTACAACGTGTTAATTAGCTAAAATGAACTTTTCTAAAGTTGTGGTGCAAAGTTTTGGAACACAGGTCTTCATCGCATTTAATACATTGGGTACTTGCAAAATGCAATTTTCCATTTTAACATTAATGTAAAGAAGAACAGGGTGAAAATATACAATCAAGTACTAGCAAAGCTTGCAAATAATAAAATCATTCTTCTTCAGGCAAAGAGATAATGATGCATAACTTATATTTATCGAGCGGACACCTTGTAAATTCTCATCCTTTCATTGCAAAGAACAAAACCTATATCTATGGCCACCATTAACCCTTGACATTTAGTTCATTACGCGACAAATTGTTTTTTTTAGTTAAGTGAGACGATAGAAAAATAAGGAGCTTTTATATGGTTTTGTTTATCATTATGAAGTACATAGATCGATAACGAACTCTTCATACGAAAGACGATCTTTGCATACATGTTCGCAAGTCCAATTTCCACCGACGTTCAATGCATGCGCAATTTTTAAATAGTGGAAAATTTCTAATCTTGACGTGTATTTCACGGTGCCATTAAAAGGTTTTTGAACTCTTCTGTTTATTGACTGTCGTCACAAATTCAATAACGAACTAACCACAATGCATTAATCTTTAAAACCGTTCGTAATCTAGCCAATGACGGCGCTAATATTTATACAAACAAATGTACATTTATAACATCTATATTATATGAACGTGTTGGACCTAGTTTTTTTAACTTCCTTATCAAATCGTATGTTCACATTTGTTAGCTGCTACAAATGAATATGTACAAAGAAACAATACATGTATTTATGAAAACGTATAAACAGATGTGCACATCTTAGTGTTTTTGAGTACTTAGAAGATCAAAATAATACTGGGAAGATATGCTTTATGCTACACTGACATTTTGTTTGAACAAAAGAGCTCCCATCATTTGGTCGTAGGATTCATAAAAATCATCTTTAAAGCAAGCAAGTGCTCTTTAGAAAATTTTGGTATAGTTTTAACATTGTGCAGATCCCAATGAAGAGCTTCGAAATTCATAAATTTTTGAAAATACATATTTGTTTTGAAGTATAAATTTATGTTCATACAACGATTATTTGTACATGTACTCAATCCACCTGTCTTTAAAATAATTTCAACACTTGTTATATTACTTATTCACCCCGTGGGCAAAGCACCGTTTATCTTAAACGTTGATGCATGAATACTGCCCAAGCAATCAAAAATATATGTATCATTTATGACGATTCTTGAATGATTCACATCGAAGTAAAGTTTTTGTTGAAGATGGAAATAAGGCTAAATTAGGTAGCAAAAATAGCCTGTTTACATGCTAGATATAAAAGGGAGGATTTTTATTAGATTTTAAACGCTCCTAGATCGTTGCCAATGCACGAATTGCCATTAACACAGGCGTTTGCAAAATCGTTGCGCTATTATTGAGTCAATGGAACGTAATGGATCCCATTGTTAATCCTAAAACTGCGTTTTTTATCTGGAGGTCGAGTTGTGATTATTAAAGCAGCGACTAGCGTCATTTCTAGTGTAAATTTCTTGCTTATGCATGACAAAAACTATCGATTGGTTAATTGTTCCACAATCGTTGTGAGATGCTTCATCATGGACGTGGTAACGTAGTCGAAACTCACGTTGCAAGCCGGATGATATATTGTTAGTATTTCGTTGGGTAGCGTGATGAATGACGGAAAGTGTTTGTGATTAACGATGCACAAATATTGAGACAAAAGAAGATATATCTCATATTTTTTTCAAAGAAAACGTTAGCCTGCACTTCATCGAAGGAATAAGTTTGCGAAAAATGATGAAACTACTTTTCGTTTGATGTATTTCATACATCAAACATAAACCAGAGTTGATAGCAGCGATCGTTTGATTTGTATTAATTTCGTCTCGCGTAAATCGACGTCGGCTGAACGCGTTGCAATAACAGCAATTACGATCTTTTAATATACATGTATGTCGCTCAAATAATTGCAACAAAGTGAGAGAGACAGCTTTCGTGTGATATGAATGTTTGTGATACACACGCGATACCGACAGACCGGTATTTATGAAAATATCGTAAAGTCAACTCACTTGTTATTAATAGTTCCTGTTTTCCCCATGGATGTATAAGTTATACCCAATAAACTCAATGCTCACACAAAATTCCTTCCAGTAGCAAGTATAAGGTGTAGTTTGATGCTCAAAACTATATCACTTTATGACTGCACATTCACACGACGACACGCACATTTGATTTGAATCAAACGTCAAACAGCTTAGACAGACGTTCACTCTTAGAGATTATGACGTCATAGATTTGCCATGCCTACGAAATTCGAGGGGCGCACGTACGATGACTGATATCGTGAAAAGAACGTCACAACGTCAGTTGTTTAAGTTGTAAACCTTTTAAAGTGGAAGCCAAAGGTCTTTGTCCGAAGAACGTGTATTTTTACGTCGAAATATTGATAATCTGTTTACTCTGTAACGCATGTATGACCAGCGTGGGCTGAATGGCTGTTTCACCGACGAAAAAGCATTCTTGTGGGTGTTATTTGATGGTACTTTTTGCAATCCCTGTAAAGGGTAAGACGTCATGTTTTCTTATACATTTAATATTTAAACACGTCATTGCGCTTGCAAAATTTGTAGATTGATTGATGGCATTCATATAGTTTATCGTATGATCTCGTCTCTTGCGTGCTTTTGTTATCATTTCATTCTTTTCGTTGTGTAATCGACTGTAAATTGAATGGCCGACAGTCGGCAGTTAATGGTCCGTCACGTGGTCTTACGACGTGTAACAATTTAAAATTTCTATTTCATTCCGTCAGTGTGTAGCTCGTTTTTAATGGCTATGGACCAACACTGTCGTGAATCATGCGTTGAAATCAGCGAAGGGGCATACTTATGTATTCTGCTATGCCTAGGCTAATTTATTGAAAGTGAAAACGATTTCACGATTAAAAAGAAAATCAGCCTGGCATAGCAAAATAAATGAAGACTATCCTCCTTATTGTTCGACGGGGGGGAGGGTGGAGTTGAAGAAATATTCGCTCAAAGAACGATACCATTTTCATTCTTACATGAGAACAATATACGTCTGGAATAATTTCACAGATTAGTCATGGAAAGTATTTCTTGCCATTTTATTTTTTTGTCAAGGCCACAGAATAAACAGGCACGGTACAACGAAATTTAATCTAAGAAGAGGCTTGTCTTTGAAAAAAAGTACCAGAGGTTTATCCTTTACCACCCTTTTCTCACCCTCGATGGAGGTGTCCCTAGAATGAAATTATATTGAAATATAGTTATTGTAAAAAATTATGCCTTTAATTTTAGGAAAATGTCTCATTGTATGATGAAGAACAGTGTTTTTTCCCACGCTTCCCGTGATGCAAGACATACGGAAGAGCTTTTCGACTCGACGTAAGTACCACAAAAGCATTTTATATGACCGTAATATTTCGTTGTATTGCTGATTAGTAAAATCCGGCTGGAGAAATTTTTTATGAAATCGTTTAGATTCATTAACAATGTACTACGCTTACATGTAACGAAAGTAACTCACTGAATTTTGGCATTGTAAAGGCATGCTTGTCGTCTACACTAAGTAGAGGGTCCTCAACTCTCCCACGTTTCTCTTTCAAAGAATGGATGTTTGTTGTCCACATTTGATATCGTATACACATACAAATTTTACGCCTTTATTTTGTTTATTGTCTCTCAATTTATATCTGTAGCATGGAATCTTTAGTAGTCATAATGTGATTCGTGTGGTTAGTAACATTGCTATATTCATTCTGCAAACAGATTTTCTAACGAGCCTTGGGGGACATGTATGGGTAATATAAAGTTCAACTTATATAAACATACCTGCCAAAAATCCGTCTGCGTTTTTTACTGCATCCGCGTGGGTACAGCTCAATAAGATTTATCAAGTGCTTTATTTTTTCCGTATGTTCTGTAGCAAGCGTGCATGGTTCGAACGGAAACATAACACTTACATCAGCGTGGCAAATCGTATATTTGCGTAAGGGAAAACTGAAAAATACGGAAAAACGTCATAAGTTTTCGTATTTTCATGTTCATATTGTTATCGAACGTCATGTTTAGAAATAGAAACTTTCACATTCTTTAAGCTGAAAACGTAGAACGAAACTATCTACAAAATTTAAAATATTGGTTTATTATTGTTGAAGTGATGTTGTTAAAAAGTGATTTTAAACGTCATTAAGCTGTGACAGCATGTTAACGACAGGAGTGTAGCATTTTCTGTTAAATTACATCAAAATTGTGGATTGTAATAGTAAATTATTTGTGTATCAGTGGGAAATCTTTTAATTTGCCTATCCCATTTTTTGTACGTGCTTTATACATTAAAGCGTGGGAAGACACATCACAGAAACATGCCGTTTTCATTAAAGCTGATAAAGTTGCTTTAAACAATTTCCTGGTTTAATAGTATTTATTTGATAAGTAGGAGAGCCAGCCCGCTTGCTTGGTCTTGCTTGGTCGTGCACTTGATGTTTTCCAGTTATTGAAAGCAAACAGACTTGTGGGCTGGCTACCCCGTTGGACATAATTAAAACATACAGCTCTCACAGATAGTGCACTGTGTGATCTCGCCTTGGAAAATTAGTTCATTATGATCGTCTGTTCAGTTTGACTTTTGAAAAAACTGAAAAATCGCGCTGCAGTACTGCGGAATCTGGGATTGCTTACTTAGTGTATAAATGAACGGGTTGACTGCTATAATGGAAACAGTCGACATACCAATTTTTTAAAACAGCTGAGCATCTATATATTTACGATCATAGAAAATCATGCCAAAGTAAACCATTTCGGAAAGGATTCCAACTGAAAAAAGAGCTTTAATCAACACCAGCGATTTGACAATTTTCTTTGTTCTCATGGCAACCAGCTGCGTATTTTGTTGGTTTTCGCCTGTGTTTTGTGCATTTGACATCTTGGATGTCGTGGGGAACACAATATTTGTGTACCAAAACACGATTGTTATGAAAGGAATAATGAATGTAAAAGTCCAAGTTATTCAGGCCAGTGTTATTTTCCATGTCGGCCAATTGTTCTCGTCCTTTTTTAAAAAACAATAAAATCTTTCCTTATCCATCGCTAGCTCGCCTGATATTAAAACTGTTCCGATTCCTGAGAATCCCCAAGTGATCATAAGAAAATATGATCTTAAGCGTTTTTTCGTCATTCTCCGGTGTATAAAAGGTTTCACGATACCAAAAATAGCGCTCCAATGCAATTGCGGTCAGCGTCAGAATGGATAGCAATATGCCGAAATAGATGACTGTCGTAAAAATTTGACATGTGACTTTTTCTATCAAGTGTGACGGTACTCCAGTTTTATTTGAATGTAAAATCATTATAAACTTTCCGATTGCGACGATTCTCGATAGAAGGTCGACTACGGCTAGGTTTAGTAAAAGAAAATTATAAAGAGTGTGTAATGAAGGATTATTGTTAAACTATTAAATACACAACCAACCACAGCAATTAGGAATAACTTGAAAATATAAGAATATCAGAGTCGTAAATCGTTCTACGATTGCAGAGATGAGTTGACATTGCCGAACTGCTGGTCCAATTGATCTCAACCATTTTCATCGTTCATTTTTAAGAAACTTTCAATGCCAACGAAGCGTGTTTGTGTGTCGAGTGAATTTTTCTTATTGCTATATCCTATTATTAATGATCACACATGACGAAGTATATTGTACAGTATGAATTATGAATATTCATTTGAAATGATGTTACCTTCGTGCCCTCGATTTAAAAAAAGAGCTGGGTCGTTTAAAACGCTGTTTTTTCCTGTGATGAAAACTTTACCTGACAATTTTATTTCGACCGAAGAGGGATTACGTATCTTGTAACATAAAAAAACTCTATTTCGATAACATTTTAGCATTTGCAGCTGTCAGCACATCGTAAATAGAATTTTCATTTGGATTTATTGTACCGAGAGTGTTCTTTCCATAATGAAAAATTACTGGAGAAATTTTTCTCAAGCATTGTTTGAAAACAAACGAACTCTTCTCTTGAGCTTCAATTGTCTGCCTTGGTCAGTTAACAATTTGAAAAATCAAATGCGAATATTGCTCGATTTCAATTCTAATTAATGATTAATATAGAGGAAAAATACTTTAATTATTAAAATTAACATAGAAGATTATATTATGCAATGGATATTAGTTTAAGTATCAATTTATTGTTTTGATAGCTTCTCATAGCTTGCGTGCATTGGACATCTTGATCTCACGACGTTATTTTTAGTAACGAGTGGTTATCAGAATCAACTATCGTCAAATGTATGAAAAACATTTTGGTGCAAAAAAAATTTTTTGTTGCTAATGATTTTGAAAGTATTTGAGCATTAGAACTGTGCAATTTATTAAAAAATAATAATGAACGTGATCACTGACAATCACCGACCACATATTAGTTACATTTCAGCCATGGGAAGACTTTGATCTTGCTGACATGCATAATACTTATTTGACAAAAAAATAAACGACAAATGAGAGCGGAAAGACATTGAAACTTATTACAGTCTCAAAACATCCTAATAGGAAATCAATGGAAATGAAAATTGGCTGACTAAAAAATATTCTGAAAGAGAAGAGATCTAAGTATTCAGTCGTTAAGGCAATGTGTTACCGACTTAAGACGATTGTGAAAGAGACCAGTTATCACACTTAAGTAGAACTTAACAGAAAATGGGAAGATGTTTGAGGTAGCAACATTACGACGATGCACAACGAAAAGTAAAATATAATTATCGCTTTTTTGAAGTGTAGGCAACGTCAAGAACTGTACGATTGTTGATTGGAATGAGGTTCTTTATTAAGAAGAGTGTAAAAATCAAGGGTTTAAAGTTTAAATAAGTTTTGAACAAGTCACAAGCTTCCGTCATCAATAATAATGTAATGGTCACAGCATTATCAACTGAGGAGCACAAGCGCATGCGCACATGAATTCTCTTTAAAATTGGTACTAAGCATGCCATTTACTTCAAAACCGGTGCTAGTAGATGCAGTTGGTCGTTGCCATGACCATGAATATGTGCAGCTAGTCAAGTCGACTGCGTATGCTTAAGCGGACTGCGCATGCGCAGATGATTATGTAAAAATTATTGACTAAGCGAGCTAATTACTCCACGATCGCCATACAGATGGTCTTTGTCATGACCATGAACTTTGAGAGTTGGTGGAGTTGACTACGCATGCTCAGATTAATTTTCAATTAATTTGAGACGGAGCGAGCTCTGAAATTGGTGCTTGTATATGCGCTTAGCAAATTTTCTATCTAATATTTTAGGTATGATTATTGTCTTCTTAAGCTTTTTTTAACAAATACATTTTAAACTCATCAACACTTTGTTACGCCACTCGTAGTATCCATGAGAATGTTAAAGATGTTTTTATTTTCCTCCATAACTTTGTATCTGCATAATTTGTGCTTAAACAACGCTCTAATATTTATGACAGATATTGTAATTCGTGGATTGAAGTAAAAGAAATACAAATTTCTTGGAAAAAGGAGGATTTGCTTCAGTTGTCAAGGTAACTTTTTATTACATACATCGTTTAAATAGACGGTAATTTGGTCATTTGAAAGAAATTTTGTATGTGGTTTGGAAATGCTTTGATATCTTTGATATATTATAGATCTTTGATATATTATAGAGGATATAAAATACTATAGAATTGTGAAGTTTAAAAATATCCAAGTGAATAGATCCCGAGTTATGAGTAATTTTCTAAAGTTTTGCGTTTTCGCTAATATATTTATATATAATTATAAAGGCAAGAATGGCGTCACATAAGTTTAAAGTAAATTTTTTCTTTTTTCTAAGTTTGTGCTACCTCCAGATCTTTGAAATAATGTACAGGATATAAAATACTATAGAATTGTGAAGTTTGAAAATATCTGAGTAAATAGATCCAGAGTTATGAGTAATTTTCTCATTTTTTGCGCTTTCTGCTTATATATTTAAATATAAATATTAAGCCGAGCAAGGTGTCCATATCTTTAAAGTAAATTTTTCTCAATTATAATTTTGTGCCACCTTCAGATCTTTGATATATTACAGAGGATATACAATAATTTAAAATTGTGAAGTTTGAAAATATCCAAGTGAGTAGATCAAGAGTTATGAGTAATTTTCTAAATTTTTGCGCTTTCCGCTAATATATTCATATATAACTATTAAGCCGAACATGGCGTCTAAATCTTTAAAGTAAATTTTTTCTGATTTCTAAGTTTGTGCTACCTCCAGATCTTTGATATAATGTAGAGGATATAAAATACTATAAAACTGTGAAGTTTACAAAAGTTGGACGAAATAGATCAAGAGTTATGACTAATTTTCTAAATTTTGGGGTTTTTCCCTAATATATTTATATATAATATTAAGCCAAGCATCACATATCTTTAAAGTAAATTTTTTCTTATTTCTAAGTTTGTACTACCTCCAGATCTTTGATATAATGTAGAGGATATAAAATACTTTAAAATTGTGAAGTTTAAAAATATCTGAGTGAATAGATCAAGAGTTATGACTAATTTTCTAAATTTTTGCGTTATCCGTTAATATATTTATATATAATATTAAGCCAAGCATGGCATCACATATCTTTAAAGTAAATTTTTTCTTATTTCTAAGTTTGTACTACCTCCAGATCTTTGAAATAATGTAGAGGATATAAAATACTATAAAATTGTGAAGTTTAAAAAAGTTGGACGAAATAGATCAAGAGTTATGAGTAATTTTCTAAATTTTGGGCTTTTTCCCTAATATATTTATATATAAATATTAAGCCAAGCATATGTCGTCACGTAAGTTTAAAGTAAATTTTTTCTTATTACTAAGTTTGTGCTACCTCCAGATCTTTTATATAATGTAGAGGATATAAAATACTATAAAATTGTGAAGTTTAAAAATATCTGAGTGAATAGATCAAGAGTTATGAGTAATTTTCTAAATTTTTGCGTTATCCGCTAATATATTCATATATAACTATTAAGCCGAACATGGCGTCTATATCTTTAAAGTAAATTTTTTCTTATTTCTAAGTTTGTGCTACCTCCAGATCTTTGATATAATGTAGAGGATATAAAATACTATAAAATTGTGAAGTTTAGAAAAGTTGGACTAAATAGATCAAGAGTTATGGCTAGTTTTCTATAGTTTTGCGTTATCCCTTAATTTATGTATATATAATTATTAAGCCAAGCATATGTCGTCACATAAGATTAAAGTAAATTTTTTCTTATTTCTAAGTTTGTGCTACCTCCAGATCTTTGATATATTATACAGGGTATAAAATTGTGAAGTTTGAAAATATCCAAGTGAGTAGATCAAGAGTTATGACTAATTTTCTAAATTTTTGCGTTATCCGTTAATATATTTATATATAATATTAAGCCAAGCATGGCATCACATATCTTTAAAGTAAATTTTTTCTGATTTCTAAGTTTGTACCACCTCCAGATCTTTGATATATTATAGAGGATATAAAATACTATAGAATTGTGAAGTTTACAAAAGTTGGACGAAATAGATCAAGAGTTATGAGTAATTTTCTAAATTTTGGGTTTTCCTTAATATATTTATATATAATTATTAAGCCAAGCATGTCGTCACATAAGTTTAAAGTAAATTTTTCTGATTTTTAAGTTTGTGTTTCCAGATCTTTGATATAATAGAGGATATAAAATACTATAAAACTGTGAAGTTTAAAAAATTTGGACGAAATAGATGAAGAGTTATGACTAATTTTCTAAATTTTGAGGTTTTCCCTAATATATTTATATATAAGTATTAAGCCAAGCATGTCGTCACATAAGTTTAAAGTAAATTTTTTCTTGTTTCTAAGTTTGTGCCACCTCCAGATCTTTGATATAATGTAGAGGATATAAAATACTATAAAACTGTGAAGTTTACAAAAGTTGGACGAAATAGATCAAGAGTTATGGCTAATTTTCTAAAGTTTTGCGTTATCCTTAATTTATGTATATATAATTATTAAGCCAAGCATGCCGTCACATATCTTTAAAGTAAATTTTTTCTTATTTCTAAGTTTGTACTAACTCCAGATCTTTGAAATAATGTAGAGGATATAAAATACTTTAAAATTGTGAAGTTTAAAAATATGCAAGTAAGTAGATCAAGAGTTATGACTAATTTTCTAAATTTTGGACTTTCCCCTAATATATTTATATATAATATTAAGCCAAGCATGGCGTCACATAAGTTTAAAGTAAAT
Organism: Xenia sp. Carnegie-2017; assembly: GCF_021976095.1. NCBI lineage: Eukaryota > Metazoa > Cnidaria > Anthozoa > Malacalcyonacea > Xeniidae > Xenia > Xenia sp. Carnegie-2017. Next base: position 3,166,159 of record NW_025813488.1, read on the forward strand.
TTTTGATTATTTCTAAGTTTGTACCACCTCCAGATCTTTGATATAATGTAGAGGATATAAAATACTATAAAATTGTGAAGTTTACAAAAGTTGGACTAAATAGATCAAGAGTTATGACAAATTTTCTAAATTTTGGACTTTCCCCCTAATATATTTATATTTAAATATTAAGCCAAGCATATGTCGTCACGTAAGTTTAAAGTAAATTGTTGATTATTTCTAAGTTTGTACTAACTGCAGATCTTTGAAATAATGTAGAAGAGATAAAATCCTTTAAAATTGTGAAGTTTAAAAATATCCTAGTTAATAGATTCAGAGTTATGAGTAATTTTCTAAATTTTTGCACTTTCTGCTAATATATTTAAATATAATTATTAAGCCGAGCAAGGTGTCCATATCTTTAAAGTACATTTTTTCTTATTTCTATGTTTATGCAACCTCAAGGTCTTTGAAATAATGTATAGGATATAAAATACTTTAAAATTGTGAAGTTTGAAAACATCCAAGTAAGTAGATCAAGAGTTATGACAAGTTTTCTAAATTTTGGGCTTTTCCCCTAATATATTTATATATAAATATTAAGCCAGCATGTCGTCACATAAGTTTAAAGTAAATTTTTTCTTATTTCTAAGTTTGTGCTACCTCCAGATCTTTGAAATAATGTAGAAGAGATAAAATCCTTTAAAATTGTGAAGTTTGAAAATATCCAAGTAAGTAGATCAAGAGTTATGAGTAATTTTCTAAATTTTTGCGCTTTCCGCTAATATATTTAAATGTAATTATTAAGCCGAACATGGCGTCTATACCTTTAAAGTACATTTTTCTCAATTATAAGTTTGTGCCACCTTCAGATCTTTTATATATTACAGAGGATATAAAATACTTTAGAATTGTAAAGTTTGAAAACATCCAAGTGAGTAGATCAAGAGTTATGACTAATTTTCTAAATTTTTGCGTTATCCGTTAATATATTTATATATAATTATTAAGCCAAGCATGCCGTCACATATCTTTAAAGTAAATTTTTTTTGATTTCTAAGTTTGTACCACCTCCAGATCTTTGATATAATGTAGAGGATATAAAATACTTTAAAATTGTGAAGTTTAAAAATATGCAAGTAAGTAGATCAAGAGTTATGAGTAATTTTCTAAATTTTGGGCTTTTCCCCTAATATATTTATATATAAGTATTAAGCCAAGCATGTCGTCACATACGTTTAAAGTAAATTTTTTCTTGTTTCTAAGTTTGTGCTACCTCCAGATCTTTGAAATAATGTAGAAGAGATAAAATCCTTTAAAATTGTGAAGTTTAAAAATATCCAAGTAAGTAGATCAAGAGTTATGAGTAATTTTCTAAATTTTGGGTTTTCCCTAATATATTTATATATAATATTAAGCCAAGCATGTCGTCACATACGTTTAAAGTAAATTTTTTCTTGTTTCTAAGTTTGTGCTACCTCCAGATCTTTGATATAATGTAGAGGATAAAATACTTTAAAATTGTGAAGTTTGAAAATATCCAAGTGAGTAGATCAAGAGTTATGAGTAATTTTCTAAAGTTTTGCGCTCTTCGCTAATATATTTATATATAACTATTAAGCCGAACATGGCGTCTATATCTTTAAAGTATATTTTTTCTGATTTCTAAGTTTGTGCTACCTCCAGATCTTTTATATAATGTAGAGGATATAAAATACTATAGAACTGTGAAGTTTACAAAAGTTGGACGAAATAGATCAAGAGTTATGGCTAATTTTCTAAAGTTTTGCGTTATCCCTTAATTTATGTATATATAATTATTAAGCCAAGCATGCCGTCACATATCTTTAAAGTAAATTTTTTCTGATTTTTAAGTTTTTGTCATTTCCAGATCTTTGATATATTATAGAGGATATAAAATACTATAAAACTGTGAAGTTTAAAAAATTTGGACGAAATAGATCAAGAGTTATGACTATATTTCTAACTTTTGGGGTTTCCCCTAATATATTTATATATAAATATTAAGCCAAGCATATGTCGTCACGTAAGTTTAAAGTAAATTTTTTCTTATTTCTAAGTTTGTGCTACCTCCAGATCTTTGATATAATGTAGAGGATATAAAATACTATAAAATTGTGAAGTTTGAAAATATCCAAGTGAGTAGATCAAGAGTTATGAGTAATTTTCTAAATTTTTGCGCTCTCTGCTAATATATTTATATATAACTATTAAGCCGAACATGGCGTCTATATCTTTAAAGTAAATTTTTTTCAATTATAAGTTTGTGCCACCTCCAGATCTTTGATATAATGTAGAGGATATAAAATACTATAAAATTGTGAAGTTTAAAAAATTTGGACGAAATAGATCAAGAGTTATGACTATATTTCTAACTTTTGGGGTTTCCCCTAATATATTTATATATAAATATTAAGCCAAGCATATGTCGTCACGTAAGTTTAAAGTGAATTTTTTCTTATTACTAAGTTTGTACCACCTCCAGATCTTTGATATAATGTAGAGGAGATAAAATACTATAAAATTGTGAAGTTTACAAAAGTTGGACGAAATAGATCAAGAGTTATGGCTAATTTTCTAAAGTTTTGCGTTATCCTTTAATTTATGTATATATAATTATTAAGCCAAGCATGCCGTCACATATCTTTAAAGTAAATTTTTTCTGATTTTTAAGTTTGTGCCATTTTCAGATCTTTGATATGATATAGAGGATATAAAATACTATAAGACTGTAAAGTTTAAAAAAGTTGGACGAAATAGATCATGAGTTATGACTATATTTCTAAATTTTGAGGTTTCCCCCTAATATATTTATATATAAATATTTTAATTTTATTCTTTCCTTATTTTTTTGTAATTTTTTAGGTTGACCATCGATACACAATATTGTTTTAATTACTGAATTAAACTTCGTTTTCCAATGGCCAATGCAAAAGTTGTTAAATTTGATGACAAAACTAAAAGAACACGTGACCGTTTGCTGACATTAGTATGTCTGGCACTGCAGGCTCAATCATAAAGTTTTCAAAACAAAAGCAGTACATGTTTGTGCGAGAAGAAATTTGCTGAAATATCTTAATATATGGATGATGACGGCGACAGAAATGAATATACACTTACCTCTTTTGAACCTCTTTCACCAGAAGATGAGAAATCTGGTTTGCGCAAGTTTTTCGAGGAGATTAAAACGAAAACTTTGCTCACTCTGGGACGTTCGTTCTCACATGACAATGTGAACGTGGATCAAAGGTTGTCTCAAGCTAGCAATAATGGTTTAAGCAATAGAAAGGAGGACACAAATTTCAAAAGCAATGAAAGTTTTAAAACCAATGATAACAGTAAAACGGAATTAAGTAATGTAAATGGAAACGCAAGAACTCTAACTTCCGTTTGAAGATGTCTCACTCAGCTTGCTGTGTTAGAAAAGACAGATCAAAAGGTACGTACGTAGATAAATTTGTGTGTATTTATTTTTGATGAATGAATTGTGCTTGCATGAAAAAGTTTGTCAAGTCTGTCGAATCCATAACCAGTGTCTTGGAGTCTTCTGTTGCCAAACTCAAACCTACAATTGGGGATTACGTGAACTATAGTCTTAGGGAGTTAGGAACATGAACTATAGTCTTTGGGAGGTAGATGCGTGAACTATAGTCTTTGGGAGTTAGGTGATTGAACTATAATCTTTGGGAGTTAGGTGATTGAACTATAATCTTTGGGAGTTAGGTGATTGAACTATAATCTTTGGGAGTTAGGTGATTGAACTATAATCTTTGGGAGTTAGGTGATTGAACTATAATCTTTGGGAGTTAGGTGCGTGAACTATAGTCTTGGGGAAAATGTGCATGAACTATAGTCTTTGGGAGAAATGTGCATGAACTTTTGTCTTTGGGAGTTAGGTGCGTGAACTAAAGTCTTTGGGAGAAATGTGCATGAACAAAAGTCTTTGGGAGTTAGGTGCATGAACTATAGTCTTTGGGAGTTAGGTGCATGAACTATAGTCTTTGGGAGTTAGGTGCATGAACTATATCTTTGGGAGTTAGGTGATTGAACTATAATCTTTGGGAGTTAGGTGATTGAACTATAATTTTGGAGTTTGTGCATGAACTATAGTCTTGGGGAAAATGCATGAACTATAGTCTTTGGGAGAAATGTGCATGAACTTTTGTCTTTAGGAGTTCAGTGCGTGAACTACAGTTTTTTGGAGAAATGTGCGTGAACAATAGTATTTGGGAGTTAGGTGCATGAACTACAGTCTTTGGGAGTTAGGTGCATGAACTATAATCTTTGGGAGTTAGGTATGAACTTAGTCAGGGAGTTAGGTGCATGAACTATAGTCTTTGGGAGTTAGGTGCATGAACTATAGTCTTTGGGAGTTAGGTTTGAACCATAGTCTTTGGGAGTTAGGTGCATGAACTATAGTCTTTGGGAGTTAGGTGCATGAACTATAATCTTGGGAGTTAGGCATGAACTACAGTCTTTGGGAGTTAGGTGCATGAACTATAGTCTTTGGGAGTTAGGTGCATGAACTATAGTCTTTGGGAGTTAGGTGCATGAACTATATCTTTGGAGTTAGGTGATTGAACTATAATCTTTGGGAGTTAGGTGATTGAACTATAGTCTTTGGGAGTTTGGTGGAACTATAGTCTTGGGGAAAATTCATGAACTTTTGTCTTTAGGAGTTCAGTGTGAACTACAGTCTTGGGAGAAATGTGTGAACAATAGTCTTTAAAGTTAGGTGCATGAACTACAGTCTTTGGGAGTTAGGTGCATGAACTATAATCTTTGGGAGTTAGGTGCATGAACTATAGTCTTTGGGAGTTAGGTGCATGAACTATAGTCTTTGGAGTTAGGTGCATGAACTAGTCTTGGGAGTTAGGTGCATGAACCTAGTCTTTGGGAGTTAGGTGCATGAACTATAGTCTTGGGAGTTAGGTGCATGAACTATAGTCTTTGGGAGTTAGGTGCATGAACTATAGTCTTTGGGATTAGGTGCATGAACTATAGTCTTTGGGAGTTAGGTGCATGAACTATAGTCTTTGGGAGTTAGGCATGAACTATATCTTTGGGAGTTAGGTGATTGAACTATAATCTTTGTGAGTTAGGTGATTGAACTATAATCTTTGGGAGTTTGGTGTGAACTATAGTCTTGGGAAAATGTGCATGAACTATAGTCTTGGGAGAAATGTGCATGAACTATAGTCTTTGGGAGATAGGTGCATGAACTATAGTCTTTGAGAGTTAGGTGAACTATAGTCTTTGGGAGAAGGTCGTGAACTATAGTCTTGGGAGATAGGTGCATGAACTATAGTCTTTGGGAGATAGGTGCATGAACTATAGTCTTTGGGAGATAGGTGCATGAACTATAGTCTTTGAGAGTTAGGTGAACTATAGTCTTTGGGAGAAAGGTGCGTGAACTATAGTCTTTGGGAGATAGGTGCATGAACTATAGTCTTGGGAGATAGGTGCATGAACTATAGTCTTTGGGAGATAGGTGCATGGTGACTTATGTGCATGAACTATAGTCTTTGGGAGTCAGGTGCATGACTCTTTTGGAGTCTCAAGCAACCCTCAACAACCTATGGATAATCTTGGGAGTTAGGTGATTGAACTATAGTCTTGGGAGTTTGGTGCGTGAACTAGTCTTGGGGAAAAATGCATGAACTTTGTCTTTAGGAGTTCAGTGCGTGAACTACAGTCTTGGGAGAAATGTGTGTGAACAATAGTCTTTGGGAGTTAGGTGCATGAACTACAGTCTTTGGGAGTTAGGTGCATGAACTATAGTCTTTGGGAGTTATGTGACTATAGTTTGGGAGTTAGGTGCATGAACTATATCTTTGGGAGTTAGGTGATTGAACTATAATCTTTGGGAGTTAGGTGATTGAACTATAGTCTTTGGGAGTTTGGTGCGTGAACTATAGTCTTGGGGAAAATGTGCATGAACTTTTGTCTTTAGGAGTTCAGTGCGTGAACTACAGTCTTTGGGAGAAATGTGTGTGAACAATAGTCTTTGGGAGTTAGGTGCATGAACTATAGTCTTTGGGAGTTAGGTGCATGAACTATAGTCTTTGAGAGTTAGCTGCATAAACTATAGTCTTTGGGAGTTAGCTGCATAAATCTTTATCTTTGGGAGTTAGGCGCATTAACTATAGTACTTGGAGTTAGTTGCATAAACTATGGTCTTTGAGAGTTAGCTGCATGAACTATAGTCTTTGGGAGTTAGGTGCATGAACTATAGTCTTTGGGAGTTAGGTGCATGAACTATAGTCTTTGGGAGTTAGGTGCATGAACTATAGTCTTTGGGAGTTAGGTGCATGAACTATAGTCTTTGGGAGTTAGGTGCATGAACTATATCTTTGGGAGTTAGGTGATTGAACTATAATCTTTGTGAGTTAGGTGATTGAACTATAATCTTTGGGAGTTTGGTGCGTGAACTATAGTCTTGGGGAAAATGTGCATGAACTATAGTCTTTGGGAGAAATGTGCATGAACTATAGTCTTTGGGAGATAGGTGCATGAACTATAGTCTTTGAGAGTTAGGTGAACTATAGTCTTTGGGAGAAATGTGAACTATAGTCTTTGGGAGATAGGTGCATGAACTATAGTCTTTGGGAGTTAGGTGCATGAACTATAGTCTTTGGGAGATAGGTGCATGAACTATAGTCTTTGAGAGTTAGGTGAACTATAGTCTTTGGGAGAAAGGTGCGTGAACTATAGTCTTTGGGAGATAGGTGCATGAACTATAGTCTTTGGGAGATAGGTGCATGAACTATAGTCTTTGGGAGATAGGTGCATGGTGACTTATGTGCATGAACTATAGTCTTTGGGAGTCAGGTGCATGACTCTTTTTGGAGTCTCAAGCTTAACCCTCAACAACCTATGGATAATCTTTGGGAGTTAGGTGATTGAACTATAGTCTTTGGGAGTTTGGTGCGTGAACTATAGTCTTGGGGAAAATGTGCATGAACTTTTGTCTTTAGGAGTTCAGTGCGTGAACTACAGTCTTTGGGAGAAATGTGTGTGAACAATAGTCTTTGGGAGTTAGGTGCATGAACTACAGTCTTTGGGAGTTAGGTGCATGAACTATAATCTTTGGGAGTTAGGTGCATGAACTATAGTCTTTGGGAGTTAGGTGCATGAACTATAGTCTTTGGGAGTTAGGTGCATGAACTATAGTCTTTGGGAGTTAGGTGCATGAACTATAGTCTTTGGAGTTAGGTGCATGAACTATAGTCTTTGGGAGTTAGGTGCATGAACTATAGTCTTTGGGAGTTAGGTGCATGAACTATAGTCTTTGGGAGTTAGGTGCATGAACTATAGTCTTTGGGAGTTAGGTGCATGAACTATAGTCTTTGGGAGTTAGGTGCATGAACTATAGTCTTTGGGAGTTAGGTGCATGAACTATAGTCTTTGGGAGTTAGGTGCATGAACTATAGTCTTTGGGAGTTAGGTGATGAACTATAATCTTTGGGAGTTAGGTGATTGAACTATAGTCTTTGGGAGTTTGGTGTGAACTATAGTCTTTGGGAAAATGTGCATGAACTATAGTCTTTGGGAGTTATGTGCATGAACTATAGTCTTTGGGAGATAGGTGCATGAACTATAGTCTTTGTGAGTTAGGTGAACTATAGTCTTTGGGAGAAGGTGTGAACTATAGTCTTTGGGAAATATGTGCATGAACTATAGTCTTTGGGAGATATGTGCATGAACTATAGTCTTTGGGAGTTAGGTGCATGAACTATAGTCTTTGAGAGTTAGGTGAACTATAGTCTTTGGGAGAAAGGTGCGTGAACTATAGTCTTTGGGAGATAGGTGCATGAACTATAGTCTTTGGGAGATAGGTGCATGAACTATAGTCTTTGGGAGATAGGTGCATGGTGACTTATGTGCATGAACTATAGTCTTTGGGAGTCAGGTGCATGACTCTTTTTGGAGTCTCAAGCTTAACCCTCAACAACCTATGGATATAAAAGAAGGTAAGAACAATTGTTGAAGATTTAAAGGGACAAATAATCTCTTTTTGCAAGTTTTGATTTATTTGCAAGTTGTGTACTTTTGAAGACTGGACTTCTGAATAAAATTGAAAAGCAAGTATTTGCATTTTATTGAATGTCGCTTTGAGTTGATTTGCGTCATGTAGTGTCTGAAATACAATGGGAATTTTAGAAGTTGACTGATTGCGAAAACAATAGATTTGTAAAGAAATGACGTAATTAAACGTACTCATCATAGTTATTGATATTTGCATGTGCGTCATTCATTGTGTTTATTAATTGCTTCCTGTCTTTTGTCAGAAATTGGTTAAAAGGACGTGTTGAAGACAGCCGAGTCATTTGGTCGCTGAGTTGGTGTCGGGTCGAAAGATTGTCTTGAAAGTTGGTTGATGGTAGAGCTTGAATACCGCGACGAAGAAGTTTTGGCCTTTAGAAGATTCGTTGTAAATGTTGGGAATGACAATGGATTATCGGAATATCGTTCTTTCGCCCAAGAAACGCAAAGAAAATACATCGTAGCAAGGTACAAGGTTTGTGTCGATTTTCAAATATTTGAACTTTATTGCGTTTGTAGTATACATGCCTGTATTTAACGTGTGATGTTTCATTGATCTATGGGAGTTTTGAGAAATATTGACCAACTGAAATGAGTAGAAAAGCATGTTGTTATATGTTTACGATTAAATTAAACTTAAGGAATACATTGCACGAGACTCGAGGGCAAAGCCTTCCAAATGGTGGTTATAAGACGCGTTATGTCTGGAAAACGTCAACTGATTTTCTTCGTGGTCTTTTTGTTTCTTGTCGTTTATCGTTAAGGCAGACTATTTGTGAATACAGCAGCTACATACTATTTGCCATCCGTAAATACAATTTATTTCTTATCAAAGTATCGAAGGCAAGAAATATACTCGCTTCAGTATTATATTTCATGAAATTCAGATGTATCGTACATGATATTTCACTTATATACGACTTTCGAAGTAACAATCATTCAAAAATTACATAGTATAAGTCAAAAGAAACGTGGAATGTGTTTTTTCTTCTTTCTAAATTTAATATTTGAGTTGACTGAAGTTGAGTTATCGTTGGTCTTATAATTTAGTCTTTTTTCAAAACTCGGTATAAAGTAATATTTAATCTAAATGTTTGAAAAATTGTTAAATTGGCTTGTGTTTTACAAAAATACTTTTTGCCAATCTTACACACTCAACTTTAAAACTTTAAGAGTTATGAAGAGTGCAAATTCATCGTGTTTATTTCCTTTTTCTTTTTAGGATTTATAGTTCTTCAATCAAGTTCATTACTGAAAGATGTTACATATGACAAACAAGACATCAAGAAAAATTGTACCAAAAAAGGGAACCTTACCTTACCTTACCTTACCTTACCTTACCTTACCTTACCTTACCTTACCTTACCTTACCTTACCTTACCTTACCTTACCTTACCTTTACCTTACCTTACCTTACCTTACCTTACCTTTTACCTTACCTTTACCTTACCTTACCTTACCTTTACCTTACCTTACCTTACCTTACCTTACCTTACCTTTACCCACCTTACCTTACCTTACCTTACCTTACCTTACCTTACCTTACCTTACCTTACCTTACCTTACCTTAGTGCGATTTTCGGGATACCTCCCCGCCCAAGGGATGAGACATAGTCTCCCCCGGGTTATGTTGTTGAGTCTTGCATGACCCCTTGTGAGTTTATACTTACTATTCTTCAGACAGTTAGATACTTCCTTCACTGTGCCTCAGCTAACCAGGGGTTTCATCACATCAATGGGTTCTTCTTATCTGTTCTTCAGACAGTTGACATCTCCTTCACTGTGCCTCAGCTAACCATGGGTTCATCACAACATCAGGTTCACATCAACATCTTCATTGACCCAGCCAGGATTTGAACCAGCATCATCAGCATCATACACAGGAACATCAGCCACTAGACCACACAGGTCATGTTGACAACTACCCATTACATAAAACTTATATGCATTTCCAACCCCTCATAAGCAAAAAAAATAATTAAATCGACACACCCACTAGTTCCCACCATTACAATTAAACACTTTTCATCTAATATTAAATAAACTCTTTATTTCATCTAATATTTAATAAACCTTTTATTCATCATAAACATTTGTTGTTCCAATTCTTTCCTTTGCATACAAACCCTTACATTGAGTACAAGCCATTTCTACTTGTCCAACTTCTTCCTTTGCATGCAAACTTTACTTCATGTCCAACTCTTCCCTTAGTTCTCTCTAAAAAATTCACCCTCAATAAACATTTACAATAAACACTTACTAAACAGGCAATCTTTTACATTATATACAAATAACATTATATAAAAGATGACGTTTCTCCGGATTTTTAAATGATTTTTATTGAGCTTTCGACTCGTTGCTTCAGCCTTCACCCATGGCAACGCATTTCACCCCATCCAATCACATTAATCCAATTAGATGCTCTAAACGTCTCCAAGCTAAAAGCACGTGTAAATAAATATCCTCATTCTGATGAAGGCTCGAAGCAACGAGTCGAAAGCTCAATAAAAATCATTTAAAAATCCGGAGAAACGTTTATCTTTTATATATTCAATGCCTGGATTACAAATTTTCAAACTTACAAATAACATTGCATCAAAAAATTTTAAACTAAATGATTTCAACCCAAAACTATCATTACATCTGTCTCCATGTATATCATCCACATAAATTAAAATCCCTGTTTCCCTCCCAGTTACATTAATCCTTAGAATGACCCTTCCTTGCTAATGTTCTAACAACCTTAGCACTAGTCATAGTAAAATAAAACTTTTCTCTCTTAAGATGACTACCACTGTGGTTTTTATAACATCAGTCAAAAATAACATTCCTTCTCAAGATTAATTCAACATCAACAAACTGCATGCACAAACACATATCAATCACATTTTATTCCCAATATATTAAAACATTTCCCACATATTACTTATTTCTTAACTCTCCTTATCTTACTCAAAACTTTCTTCAGCCTTACAACCCTTATACTTAAACATAATATAAATTTTCCAATACTTAACATACTTAGCTCAACCACAAATTTTCATGATCTTTTTCATAACCACAACCATTTTTTCCACCAAACTTTCACTCTTATATACAACTTTTCTTCATCATTTTTTCATGAGGTTCTTGTTAAACACTTCTTGCACCTGAAATCACAATACAATACTTACCATCATAAATAATTATAACATCCCTTACACTCAACATTTATTAAATTCAAGTCAACACACTTAATAACAAAATTTCTTTTTTAAACAACTTTTTCCTTACTGTTATATAAATAATCATTAAACTCTTTCCATTTCCCTTCAAAAAGTCAAACAACCATTTCACTTTTCCCAATTTGTGATAAACACAACCAAAACAAAATATTTAAAAATTTTCAAATCATCAAAAACTGAAAGTAAATCATAAATCAAAACAATGAATTTGTGCCGCTTGTTTATAACACTTTTCCTATCATGAAATATGTTTATGACAATCATCTATGTCAAAAATCAATTAAATCAACTAAAACTATCTCAACATAAACTAAACAATCTTTTTTCTTACTTACTTACATATCACAAAAGTCAAACAAAATTTAACCTCATTTTATGTGTGTTACCAATATACCATAACGTAGACTTCCACAAATATTTAATTCAATCTTCAAATCTCCATGTTTCATGTACAAGTGTTTTCAATCAACTCAATCCTCATTACGACAAAGTTTGAAAAATCCAAGCATCCTCCTAATATCATGCTCACTTATATTTTAAAGATTACATCAAACAATAAACTCTATTACCTCAACATCCATATTACACGTTAACTTCTTCTCTTCTTCAACTTTGCCAACTTCCTTATCTTCCCTTATGTAATATATCTTGCATTTTCTCCAAACATCTCCTACACTTTTCATAAGCCTCTACAAATACCACAAACATCTTTATTTCTTTTAAATAATTACAAATAATTTACTCCTACTTTTCCATTGAAAATCATTCACACCAAACACACATTTGTTTGAATAGATTCTTTAAGCAGCTACCTAACGTCTTACCTACTTACAAACATCTTCGAACTATTTTACAAAACACAAACCCCCAATAAACCCGTCAGTTTACAAATTACATGAATATTTTTTCTTTATATTATACCAGCCAAACTAAGCTTTTCCCTTCCCCTGGTTCTCCATTACTTCTCCAAGACAAACGCAACGTTTTTATTTGATATACTCCTTGAGAGTCGTCTTATTTCTTCCACTCCCAAGTCTTTAACAATTCTATCTTACATCTTCACATAGTTCTCTAGACAAGACTTCCAAAATGGCGGAACATGCCATACCATATCTTCATTTCAGTCAACATATTATACAATTTACAGCAGTTTCTACACCACTTCAAACTTTTAACTTATTTTAAATAACATGCCTTCAACTATTCCTTACTTTATCAAACCAACGTACCTTCAATAACAGAACATTGTCCGGTTGCGTTGCCCACGTTTATCATAAACTCTTCGACATTTATCAATTTGCCGACTTACAGAAACACTTTTCACAAATAATTCAAAACAAACACACATCGTTAACTAACTCCTATACTGTAAATCTTCTTACTTATCGATATAATATAATATTTTTCATAATCTTTCTGATAAAAAGTATGTCGGCCCTACCTACCTAAGAATTTTTGTAAAATCGCGCGTGATAAAAACGGTAAACTAATTCAAACCAACATCAAATCCCTATTGGACAAAACTCGTCACATGTTCCATACGTCATATTGAATCAAAATTCATCAAATTCTGCAAACATTATTTTTTATCATCGTTTAGAATACGTAAGTAGGCAATACATCTCGTGTATTTAATAAACGATCTCAATACTTTTACTTTTCCTTTACATATGAACTAACGTTATACTTTTTCCACATGCAAACAACATGGGCCATAATTATATATCTATTACAATATAATACAAAAAACACACTCTACTTTTTCATCTCACTTTTCTACAATTTCATCCATCTCAACTTTTAACTTCAAAATTGAGAACAATAAATCCTTTAACAGTAGTATAAAATCCACATCAACTAACTGAACCTGCCTAAGTACGTTTTAGAAATCACAAAAGTGATCCCTTTCCTAACATACAGCTTTCTTCCATGAACAGTAGACTGTACAGTTCAGTCTATATATATTGCAGTTTTTACTGAATTCTTAATCGACGGATTATTTCATATATCTATAAACAAACATCCACCAATTCCAATCATTTTATCCAATTTTACCTGATCATAACAAAAAAATTGTGTAACCAAAACCACTAACACACATTTGGTTACTCCAAATGTTCCCTTTCAACAAAAATTCATATAGTGTTTAAGGGCAAAAGATATCTCCATCTATTCGTCAAATTCATAATTTAATAATAAAAACATTTTAATGCTAAGAACTTGCAAACATGCTCATAATTGGAAAGATGTTAAAGATGATCACTATGATCATGATAATATACAGGTAATTTCACCTGATAATTTTTGCAAAAATTCCCAGTGAAGTTTACTTCATAGTTACACAGCAAAGACCAAATTTTATTGGCTAAAGAAGAACTTATTATTACTTGGCTCAGGCACATTACTTCAACAAACTTACATCATTGCTCATTCTAACAGCTTAAGACACTATTGCATGTATAAAACAAATAGATAATGATTGTGATGATGATGTGATTTATTAAATTAAATTATCTTTGTGCTCATCGGCTTTGCATCAAAGTACATTATTATGAACTAATTTTTCAGATACAACTAACTCCTCATTCCTCATGCCATACATCTTGCTTCCTATCATTTCCTTCACACACTACAGTCAGGTTGCATTCCTAGTATTGCTACCATTTCATGGAAAGATTGATTGGAAAAAGGCAGCGGTTTTTTTACTAATGAAAGGCTACTAACAATGATTCATTAGAGATTTGTCAAATGAAAAAAAATTTTCTTCTTATAATACCTATTTCGTGTCAATTGATAACATAGTACAAACTGCTTTTCACATAATCCATCCAAATCAAAAAGTTGTTAAATAATTGCATATAAACGACTTAGGATTCATGCCCACATTTTAGCTGAGACCATTTCAAAGGCTTCCTAACTATATAATTCTCCTTATTCTTTTAGGTAATGTATTCCCGTAAAACACACTAGCATTGACTATGTTTTCTAAACTACATTACCTGCAAGTTTATCAATTCTTCAGTCATATTCAAAAATCATCCACGACCTTTCATTTTACTATGCAATCACTTGACAAAATCTTTCAGCAGAGTTTTCTGCTGCTATTTATACTTGATCTTCCTATTTGAACTTCAACAATCCACTTTACTGATGATTGAACAAGATGAGCATTCTTTGCTTCTGAATCACAAATAGCTTGAGGTCTTCACAATTATTATCAGTAACACGAAAAACCTATGAGAATAATTATTGCAATTACTTGAAAATATGGACAAAATGACTTGCATAAATATGATGATTACTTTTGTTAAATTGAATTGCTAGATCAATTTTTTAAATCAAGCTTTACTTAGAAATAGAAACATGAAGAAGCATTCACCTCAATCATTTACAGAAGTTATCTGTAAGCATCTCCTCTGAGTCAAGTTTTTTCAACGCGATAGTTTATAGATATCTTCGTCCAAACAGATGGCGAAGAATACAACACATAAATAATGTTGGTATATGCACGAGTTTTGTTTAAAGGATTCCTCCATAAAAATGCACACCACCAAAGATTCTCTCGCTCATATTCAAACTATGTTGTGTTGAAAACTAATTCCATAACAGTCCAAATCACCAACTCTAACCAAACTGTAAATTTATTTTTTTCTCAAATGTCATGTCGTTTCAAACATCAAATTGGCATCACATTGGGCACAAAAATCAACACCACACTCCACTAGATTCCATCGCTTAAAATCAAGCTATATAAATTCACAACAAAATTTAGAAAATTAGTCTTAACCCTTGATCTATTGGCTCAGATTTTTTTAAACTTCACAATTTAAAGCATTTTATATCTTCTATAAAATAACAAAGATTTGGAGGTGGCACAAACTTAGAAACAAAAAATATTTACTTTAAACATATGTGACACCATGCTCCGCTTAATAATTATATATAAATATATTAGCGGATAACGCAAAAATTTAGAAAATTATTCATAACTCTTGATCTACTCACTTGGATATTTTCAAACTTCACAATTCTATAGTATTTTATATCCTGTATAATATATCAAAGATATGGAGGTGGCACGAACTTAGAAACAAGAAAAGATTCACTTTAAAGATATGTGACGCCATGCTCGGCTTAATAATTATATATAAATATATTAGCAGAAAGCGCAAAATTAGAAATAACTCTTGATCTATTCATTCAATATTTTAAACTTTACAATTCTATAGTATTTTATATCCTCTATAATATATCAAAGATCTGGAAGTGGCACAAACTTATAATGAGAAAAATTTACTTTAAAGATATGGACGCCATGCTCGCTTTATTATATATATATAAATATATTAGCAGAAATCGTAAAAAATTAGAAAATTACTCATAACTCTGAATCTATTCCTTCGGATATTTTCAAACTTTACAATTCAATAGTATTTTATATCCTCCATAATACCTGAAAGATTTGGAGATGGCACAAGCTTAGAATTAAGAAAAAATTTACTTTAAATTTATGTGACGATATGCTTCGCTTAATTTTACATATAAATAAATTAGGGGAAAACCCCTACATTTAGAAAATTAGCCATAACTCTTGATCTATTTCGTCCAGCTTTTTAAAACTTTACAATTCTATAATATTTTATATCTTCTATAATATATCAAAGATCTGGAGGTGGCACAAACTTAGAAACAAAAAAATATTCACTTTAAAGATATGTGACACTATGTTCGGCTTAATAGTTATATATAAATATATTAGCAGAAAGCGCAAAACTTTAGAAAATTATTCATAACTCTGGATCTATTCACTTGGATATTTTCAAACTTCACAATTCTAAGGTATTTTCTATCCTCCATAATACCTAAAAGATTTGGAGGTGGCACAAACTTAGAATTAAGAAAAAATTTACTTTAAAGATATGTGACGCCATGCTCGGCTCAATATTATATATAAATATATTAGAGGATAACGCAAAAATTTAGAAAATTAGCCATAACTCTTGATCTATTTCGTCCAGCTTTTTAAAACTTTACAATTCTATAATATTTTATATCTTCTATAATATATCAAAGATCTGGAGTTAGCACAAACTTAGAAAAAAGAAAATATTTACTTTAAAGATATGTGACGACATGCTTGGCTTAATATTATATATAAATAAATTAGGGGAAAACTCCAAAATTTAGAAAATTAGCCATAACTCTTGATCTATTTCGCCCAACTTTTTCAAACTTCACAATTCTATAGTATTTTATATCCTGTATAATATATCAAAGATATGGAGGTGGCACGAACTTAGAAACAAAAAAGATTCACTTTAAAGATATGTGACGCCATGCTCGACTTAATAATCATATTTAAATATATTAACAGAAAGCGCAAAAACTTAGAAAATTAGTCTTAACTTTTCATCTATTGGGTTCAACTTTTTTAAACTTCACAGTTTTATAGTATTTTATATCCTCTATATTATATCAAAGATCTGGAAGTGTCACAAACTTATAAATGAGAAAAAAATACTTTAAAGACACGGACGCCATGCTTGGCTTAATAATTATATATAAATATATTAGTAGATATCGCAAAAAATTAGAAAATTACTCATAACTCTGGATCTATTCACTCGGATATTTTCAAACTTCACAATTCTATAGTATTTTATATCCTCCATAATACTTGAAAGATCTGGAGGTGGCACAAACTTAGAATTAAGAAAGAATTTACTTTAAATAATGTGACACCATTCTTCGCTTAATAATTATATATAAATATATTAGCGGAAAGCGCAAAAATTTAGAAAATTACTCATAACTCTTGATCTACTCACTTGGATATTTTCAAATTTCACAATTTTAAAGGATTTTATCTCCTCTACATTATTTCAAAGATATGGAGGTAGCACAAACTTAGAAACAAGAAAAAATTTACTTTAAATTATGTGACACCATGCTTCGCTTAATAATTATATATAAATATATTAGGAGAAAACCTCAAAATTTAGAAAATTACTCATAACTCTGGATCTATTCATTCGGATATTTTTAAACTTCACATTTCTATAGTATTTTATATCCTTTATAATATCTGAAAGATTTGGAAGTGGAACAAACTTCTAATTAAGAAAGAATTTACTTTAAATTATGTGACACCATGCTTCGCTTAATAATTATATATAAATATATTAGGGAAAACGCAAAATTTAGAAAATTACTCATAACTCTGGATCTATTCATTCGGATATTTTTAAACTTCACATTTCTATAGTATTTTATATCCTTTATAATATCTGAAAGATTTGGAAGTGGAACAAACTTATAATTAAGAAAGAATTTACTTTAAATTATGTGACACCATGCTTCGCTTAATAATTATATATAAATATATTAGCGGAAAACGCAAAAGTTTAGAAAATTACTCATAACTCTGGATCCATTCACTCGGATAATTTCAAACTTCACAATTCTATAGTATATTATATCCTCCATAATATCTGAAAGATTTGGAAGTGGAACAAACTTATAATTAAGAAAGAATTTACTTTAAATTATGTGACACCATGCTTCGCTTAATAATTATATATAAATATATTAGGGGAAAACCTCAAAATTTAGAAAATTACTCATAACTCTGGATCTATTCATTCAGATATTTTTAAACTTCACATTTCTATAGTATTTTATATCCTTTATAGTATCTGAAAGATTTGGAAGTGGAACAAACTTATAATTAAGAAAGAATTTACTTTAAATTATGTGACACCATGCTTCGCTTAATAATTATATATAAATATATTAGGGGAAAGCGCAAAAATTTAGAAAATTACTCATAACTCTGGATCTATTCATTCAGATATTTTTAAACTTCACATTTCTATAGTATTTTATATCCTTTATATTATCTGAAAGATTTGGAAGTGGAACAAACTTCTAATTAAGAAAGAATTTACTTTAAATTATGTGACACCATGCTTCGCTTAATAATTATATATAAATATATTAGGGGAAAACCCCAAAATTTACAAAATTTGTCATAACTCTTGATCTATTCATTCAGATATTTTCAAACTTAACAATTTTAAAGGATTTTATCTCCTCTACATTATTTCAAAGATATGGAGGTAACACAAACTTAGAAACAAGAAAAAATTTACTTTAAACTTATGTGACGACATGCTTGGCTTAATACTTATATATAAATATATTAGGGGAAAACCTCAAAATTTAGAAAATTACTCATAACTCTTGATCTATTCATTCGGATATTTTTAAACTTCACATTTCTATAGTATTTTATATCCTCTATAATATATCAAAGATCTGGAGGTAGTACAAACTTAGAAATAAGAAAAAATTTACTTTAAATTATGTGACACCATGCTTCGCTTAATAATTATATATAAATATATTAGGGGAAAGCGCAAAAATTTAGAAAATTACTCATAACTCTGGATCTATTCATTCGGATATTTTCAAACTTAACAATTTTAAAGGATTTTATCTCCTCTACATTATTTCAAAGATATGGAGGTAGCACAAACTTAGAAACAAGAAAAAATTTACTTTAAACTTATGTGACGACATGCTTGGCTTAATACTTATATATAAATATATTAGGGGAAAACCTCAAAATTTAGAAAATTACTCATAATTCTTGATCTATTTCGTCCAACGTTTTTAAACTTCACAATTCTATAGTATTTTATATCCTGTATAATATATCAAAGATCTGGAGGTAGCACAAACTTAAAAATCAGAAAAAATTTACTTTAAAGATATGTGACGGCATGCTCGACTTAATAATTATATTTAAATATGTTACCAGTAAGCGCAAAAAATTAGAAAATTAGTCCTAACTCTTCATCTATTGGGTTCAACTTTTTAAACTTCACAGTTTTATAGTATTTTATATCCTCTATATTATATCAAAGATCTGGAGGTAGCACAAACTTATATATGAAAAAATTTACTTTAAAGACACGGACGCCATGTCCCTTAATAATTATATATAAATATATTAGCAGAAATCGCAAAAAATTAGAAAATTACTCATAACTCTGAATCTATTCATTCGGATATTTTCAAACTTCACAATTCTATAGTATATTATATCCTCCATAATATCTGAAAGATTTGGAGGTGGCACAAACTTAGAAATAAGAAAGAATTTACTTTAACCATGCTTCGCTTAATAATTATATATAAATATATTAGGGGAAAACCCCAAAATTTAGAAAATTACTCATAACTCTTGATCTATTCATTCAGATATTTTCAAACTTAACAATTCTATAGTACTTTATATCCTCTATAACACTTGAAAGACCTGGAGGTGGCATAAACATAGAAATAAGAAAAAATTTACTTTAAACATATGTGACGCCATGCTTGGCTTAATAATTATATATAAATATATTAGCGGAAATAGCAAAAACCTAGAAAATTACTCATAACTCTGGATCTATTCACTCGGATAATTTCAAACTTCACAATTCTATAGTATATTATATCCTCTATAATATCTGAAAGATTTGGAAGTGGAACAAACTTATAATTAAGAAAGAATTTACTTTAAATTATGTGACACCATGCTTCGCTTAATAATTATATATAAATATATTAGGGGAAAACCTCAAAATTTAGAAAATTAATCATAACTCTGGATCTATTCATTCGGATATTTTAAACTTCACAATTCTATAGTATTTTATATCCTTTATATTATCTGAAAGATTTGGAAGTGGAACAAACTTATAATTAAGAAAGAATTTACTTTAAATTATGTGACGCCATGCTCCGCTTAATAATTATATATAAATATATTAGGGGAAAACCTCAAAATTTAGAAAATTACTCATAACTCTGGATCTATTCATTCGGATATTTTTAAACTTCACAATTCTATAGTATTTTATATCCTTTATATTATCTGAAAGATTTGGAAGTGGAACAAACTTATAATTAAGAAAGAATTTACTTTAAACTTATGTGACAACATGCTTGGCTTAATACTTATATATAAATATATTAGGGGAAAACCTCAAAATTTAGAAAATTACTCATAATTCTTGATCTATTTCGTCCAACGTTTTTAAACTTCACAATTCTATAGTATTTTATATCTTCTATAATATCTGAAAGATTTGGAAGTGGAACAAACTTATAATTAAGAAAGAATTTACTTTAAATTATGTGACACCATGCTTCGCTTAATAATTATATATAAATATATTAGGGGAAAGCGCAAAAATTTAGAAAATTACTCATAACTCTTGATCTACTTACTTGGATATTTTCAAATTTCACAATTTTAAAGGATTTTATCTCCTCTACATTATTTCAAAGATATGGAGGTAGTACAAACTTAGAAAAAAGAAAAAATTTACTTTAAAGATATGTGACGCCATGCTTGGCTTAATATTATATATAAATAAATTAGGGGAAAACTCCAAAATTTAGAAAATTACTTATAACTCTTGATCTATTTCGTCCAACTTTTTTAAACTTCACAATTCTATAATATTTTATATCTTCTATAATATAACAAAGATCTGGAGGTGGCACAAACTTAGAAACAAAAAAAATTCACTTTAAAGATATGTGACGCCATGCTCCGCTTAATAATTATATATAAATATATTAGCAGAAAGCGCAAAAGTTTAGAAAATTACTCATAACTCTTGATCTATTCTTGATATTTTCAAACTTCACAATTTTATAGTATTTATATCCTCTATATTATTTCAAAGATCTGGAGGTAACACAAACTTAGAAACAAGAAAAATTTACTTTAAATTATGTGACACCATGCTTGGCTTAATAATTATATATAAATATATTAGGAAAACGCAAAATTTAGAAAATTACTCATAACTCTTGATCTATTACTTGATATTTTCAAACTTCACAATTTAAAGTATTTTATATCCATTATTTCAAAGATCTGGAGGTGGCACAAACTTAGAAACAAGAAAAAATTTACTTTAAACTTATGTGACGACATGCTTGGCTTAATACTTATATATAAATATATTAGGGGAAAACCTCAAAATTTAGAAAATTACTCATAATTCTCGATCTATTTCGTCCAACGTTTTTAAACTTCACAATTCTATAGTATTTTATATCCTCTATAATATATCAAAGATCTGGAGGTAGCACAAACTTATAATTGAAAAAAATTTACTTTAAAGATATAGACGCCATGTTCGGCTTAATAGTTATATATAAATAAATTAGGGGAAAACTCCAAAATTTAGAAAATTACTTATAACTCTTGATCTATTTCGTCCAACTTTTTTAAACTTCACAATTCTATAGTATTTTATATCTTCTATAATATAACAAAGATCTGGAGGTGGCACAAACTTAGAAACAAAAAAATATTCACTTTAAAGATATGTGACGCCATGCTCGGCTTAATAATTATATTTAAATATATTAGCAGAAAGCGCTAAAAATTAGAAAATTACTCATAACTCTTGATCTACTTACTTGGATATTTTCAAATTTCACAATTTTAAAGGATTTTATCTCCTCTACACTATTTCAAAGATATGGAGGTAGCAAAAACTTAGAAATAAGAAAAAATTTACTTTAAACTTATGTGACGACATGCTTGGCTTAATATTTATATATAAATATATTAGGGGAAAACCCCAAAATTTAGAAAATTACTCATAACTCTTGATCTATTCATTCAGATATTTTCAAACTTAACAATTCTATAGTACTTTATATCCTCTATAATACTTGAAAGACCTGGAGGTGGCATAAACATAGAAATAAGAAAAAATTTACTTTAAACATATGGGACACCATGCTCCGCTTAATAATTATATATAAATATATTAGCGGATAACGCAAAAATTTAGAAAATTATTCATAACTCTTGATCTATTCACTCGGATGTTTTCACACTTCACAATTCTACAGTATTTTATATCCTGTATAATATATCAAAGATATGGAGGTGGCACAAACTTAGAAACAAGAAAAGATTCACTTTAAAGATATGTGACGCCATGCTCGACTTAATAATTATATTTAAATATATTAGCAGAAAGCGCAAAAACTTAGAAAATTAGTCCTAACTCTTCATCTATTCCGTTCAACTTTTTTAAACTTCACAGTTTTATAGTATTTTATATCCTCTATATTATATCAAAGATCTGGAAGTGTCACAAACTTATAAATGAGAAAAAATTTACTTTAAAGACACGGACGCCATGCCTGGCTTAATATTTATATATAAATATATTAGCAGAAATAGCAAAAACCTAGAAAATTACTCATAACTCTTGATCTACTTACTTGGATATTTTCAAACTTCACAATTTTAAAGGATTTTATCTCCTCTACATTATTTCAAAGATATGGAGGTAGCACAAACTTAGAAACAAGAAAAAATTTACTTTAAATTATGTGAAGACATGCTTCGCTTAATATTTACATATAAATAAATTAGGGGAAAACTCCAAAATTTAGAAAATTACTTATAACTCTTGATCTATTTCATCCAACTTTTTTAAACTTCACAATTCTATAGTATTTTATATCCTGTATAATACATCAAACATCTGGAGGTGGCACAAACTTAGAAACAAAAAAATATTCACTTTAAAGATATGTGACGCCATGCTTGGCTTAATATTATATATAAATAAATTAGGGGAAAACTCCAAAATTTAGAAAATTACTTATAACTCTTGATCTATTCATTCGGATATTTTCAAACTTCACAATTCCATAGTATTTTATATCTTCCATGATATTTGAAAGATCTGGAGGTGGCACAAACTTAGAATTAAGAAAAAATTTACTTTAAAGTTATGTGACGCCATGCTCCGCTTAATATTTATATATAAATATATTAGCAGAAAGCGCAAAAGTTTAGAAAATTACTCATAACTCTGGATCTATTCACTTGGATATTTTCAAACTTCACAATTCTAAACTATTTTATATCTTCCATAATATATTAAAGATATGGAGGTAGCACAAACTTAGAAATAAGAAAAAATTAACTTTAAGGTTATGTGACGCCATTCTTGGCTTAATAATTATATATAAATATATTAGCGAAAACGCAAGAATTAGTCATAACTCTTGATCTATTCTGTCGGATTATTTTAAACGTCACATTAAAGTATTTTATATCCTCTATAATATATCAAAGATCTATAATATATTAAAGATATCAAAGCATTTCCAAATCACATACAAAATTTCTTTCAAATGACCAAATTACCGTCTATTTAAACGATGTATGTAATAAAAAGTTACCTTGACAACTGAAGCAAATCCTCCTTTTTCCAAGAAATTTACCGTTGTTTTTCGTCCTCAATCATGCTTGATTTGTTTCCCTGTTGGAAGTTTCATTTTCAAGTATTTCTTCTACCTTAATGCACAAATTACAATATCTGTCATAAATATTAGAGCATTGTTTAAGGCACAAATTATGCAGATACAAAGTTATCGAGGAAAATATAAACATCTTTAACATTCTCATGGATACTACGAGTGGCGTAACAAAGTGTTGACGAGTTTGATATGCATTTGTCAAAGCAATCTTAAGAAGACAAACAGCATACCTAGAATATTAGATAGAAAATTTGCTAAGCGCATATACAAGCACCAATTTCAGAGCTCGCTCCGTCCCAAATTAATTGAAAATTAATCAGAGCATGCGTAGTCAATTCCACCAACTCTCAAAGTTCATGGTCATGGCAACGACCATTGTATGTACTACTGCCGATCATGGATTAATTAGCTCACTTAGTCAAAAATTTTCACATAATCAACTGCGCATGCGCAGTCCGCTTAAGCATGCGCAGTCGACTTGACCAGCTGCACATGTTCATGGTCATGGCAACGACCAACTGCATCTACTAGCACCGATTTTGAAGTAAATGGATGCTTAGTACCAATTTAATAAAAAAACATCTGCGCATGCGCTTGAGCATGCGAAGTCGACTCGACTAATTGTTCATAGTCATGGCAACGACTAACTACATGTACTTGCCCTATATTTGGGTCAATTAGCTCACTTAAGTCGCAAATTATCAAAGAAATCATCTGAAATCATTATGCGTATAGTAGATGTCAACTAGCAGTGGAAGCTGGGTGCGATTAGGTATGCAGTGGCTTAGGGGCCCACACTTCGGTGGCGACCGTACTCTCCCTGCGTACCCCGAACAAAGCCTATCGCAGGTGATCTCGAGGTCTGATGGGCGGAAGTTTGCTATTGCATCTCCCAAGTAGGATAGCGTGGAGGGGCCGAAATCTCCTACCGAAACGTTAACATGCGGCGTTCTAGTGCCTTACGTATAACAAGGTATCGGGAGCATGGACCGAAAACGGGGTTTTTTGCTTTTGAATTTCATCTTTTTGTTTACAAAATAAACCATTGTTTATAAAATAAACCAAGCAATGTTTCAATTAACTTCTTCTGACCCTTATAATTCAAGATAACCTTTGTGTACCTTTGTGTCTACATTTATGTCTACCTTTATGTCTACCTTTATGTCTACCTTTATGTCTACCTTTATGTCTACCTTTATGTCTACCTTTATGTCTACCTTTATGTCTACCTTTCTACCTTTATCTACCTTTATGTCTACCTTTATGTCTATGTCCTTTATGTCTACCTTTATGTCTTTTATGTCTACCTCTGTCTATCTTTATGTCTACCTTTATGTCTATCTTTATGTCTTTTATGTCTTTATGTCTTTATGTCTTTTATGTCTATCTTTATGTCTACCTTTATGTCTACCTTTTATGTCTACCTTTATCTACCTTTATGTCTACCTTTATGTCTCCCTATGTGTCTTTATGTCTCTTTATATCTACCTTTATGTCTACTTTTATGTCTACCTTTATGTCTATCCTTTATGTCTACCCTTTATGTCTATCCCCTTTATGTCTCCTTTATGTCTGTCTTGTCTATCTTTATGTCTACCTTATGTCTACCTTTATGTCTGTACCTTTATGTCTTTTATGTCTACTTTATGTCTTTTATGTCTACCTTTATTTATGTCTGTCTTTATGTCTGTCTTTTATGTTATGTCTACCTTTATGTCTATATGTCTACCTTTTTATGTCTACCTTTATGTCTACTTTATGTATGTGTCTATTTATGTCTTTTATATCTACCTTTATGTCTACCTTTATGTCTTATGTCTACCTTTTATGTTCTACGTTTATGTCTACCTTTATGTCTACCTTTATGTCTACCTTTATGTCTACC
Organism: Xenia sp. Carnegie-2017; assembly: GCF_021976095.1. Taxonomy (NCBI): domain Eukaryota; kingdom Metazoa; phylum Cnidaria; class Anthozoa; order Malacalcyonacea; family Xeniidae; genus Xenia; species Xenia sp. Carnegie-2017. The sequence continues at coordinate 3,191,674 of NW_025813488.1, forward strand.
TTTATATCTACCTTTATCTTAATCTTTATGTTACCTTTATGTCCTTTATGTCTACCTTTATATCTACCTTTATGTCTACCTTTATGTCTACCTTTATGTCTACCATTATGTCTACCCTCATGTCTACCTTTATGTCTACCTTATATCTACCTTTATGTCTACCTTTGTGTCTATCTTTATGTCTACCATTATGTCTAATGTCTACCTTTATGTCTACCTTATATCTACCTTTATGTCTACCTTTGTGTCTATCTTTGTGAAGTGACATAGCCAGCCCGCAAGTTTCATGCTACATGTAAATATTTTCATGTTCACTTACTGTAAAATAGATTTGGAATGAAATGAATAATAATGATAAAAAATTTACACAGTATGAACAAATTTGTGTGCCGGCCACACAATTGCCTTTTTGTCTGACTTTTTGTCTACCTTTGTGTCTATCTTAATGTAGAGCCCAATTATTGGAATAGAAAACATCAATTCTTTTTGGAATAATGATGATTTAAATGTGCTGCCCCCAGTTGCCCTAAATTTAAATATAAAAAATGAATTTGGAGATTTATGTGAAAGGAATTATGAGATTTCATTGATTATATAATGAATATAAGTATCTTTATTTTCGTTTTTAACAGTTAATTCAAAAAACTACCCAAAGTCATTCACCATGACAATATGCCGTTCAAAGTAATATTTCAATATTACTTCCATAGAAAGTGATTGCGGCCCTTTTTCCTTTTGCTTTTCTGACTCAGTAAACACCATGATACAAAACAATGGAATGTTTTCCATTCTTTAACTCAACAATTATAAAAGTAAAATTGCTGCTTACCAAGCATTTTGATTATAACCCATTCGATTTTCCTAATGCAGCAAACCCATTTAGCTGAATATCCCACTTCCCAACTTCTTTGCATCTCTGAATACATGATAACAATATTACAATCTTGATGAAAGATGCAGGCATGTACCTTGCTTGCAGCCTCACTGTTACTTAGGAAGGAAATTGAGGCTGCGATCATGCAATGGTAGAAAACATACAGACACAGTCATTTCAATGCTCACCACTTTTTGAATATAGGTGGTCAATTGGCAAGCCTCCAACAGCGAATCTAGCGGCTGCACCACAAATTATCACACAAAATATGCTCTGAACATACATTACGCATTCTGGATATATTTTTTCTCAGATTTATATACTCCTCATTTTCTTACAATTTTTACAAACCTATAAGTGCCAAACCATTAAATTACTGCCCATAATATAAAGAAACTGACAACACAGTTTATAAATAATACTCTTAAAAGCAAAACTACTTGATGTGAAAACGATGCTTTATCAAAGAAATTATTACTTAATTTAAAAAAGGGCAACTTTTCATATCTTTCCTGAAAACGTTCAGCTCATGCAAAAAAATGAGCAAAGTTTCAAGACGAATCAAGAACATTCTCAACTTCGGAGAAATGAAAACAAAAACATTACAATGCTTCGAATGGCGTCCAGCCAAACCATCAGAGAAATGTAATGGTAGCATAAAATTATCTAGAAAGTCAGTTAATTATTGTAAGTATTTTTTAACTCATTATTATAAACAAACCAACCTGTATGTTAAACTGAAACAAAGATTCCAGATTTTATCGCATACTTAAATAAGGGATTTACCTTTGCCATCCATACAAAGGAATTGCACACAATGAAACGAATCTAACTTAATTTAAATGGTTCATTGCTTTCAAACAATGATCTGAAACATTGCAAACCATCTTTTTTGGACCGAGCGGAGATGGCGGAAACGTGAAACGAGTTAATATTTTACTTGCAATATTAATAAATACTATAATATAATATATAACGAGAAAACAATAACAATGATAAACCCAAATTGTTAAAAACATTTTTGAAGTAAAAACGACTCATGCAAGGTAACTCACCTGTTCAACTTATGATGATGAAAATATAAAAAAACATGAAGATAAAATAAAACACGACAATCATTAGATCTTCCACAACTTTAGCTATGTAGCTATATGTCCACACAAGGTAAAGATCATTGGCAAGCAGTAAAAAGAGGGTTTTGTTATATCAAAGGAACGATAGACCATGCTCTTTTGTTTGTATCAAATGGAAAAGATTTTGATTTGTATGATTTTTCAGACACTGATTGGGGTGATGATATAGAGACAAGACGTTCTTCATCAGAGTATGTTTTTTAGAATTATGAACAGCGCGACGATAAGCTGGTGCACTAAAACAACATCTTAATCAAGATTTACAACGGAAGCCGAATATATTGCTTTGAGTTCAGTTTCACAAGAGTCCATATGGCTAAGAGGATTTCTGAATGATTTTGAATTGTTGAAACCTGTCCCTACAACTATTAATGAAGATAATCAGGGTGTCATTTAACTGTACAAGAATCCTAAATTTTCTAATCGCACAAAACAAATCGACTCAACAGTTCATCGTTAATCTTAGAAAAGTATGCAAATGAGTGCTGTCATAAGTTTGACGTTCTTGTCTTGGACAAAACAATCTTCACTTTCGATTTTAACGCAAGAATGTCGTTTCTCGAAATAAAAAATAGCCTTAACATAGTAAAGCTAAAACTTGTTTTTGATAAGTGTAAAGAAAAATAAACTATTCACCTCTTGGTTTCGTCTTAGTCAAACGCACACCATCTTTGTCGAAGTCGAGCACAACTATCTTTTTCGGCTTCGGAATTCGCCTTTTCTGCTTCCTTTTAGGGAACGACAAAAAAGAAACCTTTTGGTACGTTAAGTAGTAGGTAGGAGAAACGTATTTAAAATTAATTGAGGCAGAAACAACATATATTTCAACCCTAAAATCGTCGTTTCTTTACAGAGATGAAGTGAAGAAGTTTCCATTCTGACGTGAACGACGCGGGAAAATTATCTCGTTTTTGAGAAAGAATTAGGACGTCACGGCGATAATTTCCGATCGTGAGCTCGTCGGAATGATTCAATATGGCAACTCTACTTTTTTCAACAAATCTTCAAAAGTATTCATTATTAAATTTAAGAATTTCGCGTAGTTACACGACTGGTCATTGTGAAGTTGTTAACATAGTCAAAACTCTTATAAATACAAACTCTCCCGTCCTCTCCTCCAAATTTTCGATCTTCTTACGGTCATGTGAAGCAAAAGCAGCGAAGTAAACTAGTTAGTGTGTTCAAGAGAAGGTAAAAAGGGAGGAAAATTAGGAAGAGGATTCAAATTATTTTAATTTGGTGTATATGAAAAAGAATTGGAGTGGAACTTATCTTAATTGACGAGAGGGTTATAGAGTAGAGAATTTCTGACAGAGGAATGCACTCGCAGTTACAAATTAATTTGAAATTTTTTACTTGTATTGATTGGTCATGTCCCCGGAGTTAGACATGTAAAATGCGACGTTTGAAACGTTTGATTCTAACTTTGATTATTGGTGAAGTTCGATGTCTATATGTGTAAGAGAAACTGACATTAATAGTATATTATTTTGGTAAATGTAATTAAAACCATGAACTATAAAAATGTCAATCTTCGTGCTTAGCTCAATTTTTGCTTTGCTTCGTTTAAGATTATTCCTGTAGTAATTTGATACAGAGTCTGAAATAAGAAAAAAATCTTTTATCTAAAATTGAAACAGCACCCTCATTTATTACGCTTCTCAAATACCTGTGCATGTAGAAATAAATGTATCCATCCAGCATTTCATCATATCGTACAGTATATTCTTTTATCTAAAAGATATCAAACCCCAAAATGTGTTGTACAATCAAACTGGTGTGAAAAGGATACGGAAAAGGCAACTAAATTTTATCTTACTTTACGAACGCGGATATCGTCATAACGGTTCCATTGTTCATTTTTAACATCGTACACATCACTTACATAATGACCTTCAATAAATCAAATTTATATTCTTCAAATACCCTTTCATTTTCACAATTATATCAAGGATAACGGTTAGATTTACGTTTAAGGTGCTTGAAAGATGTTTAACTTACCGCCCGAGGGAGTAGATCCTCGATGACTTACAACACTTACAATTCTGTACATGAAATCATCTTTGTTTTTCTGATCATCATTCTAAAAAGTTAACAAAGATACACATTATTTCTTTCTGATAGATTTTTAACAAAGACGTGACTTATAACTAACCTCCAAGTCAGATGTCCCTTGATGTAGTTCCGTATCCACAACAGCTTCTTGTCTTGCATCTATAAAACAATGTACATTGTACATGTAACAAGTGCTCATTCCTTTAGTAAAAAAAAGCTTAAAGCAATGCTTCAACAATATTACACCTAATTCAGAGTCATCCCCACTAACCTTGAAGACTCAATAGTATGGCTTGATCTAATTGAGATTGTTCCAATGCCTTTTTATCCTGCAATTATACACAAATATATAATGATGTTTCTATATCTGGTTGAACACAAACGAGCAAAAATTTACATAAACCACAACTATGATCAAGAAATTAAGACTGTTTTCTCAAATATTGCCTTACATGTTCAATCTTGCTTAGTTCGACAGCCCGCATCAAGTCGTCTTCTTCATTTCCCTCAGAAACCGCATGCCATTTTTCTTTCTTTGACCCTACAACTTCGTTTGACGTTCTTCCTTTTAATCGTCCGCTACTGAGGTAGGGAGGTATCTTGCCATCGTTTGAATTCCTAACTGCTAAATTTCTTTTTTTATTCGAAACAAAATCGTCGCTTTCCTCTGAGTCCATAGGTATTTCATTCAAACGTCTAAATGTAAGCCCTGTTTTTCTCTTTCCTTGCTTTTGTTTATTTCTCGCATCGTCATGAAAACGAGGTAATTTTTTTATATTTTTGTCGCTTTCTTCTTTGTTATTCATTTCATCGAACGAAAGCATGCGTTTTCTGGGAGTTCTTGTGCCACTGTAAAAATTATGTAAAGCGCCACCTTTCAACCTTGCCGTAGTCTTGCTGCTATAGCCAATATTCTCTTTGCATGTAAATGTTTCATTTTCTTTTACACTTTCTCGTTTCGCAAGCTCTAACAGTTCGGTTTCACTGAGCAAAAAGAGATTTTCATTGCTTGATTCGAGAGAATTTAGTCCATTCTTGCCGCTTAAACGCAAAGAAATCGCTGTTATCAAAAATACAGGTCTCGTCGTGCATTATTAGCTTTTTCAACGTTATTATTAAGTATCTTCAAATCACTGTGTAAAATCCTCAACCATACATATCATGATTTATGATCTCTCATGAAAAGATTACAACAATAACATACCTCCATTCATCTTCAACAGACGACATGTTCAATCGCCTTCGAGACTTGCATAAAACGGAAGGATTGTCCAAAAATGGCGTACCGTCATCATCCAAGTTGAACTGACAATTGCTGTATGAAAGACACATGTTCCATATGTAAGTTGCAACCAAATGATTCGTTTATCATGTTTTGAATTTGAAAACTTGCATCATCCAAATGGAAAAGAGATATGAAAAGAGATATTTTGTTTTTCAAAGAAATATACTTTACACGAAAAGAAATCCTAGTGAGAAAGCTTCGCAACTAGTGAGAAAGGAAATTCACTAAAATATAGAAAAAAAGAAGAAATTCTCCCTGGATACTTTCAAAAATACCTAACTGAAGATTTCAATAAGAAACTATTCGGGGGGGAGTGGCCTCTGTGTCTATTTTATGGTTGCAGCGGCAAATCAACGACGTAAAACGTTTTTGTAAAAAATCAAAAATTACCGACGTTGAACTTTGTAGTTGATTATTCAGTTTTAAAAGATGTTTATCTTGGCGCAATCCTTAAGCCATTGAATCCCATGGTTCACCTATATACGTTTGTCGATTAAAACGAGCACCGCTCTTCCTATCCCCGCATCCAACAGAATAAGGCATTTACCTTGTATCCTTTATATTCAACGGGGGAGGTCCTGAAACATTCTCGCTACAAAAATTACCTTAAAGAAAGAGAACAGCATTGAAACAAGATATGAAGAGGGTAAAGTAAATATATATCATAAAAATAGGTAGGATGACTTGGCTACTGCTACAAAAAAATAGCAGATAAGCGAGCGTAGTTCAAGATGTATAATAAAGATCAAACTTTACAAATTGTTCAATCAAATGACTAAAGCGCGTAACCCTTTCAGGATCAGGGATGCACATAACAAAACATGGGAGGTGTTAAACGTAATCTCTAGGACTTGGGACCCTCGTTGTGACCGACATTTTGGTTTAAATAATTCATAGAAAAAGGCTACAATCTGAGCCGGAGAAGCATTTTTTGTCATGTATCATTTTATGGACCGACTGTTTGAAATGTTTTACCAAACTTTTTTTGTCTACCTTTTCGGTCTAACTTTTTGTCTACCATTTTCTCTACCTTTTTTGTAAAATTTTTTTGTCAACATTTCTTTTTTGTCTACGTTTTTTTGTCAAACGCTCTTGCATCTATTACTTGGCACGCGACTTGGCAGCTCATGTACTTACATCGTCTACATTTAAGTGGCAATAAATCTGATTTCACATGAATTGAGAAATATATTCATTGAAATTGTTACTGAGAACCATTTTTTGGTATAAATACTAAAACGTAAACAGCTCATCTTTCAAAATCATTTTCTAAAGTGTATGATACGTATGTCATATGGCGTTCACTTAGCCGATAAATCAACATACGCGATACGACTTGTATTTATTTACATTTATGCATCGTCGACACTTGCAAAAGTTTGATAATTGCTTCAACGTGTGTGTGGTAAATCACCATCATACTAGAGTTTGATGAAAAATCAAAAAACCAGAGAACGTTTACACTATTAATATTATTATGTCTACACCTGGGAACACTTCATCAATATTTTCTATTTACGATATTTAAATGTCATTGTATATTCTCACCTATCTTAAGGTGACGATCTGCATTGATTCTGTTTGAATTTTTCTCTTCAATTCCACTGCGAGGATCGAACTCACTTCGCACGAGATGCAAGATAATTATCCTGAAAGAACGTTAACAGCTTCAACTCAGTTCTTGAGATAGAAATTGAAAAACTAAGAGTACTGATTGGATTGCTAAATCTTAGAAAAAGAAATGTTATAAACTACAGAAGACACTTAAACTCCTCTCCTTTTTGTGTAACAACTTGTGTATTGATTATCGCTGCAAATGAAACTCAAGGCTTTCACTCCTTCGTTGTAGGGGATGAATGACTTATTCAATATTTCACAAGGATCAAAAGGACATACAGAATACCAGCTTACATAAACGTATATACATTTGCCTACCTTGGCATTGATATAATTTTTACATTTTGAACAGCCGTCGCACATTCACATTTCTCACATTTTCTCTCAAGTTCCTCATTCTAAATAATGAAAAATGACAAAATAAAAAACAACGTAAATGAAGCACGTGACGACTTGGTCAATGGATTGAAAAGTCGAAGTGCTTCCATTTGCCAAAACCAACTTCATTGTTGTTCACACGAAAACCTTGTACTTAGTTAGCATTCGAGTGACAAACATAAATTTTCTTTTAAACATGCTTCGTTCAAAGTTTCAAAATGCTTCCTTGCAAGAAAAGTCCATCCTCATAAAAAGTTTCTTAATTCCTTTTCAAATGTTAGTCTATCACACATGTTTAAATTTAAAGGTTCAGCTTTGAGTTTGCTGTGAGCAAAAAAATTGATTCTATTCAGATTCTCTCTCTTAATATCGGGAAAATGCATAAAAACTAAAGGCAAATTTTCCAGTTTCCAACTGACGCAAAAAAAGAAAAATGTCACATTCAATAGTCGTTGAAAAAACTTTTCTACCTTAAAAAAATTCCCAAACAAAGCGTTCATCTTTATCCCGCCGCTGCAATCCTTTCTATAAAGATAATAGACAATGTGAAAATCATACCAACATTTATTGACGTTTACTCTATCGTATACGAAAATCATACCAACATTTATTGACGTTTACTCTATCGTATACGAAAATCATACCAACATTTATCGACGTTTACTCTATCGTATACGAAAATCATACCAACATTTATTGACGTTTACTCCATCGTATACGAAAATCATACCAACATTTATTGACGTTTACTCTATCGTATACGAAAATCATACCAACATTTATTGACGTTTACTCTATCGTATACGAAAATCATGCCAACATTTATTGACGTTTACTCCATCGTATACGAAAATCATACCAACATTTATTGACGTTTACTCTATCGTATACGAAAATCATACCAACATTTATTGACGTTTACTCTATCGTATACGAAAATCATACCAACATTTATTGACGTTTACTCTATCGTATAAGAAAATCATACCAACATTTATTGACGTTTACTCTATCGTATACGAAAATCATACCAACATTTATTGACGTTTACTCTATCGTATAAGAAAATCATACCAACATTTATTGACGTTTACTCTATCGTATACGAAAATCATACCAACATTTATTGACGTTTACTCTATCGTATAAGAAAATCATACCAACATTTATTGACGTTTACTCTATCGTATACGAAAATCATACCAACATTTATTGACGTTTACTCTATCGTATACGAAAATCATACCAACATTTATTGACGTTTACTCTATCGTATACGAAAATCATACCAACATTTATTGACGTTTACTCTATCGTATACGAAAATCATACCAACATTTATTGACGTTTACTCTATCGTATACGAAAATCATACCAACATTTATTGACGTTTACTCTATCGTATACGAAAATCATACCAACATTTATTGACGTTTACTCTATCGTATACGAAAATCATACCAACATTTATTGACGTTTACTCTATCGTATACGAAAATCATACCAACATTTATTGACGTTTACTCTATCGTATACGAAAATCATACCAACATTTATCGACGTTTACTCCATCCTATATAGTGTACTTACGGAATATGAAGAGAAAAATGATAAAACACTTCATTTTTTATCACAACATCTTCACATCTAAGATGGACATAGAAATATTTTAATAAAACCTGCTGATTACGTACAATGACATAAAAAAGTCAATTAACACTTATCACAATTTGTAAGTAAAATATATAAAAAGAAAATGAAAAATGACACATAAGTAGGTGTTGTTGTTAGAATACATTTTTTCTTATACTTACTCCGTACACTTGATGTACTTCCTTAAACAACCTTCAAAGTTTTTCGACACAGGACACACCTAAAAATACCAGACAAAGAACGAATACAGGTGAGTCTTGAGTTGTGACTAATCGTAATATGAACAGAATTGACGGTAATCCAGGTAGCACAGTCTAATCTATCTCAAAGCTAAATGTGTCCAATATTCCGTAATTTATCAAATTTGTATGTCTAAATAAGAGAAACTTTTCTAACTATTGGAATGGCTTTCATCCACATAGCTTTACAAACACTTTAAAACAATGATTTGAATAAAAATTTCTCCAAAATCAGAGGCCGCGCAAGCTCGATAATTGGGGGGGGGAATATTCATATATGCATGTTATTCCTTAGTAGCTTCTATCGAAATCAATAGTGGTGATGGATTAACAAAGATTAAAACATGCGAATATATAAATATTTGTCCCCCCCCCAATTATCGAGCTTGCACGGCCTCTGAAAATAAGGGAACCATTTATCTTTTTGTGATTAATCACACAACTCTTCACAATTACAAAACCACTTCCCTCAAATGTTGACAAAACTGGGTCGCATCAAAAATGTACAACAATACCTTAATATTTGACTCGCCAAATGTTGTACCCGAAACATGCTGAACTTCTTCTATCAATTGGTGAAGACAAATGTTCAGAAATTCGTGAGCGTCCTGCAGTAAGAAGATAACGCAATCATAAAATGACCATCGCATGTTTTGTGAACATCTCAAGAGAGAGTACTAAATGTTTGTAAATGTAGATCGTCCAGGTTGGTATAGTCCTGAGAAGGACTGTTTTTGTTGTTGTTGACTGACGTTTTGACAACCTTAGCGGTAGTCATCTTCAGAGTCAAATGAGGAGTAAACGTCAGGTTAGCCTTAATTGTTATCTGGTTCTTAAGACATTGTATCGTGTGCACAGGAAATGTGTGGGTGTCAATTGTGTATTGTCATTGTGAATTAGTGCGAAGGGTAATGTTTTTAATTGTGATGTAACGATACTCCCGGGTTCAAACTATCTACTTAAGAGAGTAATTATTTAAGAATCATAAACGAGAACTTTCTATTTCATTCTTGAATGTCAACCTACATTTTGTGAAGTTCCTCTAAACCTCCGCGTATTTTCGCTGCTTTTAAGAGAATTCTTTAATCGTCTTAAAGTATTCTCCTTCCTGAAATTATTCTTGATGTCTTCGTTCTTGCATTTGTAAAGATCATAGAGACATCTGAAAATAAAATAATTGTCAAACATGACAGAGAAAAAAAATCAACTTTACGTACGATCATGTTAATGATAAGAACGTATTGAGTCCACCTACCTGTATAATGAAGAATGACCCACAGAATCGAGTGTTTTTTTATTAAAAAGATCTTGCACAAATGGATCCAAACCAAGAATTGATTGAAGAATCGAGTTCATGTAACAAGTATTTCCAAGATTCGTGAAACTGAAATTGTTAAACATAAAGGCTTCATATCAGTACAGAAACTGAAGGCCTCAAGAACACGAGTGACGTTTAGAAACTAACCCTCGTGACGTCACTTCATCCTCATCTGAGTATGTATAGTTCAGAATGGCATGTTTTACATTATTCGATCGAACTGATAACAATGGCAAATTTGTGTTTTTCTTCCCAATAGAAGAAGAGTTACCGCTGTACAATGATGAATGGAAAGACGGTGATGCCGACTGGGTCGAAGGACTGAAGTGTGAAGACTTTCTTTTCAATGGCTTCCTCGTGTTTAATGTTGGCTCAGAGCTAAAAGTGAAGGAAGATTGTTAGTTTATTTTTGAAAATATATAACTCATGAAATATATGTCATTTATTCAACGATATACGCACAGAAACAAAAAGATTGTGAGCAAGAAAGGAGGAAACGTGTGAAGACAGGGTAAATAGGGTGAAGGAAGGTCACAGGTGTTTTATGTGATGAAAGACAATCAGCAAAAGTGAACAGAAATGTTTACACAACAGTAGCGGGATTCAGATATTACATGGTTTAAAGAGAGTAACAATGAAAAACAAACAGAAGGCAGACCTGAATATTGCAGAAATGAAGATGTTGAGCCAGTTGAGGTTCTCTTGAGAAGTGACACGATTAGACAGAATAAAGAATGAAGATATAAAAAATATTAAATGCTTTAGAAACTAAAGTATAGAAACAACTCTACAATGAAATGGAGATGTTTAACGAAGGGATAGTGATGGCTGATTAAGAAATAGACCAAACAGTCAGAGAAACTGAAAGAGAACATGAAATAAGGGAATTTGCAACAATAGCAAACAGTAAATAGAAAAACATGGACACGATTGATTTGGTGAGGCCACTCCTGACAGAAAAATCCATAAAAACAAGTAAGACAAAGAGACAGAGATTTGTACATTTTTTACACGATTTGATGACGAACAGTGACGCAACATGAAAACGTGTTAAACTTGGCAATAAATTTTGATGAAAATAGGAGCAAAATCAACAAAAACAGTGGAACACTTACATTTCACGTTTATTGCCATAGAAAAAACGATCAGATTTCGAGTAACCTTGGAAAGAAAAAATACACTTAAAGTTTAATCCATGTACAACGGATCAAAACTCTTAGCTAAATTGCGCATTTTTTAGACCCCAGGTCAAACTATAGCAGACCAATCCTGCACTTTAAGTATGTTCTACGTATATTTCTATAAAACGATAAAAGACACCATCCATTTGATGAGGAAAGATTTCATACTTTGAATGCTGTCCTTGCTTTTAGTTGGTTTTCCTGGGGATGCAAATATTTCACACCAATCATCAACTTGGATACCACTTGGAGATTCCATTTTACTTGATGAAGCAAAGATATCAATGTTTTCTTTCTCCAACTCTCGCTGTTAATAACATAAAATATACTTTGGTCAACAATTAACAAAGAAAACATCATAAATAGAACATTCAAAAAGTATAGCTTCATTTTTATATACTTGATAAGAAGAACTATGAAAATATTATTCAACTCCAACTAAACTTGCTTTCTTTCGAAAGATTTCAAAAGTTGTGCATGCTCAAGTAACTTTACTCCAGCAAACATTACAAAAATCCTCCATAATCCCATTCTTGTGTTTCATTACATAAAAATGACATGCAGATTTTATCAATGTTTAAAACATTAATTTTTAAAAATTTCCTTGTTCCTGCTGCTAGTTCATTAATTTGAAAACTTGGAACACATGTAAACGCAGAATTCAACATCCATAGAAATGTTTAATGCAGGAGTCTACATTTATCTGTGTCCTTTTGGAAACACCCACACTAATGGCTTCCCAACCAGTCTATAGCATTGTGATGGTTCTATTGCATGGAGCGCATTTTGATAAAGTCTCGGGATCATTGTTCAATACCTCATATAACTCATTAACAGTTTCTTTGATTTTTCCATTCAATGAATGAATACATGCATACTATAAATGCTTTACATTACCTGGGACTTCACTGACTGTGTGCGACGCATAATCTTTGCCTCATGAAAAGATAATTCTCTTCTTGACTTTGTCTTCCTTTGACGATTAATTGTTGAGAACTTATTCTGCAGCAAAGAAGGTTTTGAGGAAGGAAGCTCATTCTGACCAGAACTATTCCCCCAGTTCATGTGTTGAACATCTGGAGTTTTTTCTATCAAAAAAAAATAAGGCAGTATTTTCATTTAACACAAAGACATGGAACAAAGAAATACTGTGTGAATTATGGAAGAATTTTATCAAAACAACATTTGCATGTAAAGCTACACACCTTTAAACATTTCAACACACTCTTCCTTTTCTGGTGTTTGAAATTCACGAGACAAATTCCCAGGCTTGACACCTTTCAAAAAATGTTGAATTTTCAAATTACCACTAGCTTCTTTTGACACAGCTAAAAAATAAAAAAAATAAGTAGCTCATTAAAGACAATGACAATAAAGAAATAAAATACAATGTCAATGAAATTGCCAGCAGGTACAAGTTTGTTTCTCTCAAATGTCCATTTCACAACCCCTCCCTTAAACATTCAGGATAAAATACACATGAAAGTCAACATCCTTTAACACAGGGGTCTTCAAACTACGGCCCGCAGAGACAATTGAGAAAAAAATAATAATATCATTAAACAAAATAAACTTTGTGCATAAAAGAAAAAGAAAAGTAGATAATGAATGTCGGCAATTTCAAGAAGAGTGAAGTGTAAAATACTTCTTCATCACTCTTTGACCAGCGGTATACGGTTCGTAGGCCCTCAACATGCTGAATGAAAGTTCATGTAGCTCTCTGGCTGTAAAGTTTGGAGACCCCTGCTTTATCACAAGCACAAACAATGTAAAATAAAGTTTTATTGTACTATGCTGCTAACAAATGTGTATTCTAGTGTCATAAGCAATGAAATATGAATAATATAAACACTAAAAATCAAAAGAATAGTTGCTCATATTAAATAGTTATCAGAAAAGTCTTGTTCAAGAACAAGAGATTCAATGTCCCCAAAATGTCATTTCCAGCATTTCAAAGAGAAACAAAATCTATAAATTTATTGTCAACTCACTTTCACACTTGATGCGATGCAAAACAGCTGTGAAATCTTTAATATCCTTATTGTTTCCATTTTCCAAACAAAAGCAAATTTTTCCATACATATTGAATTCCAAATTCATTTTACCATTTTCTGAGAGGTCAACATTTACTGTGTGCAAGTTGTAAACATCCAACTGTAAAAGAGATTATAAAAATAATAATCAAAATGATACAAATGTAGACATTACATACATAGATATAGAGCTGGTTTATATAAAGTTTTCATAGCAATCAAAGTGCTTATCCTATGGTATATTATATCAGCGTGCGAATTAGTTCAGAAAAAACGATGTGCAATTTTTTCGACAAAAGTGTTTCTTTAGAGCCATAATTAAATCAATATTACGTTAATTATTATATAGTGCTAATTGCTAAATTAATATTTTTATATGTGAACAAATTCATATGATTTACGACAGTGTTTTTCGTTAAAACCGCAGATTTTTGCACATCGTCTGAAAAAGTGATGTGCAATTGTTTTCATTTTAGCTAAAACGATGTGCAAATTGCACATTGCACACCGTTAATTCGCACACTGTATTATATATACATTCATTGATGTCTTGTCAAGAGATTTGCCAGGCAGAAAGCAAATTCTCATTATTAATATGATAGCCTAACATCAAACATTTAACAGAGCCATTATAAGAAAAAATAAAGTAAAACATTTTTTAATGATGACATTTTGTCTTTAACTTAAGACATTTTCAGATACTATGACAGATATTTTATGATACATTTCATCAATCATCATTAAAAAATCTTTTACTTTATTGCAAGTCTTATGTTGGGCTGAAACTTTGACGTATTATTTTACTCTAGACAAAATACTTTACAATGAACAAGCCTAGCTTATGTTTTCAACTTTGTATCATTGAAAAGCATCGGAAATAAAACAATACTTAAACTTTCGTAATGTCAATGGACAATGTGAAGATATAGTAAAGATTTTGTTCAGATATTTAGTTCAAATGAAACGAAGGAGATTGTGGTAAACATGTGGTAAACATCAGGTTGCGTACCTGGTAAACAACAATACCTACAAAATAATATCATAAACTACACGTGTTTTGCAATGTTTACAAACACCGTAAATACCTTGTAGACTTTACTTGTTTTCCTTATAATTTGACCATTGCCATTATATAAATGAGCGCAATAAATTTCGTAGTTATTGTTCAATCGTCGAATTTCTAAATAGCCTGGTTTGGCTCGCTTCTCTGGTTCTTTACGTCGTACATCAAGCCATTTTACCTTTCCTTTAAGATGATATTCAACAATATCTCTACTTAGAGACGCCGCCATGACCATATGCAAGTGCGCGAGCATATCTTGAATTTCGCGGGTTAACGCGGGAGTGTTGCCTGTAAGAGATATTACACCTGTCAAGCCCCGAAAAGTAGCAGGCACGGTACGCGCGCACCGCACAATATGCAAAATAGTACAATTTGATGTCAAAAATAAGGTACAGGGCAGAGCAGTTTCATCTGGAATTCACGTGTTTGTGTCGTAATAATTTCATATCACTATATTTCTAAAATTTGGAATGTAATAATTATACTATATTTCACATTTCTTGAAAATTATCTGCCTTAGAAGTAGAAAGCTTATAAATTGAATTTCTAAAATTTGTAAATTGCGATTATAAAAGAGCATAAACGTTGATTAAAAATTCAATTTTAAAACATCTTATTTTGTCAGACTTGACGAGATTTAGTCAATATCATATCGGCAACATTGTTCAAATCTAATTCCCTGAGTGCTTTAATGATTATTCCAATCTTTGCTTCTTTCCCCATTCTCTCCATCCATTTTGTAAGCATTTTCACGGACTGTTCGCGTGTATTGCCGGGATAATCGACCCTAATAGTGTCGTCTAACTTCCCAAGTTGCAGCTTGCGAGCTAGACCTGGCCAACTCGTGCCCAGTTCTTTCGCAATATCATCCAACCAATCTAAGAAAAAGATATAAACACTTTGCTAGGATCTTCAAAAATGTAATTGAAAAATAAAGAAAACAGTGGATGTTATGGATATAACAAAGTTTGCATTTCAATTTTCATACGATACACCGTAAACATCACGTTAATGATACACCCATTGTCATCACATCTATTGACATCATCACACACAAATACACAATTTAACGCAATTTACCTTGCCTCAAACAAACATCAGGAATTTCAGTTGATTCTGGATGAAGATATTCCTGAAAAGCAACTACATAAAGATAAAAATTGCATTAAATCACAGAATGAAAAGTGACCAGAATGGCCGAAATTCAGCTATAAAGTTATCTTAAATGATACCTTTTGAAGGAAATAAATGATCCATATTTACTTTATGAGGAACACCATCTATTTTTGCTGGACAACATACGTAATTTCTTCGATTTTCACTGACTCGAAACCAGTCTCCAGTAAAACGATAGGGAGAGGTGACACCTAGTTTAACACATTGGGGGCAAGTTGTGAAAGTGACAAATTGCATACCAGGCCATTCTTTCAGCAGTTTCTGCAATTCCTAAAATTCGTTACAACTGTAAAACTTAACAATCCATTGAAAATGACGAGGAGGAGAAAATCTTATGTAAATTTTTGTCGACAAACCAATGACGCAGCTACGATACTTGGGAAGGGTGTGCTCATGTATTCATACTATAATCCGCAGGAAACAGCTGATTTCAAAGAAAGTAAATACTTCAGAATATGAATAATTAGCAGCTGTGACACTGTAACAAACCTCAAGCAATGTTAGCAACACCTTCCATAGTTTTTCAACTTGTAATTTTGGTGCTCTTGCCGTAACTTGTAACGTCTCACATCTATGATCCCTCATCACATTGCTTTGGATATGAACGTCGTCAAAGTTCATGTGAAAACCGTTCTGCCAATGATCGTAATCGTCAGGTCCATGGCGATGGCATAATACACTGAAGCGCTGAAAAATACCAAATGGAAGATATCGCGAAAGACCAAAGCCAGCCGTCACTTCAATCTGGTACAGAAAATAATAATATGAACATTGGATGACGATAGGGCAGGTTTGAAAACACACAAAAGGACTGATGAAAACTGAAATTTTCTTTATCAACAAATATCGTTATTGATACAATTGATTGCAGGTTATCAGTCAATCAAATCTAATTCAAACAATCCATTGTAGGCAATTAGCCAATCAAAACTAATTTAAATCTACATACAAAGTAAGATTACCAATTTCCTTTGAAAGTACGTTCATATAAAAACACTTTTGAAAACATGGAAATTGTTCCTGTAACCTAACATAATTGTTTTGCAACATTATCACATTTCCGCGTCAAAAAAGAAACCTGGTCATCAGTTTATATAAAACTGGAACTTGTGGCATATTTGATAACTACTTGGAACTTCCACTAGAGATATAACAAAGTTCATGTGAATGTAATTTAGTTAAACACGTAGATAAATTTCCTACCTGCGAGGATTTGGGCTTTGGTGGCCATATTTTATGAAACGATCCTCGGCGTTCTGTTTTGAAGAACCACGGAAGTAAATAACATGCTCCAGATGGTCCATCTTTGGGAGCATCCGAAAGATGGTAGGCAGGTGTGGGTATCTTGCAGGCAAAGCCAAAGTATGTTAACAACTTCACAAGTTCACTGAAGATATCTTCATCGTCAAAAAATTCCAACCACAAACATCTGAACAAATCATAGAAGAAAATAGGTTACTATGTTAGTAAAGACCAGGTTACAGTGTTAGTAAAGACCAGGTTACAGTGTTAGTAAAGACCAGGTTACTGTGTTAGTAAAGACCTGCTTACTATGTTAGTAAAGACCAAGTTACAGTGTTAGTAAAGACCAAGTTACAGTGTTAGTAAAGACCAGGTTACAGTATTAGTAAAGACTAGGTTACTGTGTTAGTAAAGACTAGGTTACTGTGTTAGTAAAGACTAGGTTACTGTATTAGTAAAGACTAGGTTACTATGTTAGTAAAGACTAGGTTACTGTGTTAGTAAAGACTAGGTTACTGTGTTAGTAAAGACTAGGTTACTGTGTTAGTAAAGACCAAGTTACAGTGTTAGTAAAGACCAGGTTACAGTATTAGTAAAGACTAGGTTACTGTGTTAGTAAAGACTAGGTTACTGTGTTAGTAAAGACTAGGTTACTGTATTAGTAAAGACTAGGTTACTGTGTTAGTAAAGACCAGGTTACTGTGTTAATAAAGACTAGGTTACTGTGTTAGTAAAGACTAGGTTACTGTGTTAGTAAAGACTAGGTTACTGTGTTAGTAAAGACCAAGTTACAGTGTTAGTAAAGACCAGGTTACTGTGTTAGTAAAGACTAGGTTACTGTGTTAGTAAAGACCAGGTTACAGTGTTAGTAAAGAACAGGTTACAGTGTTAGTAAAGAACAGGTTACAGTGTTAGTAAAGACTAGGTTGCTGTGTTAGTAAAGACCAGGTTACTGTGTTAGTATTGTAGGTACTGATTACGTATTGTGTAAGACTAATAAAATTACAAGCAGCAACAAACCAAGATAGATATTAACATGATACAAACCTTAAAATTTTCTCAGACATAACAGCATTTTCAAGCAATTCATTTTTGTCTTGATCAAACATAAACTTTACAATACCAATCGTTCTAATGCTTTCGTTGTACTCAAGACTAAAATCGTGCCGAAATATGTTCTTGAGCAACGATCCAAGCCAATACGGATTCAAAACAATATTTTTTTGCATACCTTGGATGTCCTAGCGTGAGAAAATTGGAAAAAAAACATGCAAATTAATACATTTTTTTATAAATCGTCAGTTGATGCAAGGGATAGTCGGGAATCAATTACAGTTGTAAAAGTAGTAGTGACTTTTTATTATATTTACTGTGCATAATTGCTCCTCTTTACCACCTTTCATACACAGTTGTACCGGCAAAAATTGCTTCTTTCCTACACCATTGTACATACAAGATATTAAGCTCACCTTAAAATACTGTAGCTCACCAATGGTGTCAAGATACAAAACACAGGATCGCAATTCACACTCTGTAACTTCAATTTTCCGAATGATTAACGACTCGTGAAGCTCGGAAACAGATAAACACGGCACTTTAAGGGACTTTCGAAGGGCTTTGATCTCTTTCTCGACGTTCACCCATGATTCTGGAAGAGTTATGTCAACATATGGGGACAGATTTTTATCCCTAGCGATCCTCACGAGTTCACGTCGTAACCTTAAGGTGCCTGCCAGCGATTTGTTGCTAATGGCAATGACATTCATGGCTAAATTGCCGTCTAAGTTCTCGTGCTCTTCCTAAAAGAAATGCTTTGAAATTTAATCATCATAAGAAATAAACTATGTGTTAGTTTGTAGTGATCAGGACGCGAAAGACAAATAAAAAATATTTACGTTCTATCTGTCTGTTTAAACTATGATGTCAAATTGAACCGTAAGAACAAAAACATGCAAAATGTAAAATAAAATAGTTACCTTATAATGTAAAGACAAAACAGGCAGTTTATCTTTCTGCTCTTGAAGTTGCTCCATAATTTTCGACTTTTCATCAGAAGAAACACAATGTTCCAGTTTACGTTTAACGTTTTCTATTATTTCACGTAACATTTCCTCGCGTTGTTCCTTCATATTTTTCACAATATTTCGACATTTCAGATCGATCTCTTCTTCATTACGACATAGGTCAACGTGTGTAGGAACCAATAGGATTTTAGCTTTAGGAACACGTGACGCAACTAGAGATATCCATTGTGCAACTTCTTCGTGATAATTTGCAGAATTTTCAAAAACGTAACGAAATAAATTCACCACCAAGATAAATAACGCTCCTAAATTTGAAAACAACATGTACATTAGTAACGTACTATCTTGAGAGGATAGTAGCGATGACTTGGTACGTATATACATTCGGTTTCTTCAACCTGTTACTGACGGAATTTTTATAGATGAACTGCAATTCATATTCACAAATGAGCCATGACAGTAAAGTTCTCACGAGTTGCATAAACGTATCTAAATTTACCTTCGGAGAGAAAAAGTTGATGAGTCATTTGATAAGCTTTCTGTCCTGCGCAATCAATAACCATCAACTCCAACTCGTCCACATGTGGTTCAGGTTTCCAATTGTAAAACACGACACCAAATGTTCTGTCATCTTCATTTATCTGTGTCGATTCACCCTCCATCAACATTTTTACAAGACATGTTTTTCCCGCCATAGACTGTCCCAATATAAGGACCTAAATACAGTGACATAAAAACGTTATTTAGTACTGGAACTTGAACACTTCAGTCAAACAGCACAATCTGGACACCAGTTCATACAAGAGTGACGTAGACAAGTGAGGTAATGACGTAGCCAGCCCGCGAGTTTGGTCGTGCAACGGAAATATTTAGATATTCATTCACAGTAAAAACAATACATTTCTTAACAAATGAATAATGTCAATGATCTAAAATTTACATAACATGACCAAATGTGCGAGCTGGCTGCCAGAGACTTAAATGCATGGCACAGATAGCTATTAAAATACATGGCCAAAATGACCCAATCCTCTGTAGCTATATGATGTACTAACCTTTAGTCGTTTTGAATGAATATCTTTAGTTTTATCCATGGCATGATAATAACTACGGATACTTTGTATTCCTTGATTACATACACCAACTGGTGGAACTTGTAAAGGATTATTGTCACAAAAAAGTGTCTCCATTTGTCCAAGGTGTTTTATGCTTCGAGGTAGGGAAGACAAGAGATTCTCATGAAGATTAAGATATCGCAACTCCTTTAACTGGCCAATAGATTTTGGTAGAGTTTTTAATTTATTCTGATTAAGAACCAGGTACCTCAAATTGACAAGGTTTCCTAAATTTTCATGTAAAGCCATCAACAGATTGCTGTTCAGATATAATTTCTTCAAATTAGTCAACTCAAAAAGTCCATTGGGAAGAGTGGAAAGTTTGTTCTTTGTAAGCTGCAATCGCTCTAATTTTTTCAAGTTCTTGATATCTTCTGGGATATCCTGTAGATCGATGTCGCTTACATAAAGTTTACGTAGATTTGAAAGTCTTGTAATGCACGATGGTAGATGTTTCAATACATTATTACTTATATCAAGAATTTCCAGATTTTGTAAATAAGCAAAAAGCTCAGGAAGGCCAGTAAGTTGACAATTACTGATACACAGCTCCTCGAGATTAATCAGCCTGGTTAAATGTGCCGGAAAAGCTCCCAAATTATTGTTTCGCAAATCCAACACCTTGAGTTGGCTAAGATTAACAAAAGATTTCGGAATGATAAATGGAGGATTTTCCTCATTTTCATTTTCACAACGACACAATACCAAATGTTCCAAGTTTTTCATTCCGCCCAATTCATGGGGGATCGTAATGTTGTTGGTAAAAATCTTGAAAACTTGCAGCTGAGGATGAGAATAAATGCTCACAGGAAAATCTGGAGAAGGATCATAGCTGGTCAAGTCACATGTCACCTTACCATCGATATTATTGATGGTAGGGGATGTTGGTGGGAACTTATAATCGATTAATTGAAAGTCTTCTTCAAAGTCATCCATATTGGAGACACGTTACTGATGACAACCATTTGCTTCTAAGGAAAATATGAAAAACAATAAAGGAGTAGTTAATGTTGCACAAAAAAATTGACTGGTAATAAGATCTGTGATGAAGAAGAATAAGACAAATACAAAAGGTTAATTTGAACCATGATGAATAGGAAATGCAGTTTTTAATAATAAGACTTACATAAATTAGTTTTTAGTATCATCATTTTAAACAATTCATCAAATAAACTCCCATTTTCTAAGTAATTTAAGGTGAACACATATACATTTATACACTAAATATGAGGGTTAATTAACCCACGATTTTACTCAAACATTAAACTTAGCTACAATACAAAGCAAAACCAAATATTTGCAAGTTTTAAGTAGAAAAACTAGCTTTACAATGAAATGAATGATGGTGTAATGATTTCTTAATGAAGAATGACTTACTAATAGGAATGTTTACAAATATACTGACACTGGCCTTGAAATCAACGTCATTAATATTGATATTTGATGCAATTTTATAGCTTAATGAAGAGGTCAAATACCTGTAATGGTTTTTCGGCAGGGTATGTTGTACTTGAACTTTTTTATACTTTTTACTTTTATATTACTTTTATACTTTTTATACTTTTTATACTTGAACTTTTTGTACTTGAACTTTAATAATGTTAAAGTCACTAAAATGAGAAAATATCTTCACTGTGTGGAAAATAATGATATGGCTTCAATATGTACCTGAAAAATAATTTCTTTTCACAGTTTGGCAGTATTCAAGTTAACTCATAACCAAATGCAGCAGATAACAGAACAGGTGCTTACATAATGCTTAAGACACTACAAATAATTACAAATCAGTTCAAACTCGCCGCCGTACATCAACTGATCCATTCACGTCAAAATAACATTTAATCATATTATTTAATGATTCATATCATTAGAAATAAACACAAGTACAAAACAAAGATAATTACGATGTAATTTTCGTAAAATCTTGGGCACTTCCTACGCCACTATTTTACATCCGCTGCCTGCCAGACCGGACACACACGGCACATAACGTAGAGTTCCGATGAGTAATCTCGACTCGAATCAATAATATCAATAATCAAACAATCAATAAAATTTATGCAGTCGTAAATTTTGCGGAAATAGATTCAAAACTGCCATCTAAATACTAAGCTTAACAACCATTTTGAAATATTGATTAAATAGGTCAATAATATGGAAGTTGTCACCACAGATGAAGGTAGTCACTATTGGTAAGATTGTCACCATACTAAAGGTTGTCACCATAGATATGGTTGTCGCTATACCATAATATGATTGCCATCACAGATAACGGTGGTCTCTATTGGTAAGATTGTCACCATAGAAAAGATTGTCACCATTCAAATGGTTGACACCACAAATATATCATTTTGACCAAAAATATTGCGGTCACGTCTTTCGATGTCTCAGATAACATAAGCTTAACATAATTTGCATTTAAAAAATGAAATTGCTAATCATGAAGAATAGCTTAGGGCAAAACTAAATAAAATTTTAAGTTAGTTTAAATTGACACTAACTACGTTGACAGGTTTACTGTTAACGTTAAAGTTAGTACTCTGCTGATAATGTGGAAACAGTTTAAGACAGCACGATTCTTCATTAACACAGAGAACAACAAGAACTTCTATTTTAGCTCAGAGATGTTGAGGTCTTCTATCTGAGAGTTGTTCCAGAGTTTCGTCGCGTTGACGCCACGACACTATGCAAAATATTCGTCTTACACAAAGGATTACTTCACTTTGAAAGTATTTTGAAAGCTCAAAACTAATCCAGGATTAGCTCTGGTGGTTTTAAAAGAAACCCTTTTCACATATCCTTATTTGTTATGATAGTAATTTCATTTCCGTAGAGGTGGCATTTTTTATTTCGCATCTGCTTGAAAACGGGCGACTTAGCAATTTCTCGCTTTCAATGAAAAGTCTTTACTACATGCACTATTTCCTAAAAATTACTGGATTAATTTAAATGGTGTTTATGAAATAGCATAGTTGTACGTCGCGTTTTATGTAAATCTCGCTTCCACAAATAGTTGGCGCATTCTTAAGAATCGTCATAAAATCTGAAAGAAGTTTGTATGGAGAAACAGGAGACACGATCATAATTTAGATGAAACTCGTAGAATTCATTACAAAAAAAATCACGTAACTTTCTTTTGACACAAACGAAAGAAAAAACGAATTCACGAAATAGATGAACGATTCATTTCAGTATTAAATTTCCGTGCTTCTTCACTGCAAAAACAACAAAGTTGATACAAAGGCGACCACTAAGTTCATTAATTAAAACTATGTAAGATGAAAAAAAATTTACAACAAAAACAAGCATACAAAATTCCTCATTCAAGCTAATAATCTTTATTCATTTTTAGAAGATGGAAAAAGAAGTTTGTATTAATCATAGCTGATAAGTTAATTGGTTTAATCTTTCCTTCCGTATTTTAAAGAAACTTATGATTACAAATGTAAACAAAAGACAGTAAAATGTGCAAAGACAATATCTGTGTTTATGAAACACGACAAAAATTTCTTGAGGGATTTCATTTTGTCCACAAATGAAGAAAATCATTAATTTTCATGCGTTTGTGTTAATAGACATTGTTTCAAAGAGTAAAGACAATTCCTTAGTATAAAGTCAAAAGCTACAACGAAACAAGAAAGTGTAGGATAAGAGTTGATAATATTGTATCACCCAAATAAAATCCATAGGATCTCAACGTGTGTGGCATGGCTAAACACGAATCATCAAATCATCAAATTGGCATTCAATTCTTTTCCTTTTGAAAATCGGATTAGGAATGGGAGAATGAAACACAATGACCCAAACCTTGCATTAACATCTCAGGTCGATGACTTTTGAGAACATAAACGCACTTGGGGTAAGCCGTGCTTGTCAAAATAGTCAGTATGAGAGACGACAGGCAATTAACGTCCTCGTATAACGTCTATTATCCACCTTTGAATCGTAACAATTGATCTGTTGCTTAACATTCAAGTTTTGACAAGAATCAGAAGTTAAACTAACCGACCATCAACTCCGCCTTGCACTTTAAAGTTAAGATATCGTAAAGGCTACCCATATTTAGTTCAAACAAACATTTGATTTTCCTATCATCATATTACTTCCATAGAAAGGCAGGAATCATCAAATCTATCAACTGAAGCTGAACGTGTTACAGAGCTGTAAACGAGATCTTGCATTCTTCTACATCGTCAAAATTACATTCACAAATATAAACTGCAAAAATAACATATGTGTGACAAAAATAGCCAAGATATTTGCGCAAATCTTGCTCTTAAAACGCCGCGTATAATTTCATAAGTCGATTGACTAAATTATCTCATTGTGAAAGGACTAAATACCAATTGGCAAATGCTATTTGCTATCGAAACTATTTAATGTGTTCAAAAACATATACGCCAGGAGGATATAATATATTGCCTGTGGCTGAAGGAAAAACGAATCGGAAATTTGAACGTGTTTAATTGGATTTGTAAAACATGTTAAATCAGTTTCATGCCACGTAAAATTGTAAAGATGGATTTAAGATCCATGTCGCGCATCATGCTGACATTAGAATGAGAAAAGTTATCAATTGACAACCTACGATAACCAAGTTTGAAAGAAAAATTGTGACTTACATAAATATTTTGTGAATGCAGGTTTACTGATAACTTGTGCACCGGATGTTCGCTCATTAAAGAAAAGCTATTGGAATTTCAGATTTTTGGAACGTTCTTGAAGAGAAATTAGATTTTCTTTAACTCTCAAAGCATGTCAGACTGTACCAAAGTTGTTATTTACATTGTTTAAGACAAACATACGTTTCATAAGAATGACTGTTTTAAGCAAGATTTAATACGCTTATCGATAGAATTAATCCACTATAACAACTACAGATTATACTTACGTGTAAAAATAAACAAAAGATTATTATTGTGAAGCTGGAAAAGGCATGAGAAATATTCAACTTACTACGAGAAGATTTAATTGTCTTAATGCATGTGAAGAGTTGTCTAGATTTTTCATGTTCTTCAATAAAATTCCTTTAAATTTTTTTCCCATTAAATCTCCATTTCAAGTAGAGATGTTATTTCAAAGGTTAATTCTAGTTTTCTGTTTCTTCTTCCTAATAGGAGCGCTGTGAAAAAAAGGCGTGACACCACGCATATTGTTACAAAAGACGCTTTGCTTTTGTCTTAACTTCCAAAATACGAGAGTGTAAATTTGAAGGTAAGCAGTTAGAGCAAACATTTAGCCACCATGGCTATCTGAATAGTCGTCGAGAACGTTCTTAAGTTCATTGAAATCTTCAGAAATCTTTGTTGACTAAACAACACTAGCGATGTTTTTTGAGGGGAAGGTTCGGTTTGTAATGAAACAGATAAAGACGTTGATACTTTTGAACTTGTGGATAACAAATAGCAATGGAGTAGCTAAAAAATGTTTTCCTGTTGTCGATAATTGACGAACTGAGCTCTGAATGCTTTCTAAAGACATCCTAATTACTGTGACAGAAGCGTAGGATTTTAATAAACCTACGTGTGAGAAAGCGATGAGTAGTACGAATGAATGGTAGAAACATGTGAAGACAATCTTAAGACAAGATAGAAATTTGAAAACCTGTGGTGTTTTTATGACCTGCGATGTACAATGTAAACGAGAGACGAAAGATAAACACAAATACTTTGTTGAATTATTAAGAGCCTTGGAGCACTTAGGACAATTAAAGAAGGATCAGATAGCATACAAAATGCTGTGTTTATCAAGTGGGAGGACCCTCCTACTTTTAGCAATGACAAACGATAGTTTCAACAAACACCAGTGATTAAAAGCGATGTGTCAAGGAATGCTTCACCTTTCCGGGCTAAACTATACTGAATAAATACATAAAATTGAGGTGAAATATTTGGGGTATAAACACAAAGTACATGACAGCGTTTCTGTATTTGCTTGTGGCAAACATCAAGCTTAAAATGACTCAAAGCAGGAAATTTGTCGCCTTTTGTAATTGTACCTCAATACATCCATATTTTACATGACACGACATGTAGTCTAGATCTGTTTGATAATTCACCATTCTAATCAAAAATGTTAACTGCAATGAAAGATATAAGAAACTCAAGAGCAAAATACCAATGAGGATCTTAAACGAGGTAATCATGTGATGCTGACGCAAATGCTACAAGCTAGCCAAGATTTAATGTTCTCAACAATAGCGAAATTTTCTTGAGTATATGACGGAAGAAAACCATTTCCACTCAAAACTATACTCAGATTAGACTTACAGCACCATTACAAAGTATGGAAAACTGCGCAAAGATCTTACTTATGATATTGGTTAAACACGTTGCGAAATCGGAGCGAAGCTAATATTTTTTTAACTGTGGTGGTATTAACATAGCTTGTATTAATAAGATTTTTCTTTTACTGTTTTTTTTGCCAAAGATTCGATAGTTAACACTCCAGATCATATTCATATACATCCGGTATTTACACTCTCTTTGTGGGCTCACAAGTCTGTTATTATAAATGCAGGAATTCTGGTAAGATATGACGAAGATTTTAGAAAAAAAAATGTATGTACAACGCCAGTTAACGACACAAAAATGATTTAAAACTTACACGTAGAAGGACCGGCAGTAAAATCCTCCACAGACTGTCGTTTAATCAGAAAATTTGTTTTTACTATACGCTAATAAAAAAGCTTGTTTATTTTTAAACTTTAATCAATTAAACTGCTTATTGCAGTAATGTATTTTAAACAAAAAGCACGTTAAAAATAACGATTCCTAACGATTTAGTAAATGGGACACTCCGATTTCTAGCCCGAAGACAAATAAAGAATTTCACATAGATTAAGAGAAGTACGAACCCTTTTAGCTACTCAAATTGGCACAGGTTTTAAGTCATTTCAGGTTTGTTAAAAGCCATCAATTCGCACTTCCGAGTGGCTATAGTGAGCACACTATGAAGAAGACATATTTGCTGTTGTCGACAATGAAATGTTTATTGTCAGTTATCGAGGTGTCAAAATGACACACGCCTCAAAGTCCCACTACTTCTTTAAATAATTACCTTATCTTCTCAGCTTAAAGATAAAGTGTCGTGTTTTCAAGACTTGTCTCATGCAGTGTCGTTAGGCGTTCAATCAGGAAGGAGCTATATAGATCTTCGACTGAAGAATATAGAGCATTTAAAAGAAAAAAGACATCACTTATCTGTACTTTAATCGATCAAATAATGGAAACATCTGCAGGAAAGACAGCCTTCTCCGTGCGAGACATATTGAACATGCCTCAAAGTAAGGAAGACGAATCCAAAGTCGATGTAAAACGCACAAAGGAGTCCCTTTCGAAAGGATCTTCGCTGGATAAACTAGGAACAAGACAATCTACAACTTCGGTGAACAATGACGTTTACAGAAAGGAGTCGAGCCTTAAAGGTAAGGCCAGACATCAGAAATGGGTTTTGAGATACGACTTTAAACAAGTCATTATCAATGACCATAACTAAGCCGTTACAACTTTACTGCCCAATTAAATTCCTCTCGTCACTTATATATGCTAAACATAACGAGTTTTTGGAAGTTAATAAGTTGAAACAATAATTTTTGCTCGTATGATAAGCCACTCGAGTAGTCGTATGTAGTTCTGGCAAAGAAAGTATTCTTATAATGTAATTACATTTGATGAGCTTTTGAAAGGAATACATGGATTTTCATGTGACAGCGAGAAGAAGTTAAAATAATTTGTTCACTTCTTCTGTAAATTAACGAATCATATATCTTTGCTACAACAGATGCTCAACATTCGATCAGAACATTATCAAACTCTGACACAGAAACCCGGCACGAAAGCATAAAAGCAAAACAGAAGAAACGAAAACGTCGCGTCCTTTTCACGAAGGCTCAGACGTTTGAACTCGAAAGAAGATTTCGTCAGCAAAGATATTTATCAGCGCCCGAGCGAGAACACCTTGCCAGAATGATTTGCCTGACTCCAACACAAGTGAAAATTTGGTTTCAAAATCACAGATACAAACAAAAACGACACATAAGCGAACATGGAGAGGATAGTTTTGATACTCTGAGTATGGCTCACGGCATTCACTACC
Organism: Xenia sp. Carnegie-2017; assembly: GCF_021976095.1. Classification (NCBI taxonomy): domain Eukaryota; kingdom Metazoa; phylum Cnidaria; class Anthozoa; order Malacalcyonacea; family Xeniidae; genus Xenia; species Xenia sp. Carnegie-2017. The sequence goes on from NW_025813488.1 coordinate 3,220,157, forward strand.
CAATATACATGAGAGAAGGAGTTGTATATCATAATACAGCAGGAAACTATACCTCTTATTTCCCACCGCATGAAGGTGAATTTTGCAGTGGTTATAAACCCGTGCATTTAACTACAGCACCTTTTTTCTCAACAACACATTTCCAATCGTGGTAAGCGCAAAAACAAGAGATTGAAGAAGTTGGGGAAGCAAAATTGGTAAAATATAACCGCAAAGTTTAACTAAGTCTTAACGACTCCGAGAAGCAATTGCTTATTCAACTGTACAACAAATCATCGTGAAAATTTTTACCACAACAAACGCTCGAACGGAAACAGCTCAAAGCAAAAGTATTCCACTCTTCATAATCTACATATGTCAATACTTTAACCATAGCTAACAACCAAACGAAGACACAAAGTCTATATGTACAAGAATATTGTCTTTATAGTCTCTATCAGTTAAAAACTCATGCAGAAATGATTATGAACAAGAAGAATACGAATCGCTTGACATTCGATGCAAGAGAAACATATTGTACATAAGAAGATATTTATTTAAAGAGCACACACGCACACATATATATATGTAGCTATATTAAATAAGGTGCAACTATTTGAAACTTACAAAAAAAGATAGAAGTAAAATAGAACAAAAAATAAGGTTCCACCATATGCTGTTCTTTTATGTTTCTTCAATATATTAGTTGGGAAACGATCACGAAACTCAGTAATGAAAAACTCTTTCAAATTCTGGACTAAATATTTATCGAGGACGTTTATAAGATCGTACAGGGTGGTGGGTGGAAGAAATTCATTTGATGCATTAAAATACTAAGGTAACGATGATCTCATAAAGCCCCAGAACCCACCCCCCCCGGTCATTGAAAATTGATTAAACAAAAAAAGTTGAATGGTGAAATTATTTCCCCGACAGTCATCAATTCGAAGCAATCAAATAGAATTAAGATATAAATCACATGATAAAGTCATATTTGTTAATAACTTTCCCTCCTCCCTGAATGCTATCGCTATAAAGCCGACTGATAATGCAATCTCAACTCCCAACTTCGTCTCCTCCAATCAAATAAGTCATATTACAAAATCATAAATGACAAACAAAGGTTTTGACAAGTCAATGATTGTATATCTCAATAAGATAGCTGCTACCACGGTTTATAAAAAGACCGTAAATGGATAGATAGATGTGTTTCAAAGATGTCTGCAAAGTTTTCACCAAGAAAAACAATTGGTGTTTTCAATTTTAAAAGCCCAATTTTATTTGCTCGAGCGAGCCAAAAAATTGACTTATTAACAAAATGCACTGGTGTGAGAACGAAACACAAGACACATTAACAAACAAATGGCAGGCATGAAATTTCATAAAGTGGTTTTCTTTTATCATCTCGTACTTAACCTTTCATTCCATAATAAAAGATTGACACAATGTCCAACTTAAACCGTGAATCAAAACACCAGATAGACAGTGTGAATCTGACAATGTTGACGTCAGCTAAATTATCAACTCACTAAATTGATAGTTTGCAGCTTAAAGCCAAAATATTGGCATAATTTTTACAAAAAGTAACAGCTACGTTAGAAATCAAAGAGAGACACAGCCAACGTGAAAAATCGCTTGGAACTATTTGAAATTTTAGGATATGGGACTACCCCCAGCAAAGAGTAACTTTTATAATCGAATAAACAGAAAACTGATACAATAGCCAGCCAATGGATCTTTATCTCGAAAACTTAGAGTATATTTGACTGTAATTATATCTCTTTATCAGTTAAATTGTCATGATTTATAGCAAATTGTCTTTCACAGACAGATTTACTTGAAGTCTAAAGAGTCTACACTTTTAATGTCAGTTCTACAGTTATGAAGGCAGTTAAAAGCATTTTTCAATGATGAGATTTGATAAAAAAAAAGCCTTCCACAAATGACAACGAGTTAAAAAGTCGATTTCAACTAAAGGATTACATTTTTCATCCTTTTGTCTTGAATACTTCACACTCGGACCTGTCTACCTGTCTTGGCACATTCCCTAAGATTATTAACCACTGGTAGCAGATATACGTCAGAGATCTGGAGAATATATACCTCACTTCAAAGTGCAAGTAAAGGTGTTAAAACAAAAGCAGGCAATTTGTTGAAATCAAATTCCTTAACTGCGGTGGGCCCTTCTCGATGTACGCATTAGCAATAAAAATATATCCTACTGACCACCGTGAAACTATCAAATACCTGCCCATATGAAGATTGTCTATTAACGTCTTAGTGTAACTAAGAAAATGAAAGCATCGAGTAAAACATAGTGGGGCTAAATACGTGACCAACAATTTCACCATTTTTGATGTGCGTTCGGACTTTGCCCAGCATCTATAACATCATTTTATTAAGAGACAACTAAGTTATGTCATGATGAAAGTGAAGAACAATCAAAAAAGCAATAACTTCCCAGTTTCTGTTTTCGAAAACTGCCTTTTGCTAAAGTTTCAACACAGTCGATTCGGAGATTTCAATGATTTAAAAGTCGAAGTATAACAGAGAAATCGCTATCATCGTTGAAATAATGAAATTAAGCAAAATATATGTAAACACTTAAACTAATTATATATGGTAAATTGCTACAACTGAAGTGCTTCGTGTTCAAACTTAATGTTTTTCCTATGAAAGCACAAAACCACATGAAATACAAATAGTTGAATTCAGTAAAGGTTTCTTGTTAATAAATACGCATTGCAGTATACAATTTATACAAAACTGTTACGTCAAGTATGAGACAGTTGAATAAGAACATGTCATGTGATATGATATTACCACAGTTTCGAGAGCAAACACGGACACAGGGGGGAGAAGAGGGCTGTATCTAAAGCGCAGGTGTAACATGTTAAAATAAGAAAAAATTCGACAAGACTCATTTTAAGCGTTAGTAGGTATAGAATAGCAATAATTTGCCACTTCAAAAGCTATTAAATCATTACACAACACACGTCCGTCAGTGCAAAGAGGATAAAGGGTCTGAAATTGGATTAAAATACCGGAACTCTTAGTGAAACAATCTTTCGAAGATCATCACCGATTGTAAATGAAGTGTTTACATAACAGATGTGAGATACATTAAAGTATAACATGGGTGACACTGACGTTAGCAAATATATTGTTGTTGAAGTTAAATATAATGTGAGATAAACCGTCCATCAAACTATCAAATTCAGTCAGACATTTTCAGTTTTCTACAAAAACAACCTACAATTCAACCGTAATGCCATGCTTTACAAACACACGTACCACTGAAAACAAACCAACATTGTTCTGATGCATTAAATACCATTTTAAGATTTATGACATAGTAAATTGTTAACTACTTGTTAACTAGTAAATTGATATTCTTAATATAGCCATTGCAAAGAGCAAATAACGTTAGTTTAAATCCGATGGTGTAAATGGGTCATATGATTGACGCACCCACATTTTTATATGGTATAATTTCACAGTTCTTAAGTAAGACAAAACACCAGAGAATTGATTTAACGCTTTCTTGCAGACAAGAAAAAAAGCGAATGACTTAAACGAGAATTCTTCAATGGCGTCAGTTGTCCAACTGCCAATTATTTTTTACGTATTAACTCAACTAAAAACAACAAAATTGTCGCCCAAAAATAACACGTATCTAATTTAGATACTAATTTTCCCAACCATCACAATCACTACTGTTAATTAAACAAGCTTAAGATGGAAACCTACGTAAAACTAACATGGCCACTTAAGATTAAATAAGACTACAAGCTGTGATCATCAACACAGACAAGTTGAAGATTCTCTTATCGTGTTCAACCATGTGGTGATGGTAGTATAATGGCTATAACAATGGAAGATGACTGTTGAATTATTGGACGTTTTTGAACTACCTTGACTGTTATTCTATTCAACTGAAAATAATCACTTCAGTATTTACATTGAGCGACAAGTGCTTCGAGTTAAGCTTGTCAAATGTACACTTGGTTTAAACTATTAAATGAAAAACAATGCACAACAAACTCATTTCGAAAAATACATGTGTGGATGAATGGAAGAATATGCAAGCTTAACCATGTTTGAACGACACACATCTAATGCCCAATGTACACATGACCTTGGCCTCTAACTTTATTATATTACATTTAAACACAGCAAAACTGATTAGCTGAAAATTTGGTGATCATAAATACTTCACCAAAAGTGAAGACAAGTTAGTTATCCACGGTGCATAGTGTGAAAATTTTAATAAAGGAAAGCAACGATTCTAATTTGTGTTGACAATGAAAATTTCCAACAGATTTCAAACCAGCTTTCCGGCCTAGACCATGTATAAGAAGAAATGAATCTTTAAGAAAAGGAATGTTAATGAGTATATGCCTGAGGGATGACACCTTGACGCAAGTGTTTGAAACATTTGACATTGACAAATCTTCTACGTTAAAAGCTATGTATTACATGAAGGATAATGTTTGCAGTAACCCAAGATTTGACAATTACAAATGGTATTTATTTCATTAAAAAAAATTTAAAAATTTCACTTATAAAATAAATTAGAAATAGCATCAATAGTTGTTTGTACAAACACGCTATAATTACATGGAGTGTATTGAAGTTACAAAAATCAAAATATAGTTATGTATTTCATATTTACACTAAGAAATTCAATACATATGACGTTCAATAACTGCATCAAATGCTACCTTTCGTTGATTATCTGATAATAACAAGCCTAAACGAGTATACGTACAATCAAAGATAAGTTTTCTTTAGATTATATATGTACATATAGTAGCTAGAACATAGACTTATACCAACGATAACCAATGAGATGTGTTTATAGAAATTTTCTTAAACCGTACACAACTGCCTCTAAGACTGGATGGATTTCACTTCCCCATAAACTTTCTAATCAAATGCGCTTAGTCGAGCAACGTGAAAACTCGAATTTTAAAAAAATTGATGAAAAGAACTCTATGAGAGGGTGCATTTTTGAAAATGGAAATCCGGTTTAAAGACGGCATTTCTGGAAAATTTCATCAATCCCTTGGTCATTAAATGATATTCTTAAAATAATCTACTTTCATATTTAACTATTTTACGTAAACTACATATTTTTTTCTTCCTGGAGACTGGCAACTATCCACCATGTTTATACCACATTTTGATAACGTAATCACAAATAAACGACGAAATGTGATTCAATGAAAAATAAAAGAAACAAACCTTTAAAGTCGTAAACATATGTCCATGTTCTCCAGTATGATATTTTGATTCCATTAAATCTTCGATAAACTCAATCTCTGATCCAAGGTGATGCACGCTTTGAACACGTGAAAGATAAAACACTTCATCATAATTATCCGGAGAAATTTTTTAAGGCAAAAACTAAACGTCTTTTTACGTTAAGGAAAAAACTTGACACGTATATAGTTTTTGATTTTGGATTTTGGTCCTAAGACGTTACACTTTAGCTTACAAGGCCAACGTAGAGGGAGCTTTAAATGAAAGAGGCTGGGTACGAGGTCGTCTAACCGCTCAACGTAGAAGAAGTTTCAAAGATAAAAGCCTGGGTACGAGGTCCGCGCTAACATGGAACCGGATAAACAGGACGAATCTCTTTCAAGTGCGCCGCCATATTTGTCACTACTCGACAGTATATCATTTTAAAAGCCATTCGAACTGACTCTTTGGCGGACTTTAGGATTTCTTTCTCCGATGAGTAAACTATCGTCTGGTATCAGACAATTTTTTGTTCATATACCGAATCAATTAGCATGTACATAATAACATAATCATTGTACATGATAACATGCACACACGAATCCCTTTTTGTCCCAGATACATGCCCACCACGCATGCATATATATAACCCCTACTGGCTACCTAGGACTCAAAAATACTTCATTTAGTGCAAACATACCGTGACCGTATGACAACGAATTGAAAGACTGGAAACAAGTCGTCGAGAGACTCCAGTTTCGCTTGACCTTTCCAAAATTTTTGAACCTCCTAAAAAATCATTTTAAAACTTTCATATGATCGCAAGCTCAACTTGACAAAGTTATAGATGTTCCCAAAGATGTTTTGATTCAAACTTTTATTAGATTTCTGACAGTTGATTTTCTAGTCAGCACTTGGTTATATGTCGTGCGCAACCATTTAGATTGCTAAGAAAATTTACCTTGTTAATGCTTTGCATGGTTTCCTTTAGAACTAAAATCTTTTCCATGGGACTGAACTTTGTACTGCATACAAACAAAGTAAAAGTGACGTTTTTGTGAAAATAGCAAAGTTTTTAAACAGTCTCCTATTGGTTTGTTGTAAAAAGTTAAAATGCCCTTGTGAGAAACATTTCTCTACTTTATTTAACAGTATAAAAAAAATGACTAAAACCTTATTTGTTGAAAAGCTTCCACAGCGTTTGTATAGTAACGGCTGCCAGCCCTATTGCTTCTCGCCTGAAAAAAGTCAATTCATAGCATTATTTCAGAAAATAACATGTATATCACTAATGAAAAAGTTGGCTAACATATAAATATCTCCCCCCCCCTCCTCAAATTCTTCTGGCCACGCCCCTAGTGTATGTAGATAGAAGAACAAGCATTAATGATCTAGATAGACCTTTCGCTACATATACTAACATATAAATATGCCCCTCTCCCCAATCCTCCTGGCGACTCCCAAGTGTATGTTCCTAGACTTACCAATTGATCCACTTGTTCCACTATTCCATTCGTTTCTTTGGGAGCTAACCAAAACGTTCTATAATTATACATAAGATACTTCAATTAGAAATAAGTCATTTTATGAAAGTACAAGTTATTTAAGAAAGTATAAGTAAGTAAGTATAAGTCATTTTATCTCTATGGTTCCTTTAACATTTCACCAATTCAGAATATCTCAATGAATCATTTTACTGGATAGAGTCGCTCTCAACATCAACTCACTCAACTCTGTTATGTATATCCCTACAATATCCATATATTTCTTTAAACTATCCATATACATCACTACCTTATCCATACACATCCTTACCTCTTCACCTCAAGATAAGCCATCAATGTCAAGTCAGTATGTTGGTTCAGAGCCAAAACTCGTTCCCAGTACGCGCTATCGTTCTTCTCGTAGCGCAGAGCATACAGTGTAAAGAGAGGTGGATAAAACCGCGGGAATAAAAGTGGACCAAGCAGCGTATTGCTATCCACTACATCGCCATCTGATTGATGGAGCTCTTCGTTGGAATCAGACAAGTGAACAAATTCCTCACTTGGTAAAGACGGAAAGAGAATCCTGAACAAAAAATAAGGCAATTGTACATAACAGCGAAAGACGATTGAAACATATTCTTGGGCATTAAGTTTCCTACTGTCTATGATATTTCATCAAATATTTGAGCTTCTGACAATTTAGCAGCGATGTAATAATACCTTATAATGGCGTAAATTCTCTCAATGTACGACTTGATTTCTTCAACAGCTTGCGCCAGAAGACGTTTGTGTGCTCCCATACCAACATAAGTTGCTCTGTACACGATGACTAATGTCTCAAGCAGTCGACCAAGTGGATGACACGATAGATTGAAAGCCTGCATTGAAAATACAAAGTAAGATTTTCATCTGATGTTCAAACAAAAAGTGTAGAAAAACTTTTCATTGAAAATTACGCTACACTATAAAAATTAGTAAAATTTAAACGTTGGCTTTAAGGCAATTGTCGAAACAATTCAACAATTTCCGTGTTTTACCATTCAATTTACAAAGTTAAAACTACGTAAACATTAAAGATTCTCCTTCCTCATCTTTGCTTTCGTAGCTAATGATAATACTAATTAATATTTGTACTGACTTTTATATTAATGTTTTATTATTGTTAAATGAAAATCCGTTGAACTTAACAGAATATCTCACCTTTGTTAAGTATTCCGTCAATTTTTTCTTATCCTTTGCAATTTTCTTGGCCTGATCCACGTCAATCCCCTGTAATACGTCGTCAATCACTTGACGTTCCTCATTCAGAGAGCAAGTAAACGGTGGTCGAACCATGTCCTCTGTAACACACTTCCATGCTTTTTTAACATCCGGTTCATGGGTACCAATGCAACCAAGCCTGTCACGACACTCGTCAAAGATGCTACGCCATTTCGTCTTAGCGGGAATGTAAAAAGGCGAGTGCGGAGTCGACTCTCTGTTGACAAAATGACAAACACGTGATTTTGAATGGTGATATTAAAAATACATTTATATTTAAATCACCAAAGATGAATTATTTTTATAAAAAGCGATATATCGATAAATTAGACCAAAAAATGGACGTTTGGTAAAAAGGTAAAGGCAGACACTTACTTTTCAGAAAATAAGTCCATTGACGTTTCATCCGGCCCATTGCCTTTGAAATACATGCCATTGACTTTTAAACCATCGCACCATTGTCCTTGAAAGGTACCTTCAATCCGATCTCCGTTAGGCAATGTCAGCTTGCCCTACGTTAAAAGGAAGTTAAGACGTTGACGAACAAGAAGAACTCGCTCAGGAGACATAAAAATAAGAGAATTTAAAGAACCTTTCCATTGACATGAGTATCACCACAGAAGTCGCCTTCAAATTTTGTATCATCATGACAAAGCAGAATGCCTTGACCCTAATGTTGTAATGGGAAAAAAACATGGTTTTATGAAAATGAAATTTGAAAAAATACAGGTCACATTAATGATACAAGATTGGGGTGAAAAATAAATGTGAAATGTTTTTCAGTTTGATCATCGGATCACCGTGCAGCTGTTCATATCTGATCTATTGTAAAAGATACGCTAAAGGACTCATGTTTCAACATCAGATCACTTCTGGTGAAGATACTAAACTGGAGTATATAAGGATTCAAATTTCAACATCAGATCACTTCTGGTGAAGATACTAGACTGGAGTATATAAGAACTCAAGTTTCAACATCAGATCACTCCTGATGAAGACACTAAACTTGAGTATATAAGAACTCAAGTTTCAACATCAGATCAATCCTGATGAAGACACTAGACTTGAGTATATAAGAACTCAAGTTTTAACATCAGATCACTCCTGATGAAGACACCAGACTTGAGTATATAAGAACTCAAGTTTCAACATCAGATCACTCCTGATGAAGACACTAGACTGGAGTATATAAGAACTCAAGTTTCAACATCAGATCACTCCTGATAAAGACACCAGACTTGAGTATATAAGAACTCAAGTTTCAACATCAGATCACTCCTGATGAAGACACTACACTGGAGTATATAAGAACTCAAGTTTCAACATCAGATCACTCCTGTTGAAGATACTACACTGGAGTATATAAGAACTCAAGTTTCAACATCAGATCACTCCTGATGAAGACACTAGACTGGAGTATATAAGAACTCAAGTTTCAACATCAGATCACTCCTGATGAAGACACTAGACTGGAGTATATAAGAACTAAAGTTTCAACATCAGATCAATCCTGATGAAGACACTAGACTTGAGTATATAAGAACTCAAGTTTCAACATCAGATCACTCCTGATGAAGACACTACACTGGAGTATATAAGAACTCAAGTTTCAACATCAGATCACTCCTGATGAAGACACTAGATTATAAGACACTAGTATATAAAAACTCAACATACCATAAGTTTGTTCATAGAAAATCTTCCTTCATTATATATTCCATCTAAAGTGACCAGTAATCCATTACCATTCCTCATATCATTATCCCACATACCAAGGTATTTCTCTCCTCTAAAATAATCAAAGCAAGATATATAAATATAAATGTACATTCTCAATGCAACATAAGACCGTCATACCTCATGATATCATCCATCATACCATATCCAGATCGTTTATCATTATCCCAGTTTCCCATAAAAACGGACGGTGAGCCTGACGTCAATGTGCCCATGCGCAATACACCATGACCATGACGTGAATTCTGTACCCAGCGTCCGGAGTATGTCTTCTTGTCACTATAGCTATATTTGTCCCGTGAAGAAACAGGTGATAGTGAAGTTAGTAACATCGCATCTATCATACACAAGTATACAACTATACGTATACAGAAGTGTACCTCATTTCTCCCAAGCCGTGCATCATGCCATCTTTCCATTCCCCATTGTATTCCTCAGCCACCCCAGCGGAAGGGTTTAACACAAAGATCATTCGACCTGATCTATAAAAAAAAGATAAACAAATAGTTCGACCAAAGGTATATAGATGGTGAATTATCAAAACCCAAAGTAAGGATGAAGATTGAGTTACATGTGAGATACAAATTTATGTCGGTTGATAAATCATTATTATTAATCATTATAATTATTTCTTTTCGTTACCCGTGGTAAAGACCATTTCGAAACTCTCCTTCATAGCTTTGAGATGTTGAAGCCCAAACCAACTTTCCGCTAAAGTAGAACAAACGCTTTCGTTTCACTGATTACATACGAAATTATACTAAATTCTTGAGCATACATTTCTAATGACGCAGAAACTTTAGTCAAATTTGTCAAGGTTGACTGGCACATAAACCCGTTAGAAAGATCAAATTTTTTATCCCCATATTTTCAAGTAAATACGACATGATACTCACTGGCCGTGAGGTTTTCCACATAACCACATTCCAGTATAACATGCTCCTTTGTACTTCGGATCATGAACATAAAAATATGTCGCATATCTTGCTCTGGCTGGAGTGAAACTGCCAACTTTTGTATTTACTGTCTCTGAACTCAGCCTGTGATGATGAAAGAAAGTATAATTTCACAAAATAAGATTATCGGTGAAGCACAAAAATGAAATCAATTTGGAATATAAAGTGCCTAAAACAACCACAAGTGATAGGATTGAAATGTTCCCAACCTGTACAAAGTTGTCGACGATAAAGTTCTTGCAACAGTTTGATTAAGAACAACCAGCCATTGTGCCTGTCGCAAATAAAACATTACATCTAGGTGCAAACCCTGTATAGGTTTATGACACTAACGTCTCGTTAATTAAAGGGATGCACTAAAGTCCATGAAATAAATGGAAGCAAAAAAAGGGGACATTCTCAAAAATACATTTCACAAAATTGTCAACACAAAAACGACCAGTTACAAATTACTCACATACGAGGCATTGGAACATGATCCATACCTTTTCAATCGCTGTTTTCGAGCATAGTGTCAACGAATCTTCCGGCATAACTATCTTTATGGCATTTCTAAAAAATTGTATGAAATTTTCAGTATTTGTCATTTTTTAACGACATATGTGTTGTAAGGCCTGTTTCAGACGTCGAACTTTACATGAGCCAAATTCATTAAAGACAAAAGAAATTGAGATGAAATTCCTCATTATCTTTTGTTTTAAATGCATTTGGTTCATGTAAAGTTCGACGTTTGAAACGGGCCTACGAAATCAATAATTCGCTACTGGTTGCTGAAAAGTCAGATGAAATATAGGAATCGAAAGAACACATTGTGATCACTAATGGATTCAAGGAATATTTTATGACCACATGGGGATTTGAACAACGCTCAATCCTATAAATGTCATCTGTCGGCAAGCCTGACAACAGTTTGTAACCAACACATACATGAAGTTTTCACCGAGTGCGTCCGGTACAGGCGAAGCCCACAATGTAGCCAAATCATAAGGTAGAAAAGTCTTGTTTGACTGCAAACAAAAGAAAATGGAAACTGAAAACACACAGATTCAATTACAGAAGATTAGATTACAACCTTTAATCTATAGCGGTACGAAACGCAATTTTCAATGGTTATAAAGGATAAGAGAAGCAGGCATAGATTTATTGGAGAACCACCGTTCTTTTTCTAGCACAAAGTCGATGTAAGATTATTTTCTACCTTACTTACCACAATATGACAGAATACATCAGTTAGTAAAACAAACCAATGGGAAGTAAAACGAGCAGATTTAGGAAGATATAACTCGCATGTTTTGCTGCTTTTTAACAGTCGACGATGTGGCCGTCTATAAATATCCTGTAAAATAAACAAACATCTAGTTTACAGAGTGGCTATAGGTTAATGTAACTTTTATTATACATGTCTTGTAAAATAAACAAACATCTAGCTATCGGAGTGGCTATAGGTTAATGTAACTTTTATTTCTTGTTTCCCTCGTAGATAAACTCACCCAGAATCCAAAATTCAATAACATGATGCGTGATAGCAGGTGAAATCTTACAAAAAAGTTAATTTTGCTCTAAAAATATGCATCAGACATGCACACACCGCTAGTTTAGGTGTACATTCCTGCCAAAACTCCCAAGTCTAAAAATATGCATCAAACATGCACACACCGCTAGTTTAGGTGTACATTCCTGCCAAAACTCCCAAGTCTAAAAATATGCATCAAACATGCACACACCGCTAGTTTAGGTGTACATTCCTGCCAAAACTCCCAAGTCTAAAATATGCATCAAACATGCACACACCGCTAGTTTAGGTGTACATTCCTGCCAAAACTCCCAAGTCTAAAAATATGCATCAAACATGCACACACCGCTAGTTTAGGTGTACATTCCTGCCAAAACTCCCAAGTCTAAAATATGCATCAAACATGCACACACCGCTAGTTTAGGTGTACATTCCTGCCAAAACTCCCAAGTCTAAAAATATGCATCAAACATGCACACACCGCTAGTTTAGGTGGACATTCCTGCCAAAACTCCCAAGTTAATTTGGCTTCTTGATGTCGTTCCACATTTTTCTTAGACAGTTCCTTCCATTGAACAGAAAGATCAAAAAGATCCTTGTTCATGAGAGAAGGCTGCAACAGAAGGATCAAAATACGCGATAGTTATGTATATTTTCAACAATGTGAACGCAAATCAAACGTGTTAAGATTCAAATCACCTCAGTTAAATGACTATCGAAAAGTATTTCAGCCAATTGTGAAACACGATTCAAAGGTAGTTGAAGAATTTCCTTAAAAGCGTCACACTCGTTCTGTTCGCCCTTGATAAACAAAAGAAAAGTCTTTTATGTCAGATTTATAAAGATTAATTGCTTTTCACTATTTTCACGATAAATTTTGTAATAAAAATATGTAGTGTACTACTTAGTAGTGACAAAGAGTAAATCATATTAAAGTAGAAGATCTTTTGCCAACACTTTGTAAACACGTTTCAAACATCAAGGCAGGCAGACGAATAAATTTCACAACGACAAATCGATAGAACCTGGAAAATAATTACTTTTACCTCTGCATATCCTTCCAAAATCTCTTTAAACACCAAACGGCTCTTGATGAAGATAGCACTATCACAACGAAACAATGCAAGCAGAAATTAGAATGAAGCAAGGCAAAAACCCTATTTAACTCTTCAAGATCAACACACCTTGCCTCTTTACCAAAACAATCCAATACACCACAAGCAACACAATCACTGTGTACTTTAGAATAGCTTAAATTAAAGAGGAAATAATTCAATAACTCGAGTCTACGTAGGCCCAATAATTTCTAAGCAACACTAACAAAAAGGACACCAATATATACAATTCCCTGCCTCCCCCCTCTTCCCATCAATATTTGCCGCTGATATATTCATACTTGTCAAAGGCATTGAAATAATCTTCGTTGTAAAGTATTTTCATAGCATCGCTTGGCAACATAACGTCATCCACAATTTGAGCGAGTTGGTTGCACGTGACTGCCACATGATGCATGACGTGATGAAAAGATTTGCAAATCTGTGTGAGTGTCTGACCATACTTTTCATTGTTATCCAATTTTGGTACGACTAAAATATCGATAAGCTAGTGTTTACCCCCAAAATGTCGTGTCATTTTCCAACAACGGAGAGTACACAAGTGATTGCATGCAAAATACATACCCAACCCCCTGTGGAAATGATTGCATTATTGTGGCAAGTGAGTGTATTGATACATTCAAGTTCATACTGAAAAAAGATCTACATTTATCGCAGATAAAATGATGTAATATTAAGTGGCTACATAACAACACTTCCCTATATCATTTAACCGGTTCAATTTATTACTATTTTTGACACAAAAAAGGCGCTTTTTTCACGTCCAACAAAGAAAAAATCCCCCCTCTTTCGTTTCAATGTCATATATCAAGTTACTTGCCCTGGAAAGTAACTTGAACAAATCCTACAATTGGTAAAACTGAGAGAATTCGACTCCACCACGAACATGCCACACAACATGAAACAAGCGCTATTGCACGACACTTTTTACAATGCCAAAAAGTACAAGACATTACATACATCTCAAAACAAGAACACACTTGATCACAAAACACGACATAGACAAACGTAAATTCGAACATTACCGAACTCGTACTTAACAACTACAAAATACTTTACACGAACACAAACTTAAACAGAAACCGACTTTTACTAATGGAAGCAATCTTTATTAAATCATACCAAGCAGAACTTAATAGTGGGCTTTAAAGCCAGCAAGGAACTGTCATTATTTGATTTCACAGTCACGTGCACGCAATCAACTAATCCTCTCCATCCAATTCTCACTTCCGTACTTCCGTTGAAATGATGTAATAACGCACATATAAGTAGAGCCTCAGTTATCGTGAATTTGTAATAAATTCGAAATACAACTGTTAAAACAAAAATCGTCTTATTTGTTTCTGAAATATTGAGTTGAACATGAACGCTTTATTCGGAATATCCCCCATTATTTTGTAAAGAGCTTTCAATTTTATTTTTCTATGTGTTTTTTTTATACGCCCACCGTAGAAATCAGCTTCGATTCTTGTGTTCAAATATAGTTATTCTATCTATTTATGTCTAATTTAATACCTCACATCATCACTACCAAACTGTAAGGCCCATACAACCAATATTTTAATACCTCACATTATCACCATTAAAAAACTACCATTCCTTTGCAGTTTTCTACTCACCATTCATAAGTAATGGTTCCAACGTTGATTGCCAAATTAAAGCAAGTTTGTAATGAAATACACGCTCGCTTCTCACAATGTCGTAAACCATTTTTAACCACTGAGACGGTTCTCTATGCAACGAAGGCAAATGTTTAAAACAAATACTAAAGTAATGTTTCTAAAGATATAAAATATTTTTTCTACATTTATCAACAATACCTGACTGAAAGACAAACACATTGCTCACCAAAGGCGGAAATTCGACGAAGAACTCCGACCTAAATAGGAATATTAAGGATATAAATAGGAATACTAAGGATATAAATAGGAATATTAAGGATATAAATAGGAATACTAAGGATATAAATAGGAATACTAAGGATATAAATAGGAATACTAAGGATATAAATAGGAATACTAAGGATACAAATAGGAATATTAAGGATATAAATAGGAATACTAAGGATATAAATAGGAATACTAAGGATATAAATAGGAATACTAAGGATATAAATATGAGTACAAAGGATATAATTAGGAATACCAAGGGATATAAATGGCAATACCAAGGATATATATAGGGGTATTAAGAGCTAAATAGGGGTAACTAACCGCTCTTAAATAAAAGATTTTCAGATTTAGTCAAGAGTGAAATTTAGTCAACGATTACATTTGTTCAACCGAGCACCATGTAAATTTAATGATTTTTGTTTTGCTTTTGTCCATAAACATATTGTATAACATTCGCGTCAATCGAACGGTAGTTGAGACGCCCCATACATGTACATAGCTATATTCCACTTTGCCTGGTTAAAACGATTTATCTTTCAAAAGAAATGAGCCTGGTATAGCAGAATATAAACGAGGTCTCTCTTAAAATAACGTTGAAAAGACACCAGTGTTGTATAGCGGGTAACCAGCAGTGAAAATCGTTGTTAAATAAATTATTAACCTTTTCAAATGAGGTAATTTGGCAAATGTTATCACCAACAGATAAAGTTGCGATAGCTTTAGCGTTATTCCCAGATTTCCTCCCTTTCAGATGATCACCGCTATTCGCTTCTCGTAAGGAACAACTCTCAGCAGGAGCAATGAAATTATCACGAGACGTCAGCAAGCTGTTCTTACATGACATAGGTAGCTCACTGCAACAACAAAACATGATTACATCATAAGGCATAGTCCCTAATAACTACGTACTAACGTGTGGAAATTGAATAGTATTAAAATTAACAATGTTTTATTTGCTGTCATAAGCATAAATGTACGATGATGAAATCTATAGAACGACAGAAACAGTAAAAGATCCACAATTGGATGGGAGGATATTCATGTATTCATACATTTTAATCCGTTTTACTTCATAATCACAATTGATCTGAATGAAAATTAATAAACTATAAGATGTATGTAAGAATATTAGCCCCCCTTCCTTAAATTATCAATCTTCTGAATGACTAAGATTATATAGAATAAAGCTATTTTAAAACTTACATAATGCAATCAAATACCTTGGTTTCCTGCCACAAAGATAAACATGAGTCTTGGTCTCGCAACTGTCTGCGATATACAATGAAAAATGGCTACCAGCAGCAATATCCCACACCAAAAGATTAGACAAAGACTAAAACGTAGAGACAGTAATTTGATAAAGTGTAAAAGGTTTTAAGTGAACATTTAGTGAACAATTTCGTTACCTTAACTTTTCTGGGTTTATTCACAACATTTTTCTTAATGGCAAGTTGTGAGTAGCTGTTGTCACCCCAAGCGTAAACCTGGTAGAAAATATATACATATATCTAGTCAATGATTGGTTGGATTTGAAGAAAATAGATACACATTTAGTCAATGATTGGTTGGATTTGTAGATTTCTCTATTGATCTAGTGACATTAGCCAAGTGGACACAATGCAACTTATAATTTTAATAAAAAATGAACAACATACTTGACTATAATTTGTCAAAGCTAAAGAGTGATGATTACCAGCTTCAACCTTAATAACTCCAACATGTGAAAGTTCCTCTATTCTACATGGATAGGATCTGTTTTTAAGGCAAAAAGGTTAGATTTAAAGAATAAAATCATCAACAGATCAAATATTGATCCTTGGTGTTACCATGCCCAAGTTGACACAATGTCCCTATATCTCACACTCACCGATCCTCAGTTGTCCCATGTCCCAGTTGACCCAATGTCCCTCTACCCCATGCCCAAACTTCAACAGAAACTGGTTCTTCTTTCATTTCAGGTAACTCCTTGGTGATTTCATCAGATTGACACACAGGAGAAGTGGAAATGTTCACTTTTGACAATGTACCACCATCAGTGGAGTCGTTAAAGTTATTAGTCAATGATGATGTATAAGATAACACTTCATTTACAGATTTTTTCATCACATTCGTCACTTTAGAAATGCCCGCATCTATTGATCCGGATATAGTACTGTATTCAGACGAAATACTGCCATCTACTTTATTCTGATCAAAACCATTATTCACTAAACTTGCTGAATCAACATGTGTAAAAACATCTCCATTACTTGGAGGGTTGGCTGTCGAAGCTAATGCCAACTCTTTCATTTTTCTTGAAAATGACTCTGTGTTGCTACGTTTTATACTGTCTCTACGTAGATATGTGGGACTTTGAGATGCCATTGAAAACTTTTTCCCTTTTTTGAGGCTATTCCCTGTTTTAACACTTGCAGATTTTTGAACATCAATCATAGCAAGGCTGTGATAGCTTCCACAAGCAATACAAACAACCTTCTTACCAGACAAGTCTTCAATGAGCTTAGGTTTCATGGATCTAGCCTGAGCATCCCCCAACCCTAGAGGAGCACCACTACCCCAAGCCCAGACATTGCCTTTGTCAGTCAAACCTAAGCTATGTAATTCACCAAATGCTAATTTAGTGATCACAACAGATAAATTTTGGTCATTATTATCAATGAAAGACAACATTTTTGGTTCATTTACAATAAGCATTTCCCCTACACCACATTGTCCACTTCCAGAATCTCCCCAACAGAAGACCTTACCATCTACTGTCAATACTCCACTATGACGGCTTCCACACTCAACATTGACAACTTGAATACTTGATAAACTGAAGTTTTCTGTCAGTTCATGGCGATCAACGAAATCCCCTAACCCAAGTTGACCAAATTTATTAGAACCTTGAACAAAAACCTTACCATTATGACCAAGTAACAAACAATGTTCCATGCCAATAGCAACAGATTTCACGCCTGTTCTTACATAAAATTCCGACAATTCAATTGTGTTAGTCGCAGACTTCCAAAAATATGTAATACATTTGTCCTTTTCCTCATTGTCGGAACAATTTGAATTCGACACGCTCAGATCCATTTTTTCAAGGTTTTTGATAGTTTTTTGAGTTTATCTTTGATAGGACGCAATATCCTGTCACGTTATTCATTATTTGTTGAAGAGAAAACAGTGGTTCAACGACTCAAGTTTCATTTTGGAACACAAAAGTCAAAACTTCAATAAAACAATAGACTTAACACAAAGCCGACATTTTGACAAACACCATGCGCAATGTGCGAGGACTGGGGTGAAGCAGTGAGGTTTTCCTTTAAGGTTAACTTGGTTATTTCTTCAGAATCTTATCTTTAGATACTTTAAACTGCGGTTAAAAGTACACATCATGAACCTATCTAATCTTTCAAATATTTAAAAAGAGTGAATATTTTCTTCATTCAAAAGTTTCCAAACTTCAGCATATGATTTAAAGGATCTTGGAAAGCAAACTTGAACATTTCCCCTGATAGGAAGTTTAACAAAATAAATGTTAGTCCCCGAATGTTGAATGCCGTCGTTTAGGGAAACGCAACGCTTTCTTCCAAACATTTGTTCATACTGAAAATAACGAATTTTACCTTCGTCATAATTTTGTTAAAATTTTTTTACAGATTATAAACGTTCGTATCACGTGATTATATTAACTTCGCTATTTTTGATTTACAACTCTGATTTTCTTCCGTCATCCTCCGATGTGCTTGCATCCTCTTCTGATTCATCTCCGGAACTTGAAGAAACAACGTCTGCCTGTGGACAATGTTGCAAAATGAAAAAAGCTATTTACGTACCCAGAGAAGTAAAAATCCAGCTAATTTGGAGATTTCTACACCGTTTAATCCTAAACAGTCTGTCTACACACATTTTAAGAATACGTAAAGATAGAAGGGAAACCTCTACATATTTGACTTTGGTTTCAAATTGTACAATAGTTTATAACTCACCATTGATTCAACGGAGCCATCACTCTCCGCTTCAAAATCTGACATTTGATCAGAATCTAAAAATACATAAGTTCACAAATTAAATCTTTGACGCTAAGATAGTAAAATATAAGTCTGTTCAAAATTTCAAGCAGCTGCTGGTTCAGTTAGAAATGAAACATCAAAACACTTTGAATTATCGTGTTTCAGATATCCTAACCCTATCAAAAATCATCATCACCATCAGCTTAGCAATACTTTTTTTCCTTCAATAGATAGCCAAGCACGTCAATGACAAAAAATGAATGATAAAATGTGTTATTATATTTTTAATGTGTTGTTAAAAATATTTCAAATTATTTCGCTAGTAATTACGTATTTTTTGTAATACAGCTTAAAAATTTATAAATTTTGTAAAATACAAATTTTAAACATCTATCAAAATAATAGAAGTGTTCGAAATAGCAAGCTGCTGTTGGATCAGTTTAAAAATGAAACATCAAAAACACTTTGAATTATTGTGTTTCAGAAACCCTATCAAAGATCATCATCTCCACAGCTTCAATTAAAAAAATAAAATCTCAGTTAAAAATGGCGGTGTTTAAACTACCATAAAATCTGTAGGTGTGGGGAAATCTTATAAAATAAAGAAAGAATACGAGTATTTATGATTTTTAATTACATTTGTTCACAAATTGATTTTTAGACGTTAAGATTGTATAATACAAGTACGTTTAAAATTTTAGGCTGCTGTTGGATCAGTTAGAAAAATGAATTGAAAAATCAAAAACACTTTGAATGGTGTTTCAGTCTCTTCCTATCAAAAAACATCATCTCCACAGCTTCAAATTTACAAATCGGTTAAAGATAATTGGTTTTTACATGAACCATGAAATCTGCTAGTGTGAGGGAAACACTACATTATGTGGGAAGAATGTAATGGAGAAATATGAAACACAGAAATATCGCCAGAAAGAAAATGATACTTTAAACTAAACTATACAATCTTTGAAGGTATACCATCTTCTTTGTAGATCATCATTGGTTCATTCAATTGATCTTTCTCAATAACTTCGTCTGTTTGAGCTGCAACCTTAAAAATATGATCCCAAGTATTTTACCAAAGACAGAACTAAATAATATTGTATATACGTAAAAATACACAACGAATAAACGACACATGCTTTTAACGTGTTAATTGAAAATGAACGAAATTCAAAGTTCCGAAGGGAACTCTTGTGTAAGCGCACATCATCAAGCTTTCTAGGACAATCTTTTAACTACAGACATTAAATATCAACTACGTATTGTCAAAATAGTAAGTTTTCATAAACAAACCTTAAAAACGTCACGTGACTAAAGATACATACGTAAGTTGGGAAAGATTTTGCTGGTACAACTCACTATATATAAAAAGTCGTCATATTATAAAAAATTACCTGAGACAACATTAAATCCAAGCGACCTTGTAGCTTACATAGACGACTGTGAATACCAACTCGTGATTCAAAAAGTTGATATAAACCACCAAGTGAATCAACAAGATTCGGTACCTGAAATAAGTATTAATGCTAATCTCCAATCATGCTGCAAGATGCTATATTATAGATACGAAATACAAACTACTTACGGTCATCAAATATGCCATATGTATGCTCATTATATTTTTAATCCACGGTACCAGATGACTGCCTCTGTAAAAATACATTTCACAAATTATGAAAAAAATGAGATGAACACAAACATATTGAAAATAATATGATATCACAATGAATGTGGCATTACAGAACATCAGAATATAAAAGAGTCAGCATTTTTTCATCTGACGGCAATTCCTATCATTTTCTATATAAATTCATCATGTGTCCCGTTCTTTTGCATTAAAAATGAAAACGATTCCACGAAATGTTACCTCGACGGCGAGGATTGTATACGTTGTACTAGCTGTAAAGAACAAAAAAATATCCGAAGAAGTAAAGTCAAATCTTAACAAAACGATTTCACGATAAAAACAACAAACAAAACGAACCTCTGTCAAAAACGGAATAACATAATTCACAGGTAAACGTCGTAAAGTACTTTGAATAACTTTAGGTTTTGTGCTGCCATTCAGAACGTCCTACCAATCAAAAACAAATCATGTCTAACATAAACGCAAATAATTGATAAAGAAAAGATAAAAAATCAGATATAACAAACCTCGAGCAGTTTTTTATCTTGACTATTTAAAGCTTGAACGAGCATCTGAGTTAGAGAACCAACTTTTGGAGTTGAGCCTCTTGTAGAAGTGCTTTTAAAAAAATTGATTTCAGTATTATTAAAGACAATTTTTACATCAAATTTATGGTAATGAAACGTACGTTGTTCCCTCGGACGTTGACGGTGTTAAATTCATTGTTTTTAAACGATCTTCCATCGACGGCTAAGAACGAAAATCATCAAAACTATATATACATATAGGCAACAATCTTTAAAACTGTACAACAGTTATTTTGCAAAATTTTTTCCAATTAAGTCAAAGTTACATATAGTTATTATTTGGGAGAATTTTAACACAAAATTTGCAGAACCAGACATGATGCCAACCAATAGTTTTTTATAGTAATTATGAACATGATAATGTCATATTGACGTGATCTATTTATATCAAGTACACCAAAGTCAGGACAAAATCTTCCCCAAGATACTATCTATAGTCATGCGATGTATGGTAACATTTTCAGAACTTACAACGTAAACAAGAAACTTTATTGTTTAAAAAATTATCTTTTTATGTTTTTTGGTGCAATGTATATATAAATTGAAAGATTTGAACCTGCGAGTGTTGTTATGTGCAATGCTTATTTAAAAATGTAGGTATGTACACCATCCTGGTTAGAAGTGAAATCCCGAGGACTTTTTGTGTTGATGTTGACTGACATTTTGAGAATCTCAGTATTCGTCCACCTCACAGTCAAGTGATGAGCACTGCTGAAGATGTCAACAAAACATCATTTAACACCAAAATTAGCAGTCCTCGGGTCTTCAACAACCTGCAAAGTCTACATCTACAAACATTCAATTTCTATGTATTAGTCAAAAACTAAATTTCACAGAGCTAAAATGAAGTTGAACGGTCATCTTCACTGAAGAGATTTTGCTTGTCATTTTATGCGATGCACAGATACTTATGTGTTGTACTCGTTGACACAAACCTCTTTGTTTGTATTTCTTGTTGATTCTTCATTTATATGAGTACTACTACCACTTTCTCCACATGATGGCCGAGCAAGAGCCATATTCTCAACACTAACAGTTGTTAAAAGATCATTCTTCACAACAGCTTTGTTTGTGCCAGATCTTTGATTGTTATTTTCCTCTCTAAGAAGTAAGCCAGGCCGGTAATCCCGCACCAGACAAACATTGTCATCCAAGGTTTCATAGTTCTACAAAACAAGAAATATCTAAATCTTAAAATGTTAACAATATAAATGAATGATACTACATCTTTATGACAGAGTAATTTTCAGCAATGTATACATAGAAGTTTGACCCACACTTATATCAACTAATTTACAACTCTGTATTTTGGTGAATATACTCATAGTATAACAGACATTTAATCCTAAGCTACTGGTACAACAATAGTATACATACAATGGTTTCAAAAACTGGTTTTGCCACAGATCCATAAGCAATGAGCAGTGAAGGCTCTGAACTATCAACAAATTGAGCAGATATAACAGGAATTGGCTCAGGTGTGGTTTCCTGAAAATGATAAAACATTCCAAGTAAAAATTTGAAAAAGTCATTAGGAATTGATTTACGATCTATTGAAAAATATCACCTTTGTTGCTGGTGTAGCTAGTTGTAATGTTGTTTGTGGATTAACTGGTTTTTTCACAGGTCTACAGAGCAAGATTGAAAGCTTACTTGATAAATCTTTTGTAAATTCTTTAGAAAATAAAGTAGTTAAAAAAGGTATATTTATACCCATTAAGTGTTGGTTTGAATAATTGAAGTTGACCATCTAATGATACAACAACTAAGCACAAGGTCTGGAATAGAAAAAACAACAAAAAGTGAGATAATGATAGGTTAACAGATTACATGTATGAGCTTATTGCATACTTTTGATTTTCCACTAAATCGAGAGAGTTCAATAGAGACAGCATCATCGGATATTGCAAATGAAACAACAGAGCTCCTATCAGCAGATTTCAAATCGACTTTCCTGTAAAAATATAATAAATACTCTCCCATAAAAATAGCTTGAATTTAAATTTTTGAATGATAACAAATAATTGATTTTTCACGACAAGATTCTTACCAAGCATTAATAAATCTATCTTGTTCAGCAGATGACAGAAAATAAAAACCATCTGTTTCGCATGAGCTGGACATTTGATCATTTTTAAGTTGAGTGAACAAAAGTTGAGATACGGACGTTGCATGACCAGTAAATTTCTATTGAAATGATTCAACAATTATTATAAAATAGAACCACAAAAACATGAGCCATGGTTGGCCAAAATTATGTTTTTTATGTTTCACTATCTTCATTTCATTCCTCTCGTAAAGATGGCCATCATTTAATATAACACATAGGAAACACAATCATTAGACATACTTGAAGAATTTCTTTAGTTCCCAAGTCCCATAAACGAATATCACGACCAGCAGATAACAAACAATCTCCTTTAGGGCTTACTTGTAGGGAATGAACACTTAATTTGTCACCTTTCCACTTGCTACAAAGAGATACCGTGATTTTATAATTCATTTCCTAAGAGAAATTGTACAGATAATTGATCATGATACACAAAACATGACAAGTAAAACAAACCATTTAATTTCCTCTGTTTCCATATCCCATTCGGCAATGTAACGATCGCTTGAACAAGAATAAATAAAATTTGAAGTTCTATGAAATTTAACATCATTCACTCTGTCCACGTGTCCTTCTTTCTATAAAAAAACAAACATTCAAATGACTTGGTTTTTTCCTCGAAGGCAGATATCTGACAACCACTTCGACAGTCTTACCAGATTATTTGTAAATTCACCAGTCAAAACATTGAACAGTAAAATGTTCCCACATTTACTTCCAACTGCAATCTCACAAGATGATTCCAATAGAGAGATATTTTCATTGGCTTTTCTCTTACGACGTTTCTGCCAAAATATTTAAAATGAATTCCTTAATACATACACATGACAAATCAAGGTTCACTGAAAAACATAAAAATCAACTTTAAAACCACATTGTGAATATGCGCTATTTTATACTCACTTCATACAGATGATAGTGAGATTATTAAGTTCATAAAATTATGTCAATGTAGAAGACAATTGCATTATTGAAAACAGTAAGGGAAGGCTTGTGGTACAGTGGTACTTTGGTAGACAAGGATAACGATAGAAATTCTGTTCGGTAAAATAGTGATATTAAATTAATTTTAAATTATATTTGTAAAGGCTATTGGTGAAATGTAAAGGTGAAGAATTTCAATTTGTCCATAACGTCCAACCAATAGCTCATATTTCTTACCGTTTGAATTTTTTCGCTGACTCTCCACGAAAGACATGTAAGAGGAGAGCTCTGTAAGCTCTTTTTTGGGGTAACATCGTGTTTTAGTTTACCATTATTACAATCCCAAACCTTAAGACGACCATCTGGAGTGATCAGGGCGAAAAATCGACCATCATTTTCAAATTTACAACAGCAAACTCTATTGTCCATTTGCCATTATTCCATATTCACATCACACGTGCTAGTTTTAGCAACATGGCGTGCGTAATGCGCACAGTGACTGCGCAGCGTTGGCTTGCTTTACCGTTTGGAGAACTGGTAACGACCAAGCACGTTACTCCAGATGAATTGATGAGATCACCGTCCATGGTGAGGGTGGAGGGTCAACCACTGAAAGTGCTGGCAGTGCCGTGGTGACTAGTTTAAATGTATACGATTCATATAATTAGGCAATATTGTATATTTCTAATTATCAGGTTGGCTAATTCATCAGTTTTTTCACGACTAGGAACATACTTTATATTATGGCTCATAAATACGGTTTGTTTCATGTAATGTTGAAACAAGTTTGGTGGGTTACTCCAAAAGTTCCCAGTTTCATTGCATTTTGTAGGGTTAGAATAAACTACACATTACACACCTAAAAGATAAAATAACATTAAATCATTTTTTACATTAGGTGTTCAGAAACAAATGAAATAGAAACGCATTATTGATCAACGTCAAGACTGCCATTAGGCGTCAATATATACTACATAAACAAGTATAAGCAGGTTAAAACGACCACCAGACCATCTTATAACTATAGATAGGTCTTTGACACTAAAAGACACTTGCACTTTCATAAAATATCGCAGAGTAAAAGTGCTTTCTTTTACTGCAGTAAGGGTTATACGATTAGGCGTTTAGACTTGCTTAAACTTTCTGATATTAACAATAGTAACAATGAAACCAACACTTAAAACTGTACTTTAAAAGTTAAATATTCGAGACGTGACAACAGTCGCTAATAAAGCAGTGCAACAGTTTAATATTTCTGAAATAAAAGGAAAACTAGCAGCCAAGAAGAGCCGAAAATTGTCATGCAAAAACCTATAGCCTCGTTTTTTTTTATCATCACAGAGCCTGCAGTAAACAAATATACTGTTCAAAACCAGCATACAGAAAAGAAAAAACGTCTTATGTTATTATACAATGCCTGTTCAATGCAAATTCTGTGAGTGGCAACAGCAAGTTTATAAAAAAGTGGCTATTTTCCACAGTTGTTAAAAAATAAACGGTAACTTTTGATGACGTTTCTTCTCAAAATAGACAAACGATGCAACATCATAAATTGTGTTGCTCGACAAACCCCATTAAGATAGAAAAACAACTTTGTGTAATGCCCTCGAAAGATTCTTGTAAGAGTCAATTAGCCCAGCTTTGGAACACTAAATTAGATACAACCTTTAGAAAATTGTTAAAGCAGCCACGGTAATTCTAATCCAAGATTGACTGCAGTACACAGGAAATACACAGAAACTCCTAAAAGTTTTCTAGTGTGCTTACTACAAATTAGAAATAAATCATTCTTTCTCAGAAAAAATCGAGCGTACGTTCTTTGTTGACGATACCAAAGTATGTTGACTTCATATGTCCTTCAACAATGTACGTTCTTTGTTGACGATACTAAAGTATGTTGACTTCATATGTCCTTCACCAATGTACGTTCTTTGTTGACGATACCAAAGTATGTTGACTTCATATGTCCTTCAACAATGTACGTTCTTTGTTGACGATACTAAAGTATGTTGACTTCATATGTCCTTCACCAATGTACGTTCTTTGTTGACGATACCAAAGTATGTTGACTTCATATGTCCTTCAACAATGTACGTTCTTTGTTGACGATACCAAAGTATGTTGACTTCATATGTCCTTCAACAATGTACGTTCTTTGTTGACGATACTAAAGTATGTTGACTTCATATGTCCTTCACCAATGTACGTTCTTTGTTGACGATACTAAAGTATGTTGACTTCATATGTCCTTCACCAATGTACGTTCTTTGTTGACGATACCAAAGTATGTTGACTTCATATGTCCTTCGCCAACGTACGTTCTTTGTTGACGATACCAAAGTATGTTGACTTCATATGTCCTTCACCAATGTACGTTCTTTGTTGACGATACTAAAGTATGTTGACTTCATATGTCCTTCACCAATGTACGTTCTTTGTTGACGATACTAAAGTATGTTGACTTCATATGTCCTTCAACAATGTACGTTCTTTGTTGACAATACTAAAGTATGTTGACTTCATATGTCCTTCACCAATGCACGTTCTTTGCTGACGATACTAAAGTATGTTGACTTCATATGTCCTTCAACAAGGCCTTCTGCTTGCAGTTCGATTTTTGTGTATGATTTACCCCATCATAGGAAAGAATTTCTTTTTCAAAAGAAAGTAATATATGAATTTTGAAGCCATGAAGGAAAGTCAGCAAATCAGAGATCAAGAAATGGTCAACTGTGACGAATTTCTGTTTGACGTCACGACCTCAATAAGTTCATCCTCGTCGTCTTCGTCATCTCTAAGCTTTGATGCATCCCATATTCTGAGCGTATTGTCATGGGACCCCGTGAACAATTTTCTTTTGCACAACTAAGTAAGAAAGGAAGAAAATGGTTTTTTAATTCCTCAGTTCTTACATACTCCACTCTTGTGTCTTGATGCCAAAACTTGAGTTTTTATATACTCAATTCTGGTGTCTTCATCAGGAGTAATTTGATGTTGAATCTTGAGTTCTTATATACTCCAGTGTAACGTCTTCATCAGGAATGATCTGATGTTGAAATTCGAGAATACGTATAAAAAAGTCAAGTTACAACATTAAACCTCTCCTGATGAAGACTATATAGCGTCTTCGTCAGAAGACATTTAGTGATTATTGAATAATTTACAAACCACGATTGCATTTACTCCATGTAAATGTCCCTTGAAAACTCTTTTACACGAACCAGATTTCGTGTTATAAACTCTGGCAGTCCCATCACCTGAGCCAGTGATCACTAATAAAGGTGAAACGGACATAAACGATACAAATTTCTGAATTCGAAAAAACTGTGCTGTTGGATTAAGCACAATTGTTCAAATAGTTGAACTCTTTTACGTTTAGGTATCTTTCAAGCAATCTTCATGAAATAAAATGTCCCACACGATAACAAATGTTTAAAACTTTAACTGACAATGTTAAGATTGCCTACGATAGCATCTTCCAAACTAACAATGTGAACAACATCTTAAATTTATAGTTTAATGTTGCTATGAAACTCTACAGGCATCGTCGGATGTTATTATCTTAAAATAAACCCACCTATACCCTCTTCAACGAGCAAACATCCAATTGTGTGAGTGTGCCCTTTAAAAGTCCTTGTGCAGTCTCCAAACTCTACCAACCAAGAACGTACAGTTTTGTCTGAACTTGACGAAAAGAGCTGTTTGTTGTGAACCTATAACAATTAGTCAGAAATTATTGAACATTATGTACAGTAAAAAATATCGATGCACCTATTAATCATCTATCAAATATCAAAGTTCTATGATATTTGCATACTCTATCCTTGAGGAAGCTGAGAGTAACCCTTTACGTACTGTATGTCGAAACAACACAATAGATAAAATCTAAGTTTAACAGTTCTTGCAATATCCTACAACAGTTATTTCATACATCTGTTTACGGTCGTCAAACGTTGCAAATATCAAACAGTACACACACACATGACAATAAAATTATTAAGTGCACTTCTTGTTGAGAAGGAAAACATTTGTAAGGGCAAAAATACAATTCATAACTAACTCATGTATTTTGAGGAAAATAATTGTTGCTCGCAACAAGAAATGTTCTGTATAGTTGTGACGTAGCATTATTTATTATGAATAACCGCCACTTCACATAAACGCAAAGACTGTAACAGCTCGACTGTAATGGCTGTTACTCTATTGAAACAGAAAAAATACCTGTAAATTGAGAACTGTAGCATAATGTCCCTTCAAACTTCGAAGATGTCGACCAGAAAGAAGATCCCACATGCATATAATCATATCAGTAGACCCTGTAAACAAAGTCTTGTTGTTGGAGTCGATAGCCAAACACAAAACGGCTCCTGTATGTTTTTTGAACGTAACCAAACACTTGTTCGAGTTTATACCCCATGATTTTGCTGTAAAATCTGCCGATCCGGTTATTAAGAGACCATCGTTGCTGTCTATATCGATGTGCGTTTGCCGTCTTTTGGAGTTGCTTACGAGTAATATAGGGAAGAGACTTCGCCTGTGACCCTCAAATGTACGCAGTAAGTCTCCCGTTTGGACGTCCCAACAGCGTGCTGTTCGATCGTAAGAACCTGAAAACAGCAAGCCTTGTGAGTAAATAATCTTGTTCACTGTCGATGAATGTCCTTCGAATATTCGAACACATTCGTAGGTTTTTAAGTCCCATTGCCGAATATTGCAGTCGGCAGATGCCGTAAAAATATAATCGTCGGATACACAACAGTTTGTTATGTAACTTGTGTGTCCCTCCAGAACGCCTATACATTCCTCCATTTTAATATCCCAGACTCTTCCAGTATGATCTTCTGAAACGGTTATAATCTTCTGTTGGTCATTTGACATACAGATCGCATTTATAGCGCCAGTGTGCCCTTCCAAAGTCTTTAAAAGAAACGTTTTATTTTTCTTTTGGTTCTTTAAAGCGCAGTTCGCAGATGACGGCGGAGAAAGCTTCTTCGAGCTACCGGATCCCATTTTTTTTTATCTAAAAACTCCAACCACGAAATTCAGCCATTGAAAAAATCTCAATCGGTTTTGACATTCTTGAAGTGACCGTCGGTTTTAGCCAGTTCTGTGACGCAGGGATGAGAAAGTAGTATACCTCGGCCTGATGGAACTAAAATGTTTCGAAATGAAACAAAAATTAATACTTCAGAAGTATAGTAATAAAATAACCCAGTGTTTTTTATGTATTGACGATGTTTAACATCAGACACGGCAGGCATACAGCTCAAAAATACGACATTAAATATTTTAATCTTCTTTACGTTTAAACTGCTTTTTAATTACCTGTGTTGTCAAGGCGATGTCCGCTGCTTGAGAAAAAACCTGCTATGAATCATAAACCGATAGCAAATGGACGTCTGCAAGATATCTACATCTGGAAAAATTTAGTACAACTCAATTTTTTTAAAAGAATGTAACCATTCGTGTAGATAGATAGTTAAAAAAATACTTAGAGAATGCTTAAGAGAATGCTTTAACACCGGTACGGAACCATGGCAGAGGAACGTACATATGTAAAATGAATAATGGCTTTAAATATTTACGCCTGTATCAAAAAAAAAGTCGTTATTTAAAGTTAATCATGATACACATATAACGAAAAACTTGGTCGAAATTTTTCAGTTTTTCGTTTTTGGGATGTGAAACGTTTTTCTCGTTGTTCTAAACAGCCAAAAGCACAGTAGATGTATTAATACGATGAGATATCCCATAAATAAAAAATTTATACAAGAAACACGCGTTGTTGTCGATGACGCACAATAGTTTAAAATAGTACAATCTTATTAATCAGATCCCGCAAACAATTTTTTCAAAGTATTAGCTAAGTAGCGGAAAATATTTCACAACGCAAACAATATCCTATTCTTTTAATTAATGTACCAATTTCAAATGCACTGAGGGCTGGGGGCGGGTGGGGAATGATAGATAGGATTTCAAGTTATAAAAATCACTTGATACAAAAAACAATTTCGATTGAAAGCAAAATTGCAAAAACAATATCCTGTCAATCTATGAAAGATTTTAAGATCATATGCGAAAATCCCTGAACGGTATTTCACTAACGTCTAATAAAATCGTTTGAACTTTGAAAGTTTCTATAGCTTTGCCTAGAGGTACCTTTTGCAGGCCATCTTTCAAG
The DNA here is from genome assembly GCF_021976095.1 of Xenia sp. Carnegie-2017. Classification (NCBI taxonomy): domain Eukaryota; kingdom Metazoa; phylum Cnidaria; class Anthozoa; order Malacalcyonacea; family Xeniidae; genus Xenia; species Xenia sp. Carnegie-2017. Next base: position 3,250,767 of record NW_025813488.1, read on the forward strand.
AAAGAGAACAACAAATATGAGTTGTCATGACAATAATTCAAACACTTGCAAACTAGGCAGGTGCAATGAGATAACATATAGTTAAAATAAAACTCCTACACATGTCAGGTACGAATGAAGTCTACATCCATACAAATGCATTCTTCGTCAATACTAATAATTCAAAATCAATATTTTTAAGTAGATTTATGAGAACACAAACAAATCAATCATAACTCATCTTGATCAATGTTTTGAAGTCGATGAAAAAAGACGAAATACATGTGTTTTTTAATTGTAACGTTAAGTTTCATATTTTTTATGTTTTTTTCGTCATCATCAAAGACAATTTATGGAGTTCTTTAAAAGTGATCGAGTTACATAATAATATAGTTGTTTTATATGACTAAAAACACATCTATTTATGTCTCAAAACTATAGTTGTTTATTGCAGCGTCAAACTTGAAATACGCTCTGTAAAATATTGTGGTTGGCAAGAATATGATTGAACTAAAGCCGTAAAAGTTAATGATTTTTTCCAATGCGCACTTAATTACAATGGATGATTCAAATACTGAATTACAAAAACTCCTTCGACGACACATTTTCATAAAAAATTCAATTTGATTTATGAAACTTAGTCCATCAGAAATTTATAACTATTTTATGATAGCAAAATAGTTTGAGCAAAACATAAACAGATATATAACATAATTTGACAAACACTGAGCCAATATGAACTGAATAATTAAAATTGACAAGCATAATTGTATTTTCTTCAAAATAATTCTCAAAATTTCAAAAAGTCTAAAACCACTTCATCCATAAAAATTGTTAATCACAAAATTTTCCAATCATTTTATAATATTGACATGTACAAACATAAAAAGCCATAACGAGACCCTCAAACACACACGACGGAGTCAATTCATTGGATGACATTTCAGTGCGTAAATTTTCTCCCGAGTAAAACTTCCGGAATGTTTGCGAGGTAATTGCGCACGTGAACCACGTGACAAAGTACTTTTCTTACACGTGATAATGTATACTTATCTTTGTTCATGTTACAGTGCTGTTTAGATAATCTATAAACATGTTGGTGACTTTATTGGTATCTTCAACTGGATGCATCTTGGAATAAGTAATGAATTGTTTACGTAATCGACGTAACTCTGACATGTTCACGTGACGTTGAAAACACACCTTCAAAGACAATATATGAACAATTGAGACGAAAATATTTAATGGATCTTGTCATACGACTGTGGTATTAAATAAATTAGAAAGATGTGTTTTTAAGTTATCATTATTAAGGTTGAATGCGAAAGAATGTTAAATGCAGTGCGGTGTTTGAAATTAAATGAAGATATGATCTTCGCACTTTTGCTGGACAATTTAAGCAATTGTCTCATGAACCTGAAAAATTCAGGTGACTCAACGGTGATCATATCTTCATTTAAGGTTGAATGCAATAAAAAAGAATATTTTTAACAAACGGAAGGAGAATGCACAACATGTTATGAAATAAAGACATCTTTTAACACGCAAAACGTTTTATGAAAATTTAAAAATAAAACTGAATTAAACAAAAAAAGAAGATTTTCCAAAACACAGACGTTAAACTGTTATTATTATATTGACGAAATTGTAACGAAAAAAAAATTGACAGTTTTCATTTTGGAGCCACATATTACGTATTATTTAGTTCAAAATTTTCACACAACATGGTAAAGAGATTTGTCGTTTGAATGCTGTAAATAATGACGAACCTTATTGCTAGCTCCTGGAATGATTATGACCTCTCCTGGTAAATTAGTCTTCTGCGCAGTAAGTATCTTCTAAAACAAGGGAAATTGAAAACGGAAAAATCAAAGACAAATCACACAATCACGAATCACGTGGCTTACACGTACAACTTGTCACGAATCACGTGTCTTACACGTACAACTTGTCACAAATCACGTGTCTTACACGTACAACTTGTCACGAATCACGTGGCTTACATTTATGACATCTTGCGTCTTCTTGTCCAAATCAGAGAGGAAACTTGTCGCTGACAACGGTTGCTTGACAAAGTAAGCAAATAAATTTCACAAGATGTCAAGCATGACAAAACAGGAAAGATTTCGTTCACCCTCCAACAGTCCTTACACATTCAGTGGCTTGGTTTGGTGGCGGAGGAATTCTGTTAATGACAGCGTCATATATTGCATCCATTGGTAAAACATCCTTAACCTTAACAAGAATAACAATATTGTGAATACATATTCCCATTGCTATGGTTGATTCATTTGAGTAAATTTAGTAAAGAGCCACAAAATTGAAACTCAAATGAAGTAATCTTCCATCATAAATGTCTACTTAAATATTTAAAGAAATTTTGGGTTCAGTTTCATGACAGAATAACATAAACTCTGATCCAGGAGGTTGTCTATGTAAGAAATGCAAATTGTGTTTCATTTAGCAATGATTGCTGCATTGAAAGCTTCAATTTTGTCCTCTTCAACTTTTTTCATAAAGTTTTTTTAAACTTTAATTTCCAATGTAAATGAAGAAATTTTCACCCTGTAATTTTGATAAGAAACACTTGGGATAAAATGGGAGGCACACGCAAAGGATTTTATGCAAGTAGATACTTATTTTTTCCAGAAGATGTGTGCTAAGAACATGACCTAATCACGTTCACATTAAACTATAATCCAGACAAAAATTGATGGACCAAATTACCTGAACTGTAAAAAGTGGAGAATCCCAACGATTTTTTGAATCGGGTGGCTCAAACCGCATCATTAATTCATCCATTCTACAGCAAGAAAACAAAAATAGAAACTCTCGTGTGCTTTGTGAAAAACTTATATGAATGCTATAAATAAAACTTACAATTTATCTTCATATTTATTTTCTCGTTGTTTATTCCACTCAACACATTTTTCTTTGGAGCTTTCGCAATACACCTTAAAAATACATAATTAAATAAATCAATAACACAAATCAGTCACGATGTTTTCTATTTCTCTTGCACTGAATGCCAAATGGTAATTAAAACACATCCTCTCTGCATCCTGTTATACTAATAACAATAAATAACATAAACCTACAACCTGCTAAGACAGTACATTTGGATTTTTCAGTACATTTTATCATAAACATCTCAACATCATCTCAAAAATCCCCTGCCATGTCCATATACTTACCACACAATGTGGTGTTTTGTGCGCCTTTGCCGAGCAATATAATTCATATCTGTAACCTGAAACATTAAAGAGAGATTGGATGTTTAGTATCTAGCAATCTGAATATTAATGACATCGATAAGATCTTCCCGTTTACCATGTACAATCATCTATAAATAAACACGTGAAGTCGCTCGCAAACACATAAATTGATGTACCTTTGATATAATTTAACGAGTCTAGAATCACGACAACATCTCTCGACATAAACCTTGAAAAATAATTCCAAAAAAACAGTTCTAGCGACGTTGACTTTAAATATCCAGAAAGGGTGATTTGAAAACAGAAAACCTTTCAACGGCGGACTTTAGGGAACATCTGGCTGACTTTTCGTTGCTCGAAGCTATAAAAAATAACCCAGATGTTTATACTATGAGTATTCTAATAAATTTCGAAAGTTTTTTAAGTACTTGCTCACTCACATGAGTACACTAAGTTTTTATCCAACTCAAGCAAGTCATCATTAACGACTTTAACAACTCTACCACGTTTCAGTGAAAAATATTTCTCCAAATCATGACATCTGGTTGTTTTTCCTGAAGCAGGAAAGCCACACATCATAATAAACGGCATTTTGTATATAAAAAAGCAAGAAACACATTAAAAACTGTATATTTCTTCAAAATTAACATTTTGCTGCCTCAAAGTGTCCGCCATCTTGCAATATATTCAAGGGTTTGAATCATTTTAATGCGAGATTATGATTGGACAGTCGTCTCCATGGTAATTGAAGTTTGATTGATTGTAATATTGTAATCAACTTTGTAAAGAATAATTACAGTTATTTTTTACACTTTTCTCACGATTTTATCTGTTAAAATTTTCTTTATTTTAAATTTTGTCAGCTGATCAACATTTTATGATTCAAACATTTGAGATAAAAACATTTTAAAGTATTTTAAATATAAAAGAGTTTGCGACTGCCTAAGCTTTTCCAGCACACCTGCTGATTCATGACCCAGCCTTAATATCGGGCTGTTGAAGAACATCAAGATGGTTGGTAGTCGTGTCCAACTTTTTTTAACATTTTTTATCCTTTCTCATTCTTGTTTGAGTGGAGTAGTTTGCAATGAAAGCAAAGAGATTACCAAATCTAATGAACTAAAGGAGAAAGCCTCCATGGATCAAGCTATTTTACCAAGTGTATCCCTGGTAGAAGAACGAAAATCTTTGAACAACGATATGAACACTAGATCGCCAAATGAAACAGATGGTTTAGAAAGTTCTTTGGAAGAGAAAAAGGCCAATATACAACAAGATCTTGGAAAGACTAAACAGCTGAATGATGAGCATAAAAAAGATTTAGATGGGCAGTTAGAAGGTATTAATGTAGATGGTTTGAAGGGTGAGAAAAAGGATGAAGACGGAAAAAAGGAGGAAGACGGTAAAAATGGAGAGACTAAAGAAAAAAGTGAAGAGAAACAAGAGGAGAAAGGATTAGAACTGAAAGTTTTAAAAGATGATAACTTTGAACATCTTACTCAAGCGGCTACAGGTGCAACAACTGGTGATTGGTTAATTATTTTGTAAGTAGTGTATTTTCTTTGTTCTTGTATGACTGTCTTTATTTACATAAATTAATTGATGTGAGTTGTTGACATAGATGTGTGTTATTGTTTTAGCATGAAAAATAAAGATTGTGAAAAGTGCACATTGGCTGAAAACGTCCTAAAAGTTCTCCATGAAAGGTTGAATCTTCAGTCTCTGAGTCATTCTTATCTTGCAAAGTATGGTAGTATATTGATAAAATTTTTCCTGTCCATTCAGAATGAAGCATAAATTGAATGTGGCTAAAGTGGAGAAAGATCGATCAACTAAATGTAGGTATTGAATCTTCCCATGATGCTTTACGATGAGTAAAAAATTATGTCATAATCTTCTACTTAATAGTGACCTATAAACGATTTGGTTTGGAAGATGACTTGCCTGTCATATATTTGTAAGTAAAATAAAATCATGACAATTTCTTAATCATTTTATGATGTATAAACAACTATGGATAATAGAGTATGATATTTAAGGGTCCTCTAGGGTAATGTATGTACTAGTTTAATGGGCACAAGTAAAAAGTATGATAATGAATGGGGAATTACAATCAGCTTTCAAAACTCCAGTTAACACTGGTAACAAAAGTCAACATAGGCTCACCACTCCATAATTGACTAGGCCCAGTCTTTCTCCACTACACCACTAAACACTTTGTGAAGAACATGCAATTATAAAAAGATTTATTTTTCATTAATCTTGTCAGGTTTCATCATGGAAAGCAGTACTCTTATGAACGTAACATAGATGTTGATGACATTGCCAGCTTTGTTGATGGTGATTATCAAGTTGCACCATGGAAAACTGTCAAGAAACCTTACACTTGGTTGTAAGTTGAAAATTTTTTGCACTCTCTACACATCAAATATTGTGTCCATTTTCGAGCCTCATTTAATTCAAATAAATATTTTGGTTTTCTTATTATTTTAGTGAGTTTTATCTTGAAGAGACTCAAAGCGAAATGAGCGTAAGATACAAGCTTGGCGACACTTGCTATATATGTACATTTTATTTAATGCTAAATTATTGCTATCTGTACAAGCCAACATTTTAAAAGAGAAGGACTAAATGTTTATGAAAATATAGCTTAAGCACAAGTATTTGTAAAGGTGCAAACTTCTACAATTTTAGCAGTAATTTGACCATTTCTAACGAATGCCATTTCACAGTAATCAGATGGCTGAAAACACACACTTTCACAGTTTTATAACATCGCTATAGACTATTGTTGAATTTCTAACAATTCAGATGAACTTTGACTGCGTGTTTTGAGCTGACACCGACAGTTGAACTTTTGTCTTTTCATTTCAGCATATGTTGCGTTATAAGAAAAACGTCTCAGTGATCATCTTTCTCGCTGGATTTATCAGTGCTATTTTTGTGGCTTCCATATGCGGTACAATTATGTTTCACTTGTTGGAAAACTTTAAGGACGACGATGAGTTACCAATAACAAAAGTTGAGCAAAAAACAGTTAAAGATCAAATTGCCGCAAAGAATAAATCTGATTGAAATCTGTCGAGCACATAGCGGTTGGGTGTTGCGTCAATTTATCTTCTAGAAATATATAGTCAATGGTCGATCGATTTTTATTGAATGCTCAGTAAATTTGATTAAGTTTTATTGACTATGACATTGATGTGTGAAGAAACTACGATGCGATATTTGTACTTATGAAAACACAAATGTTATTTATGAAGAAAAATGTTAGCAAGAACACCTGCCTTATAAGCATTGCATATGTTGGTTTGACATCTGTACATAACCGCTAACTTTGCGATAATCTTGAACTTAGGGAAACAATTAGACAAAACATTTCATCTTTTTATAGCAAGCACGTTGTAGCTCTTGATCGTAGTATCTATTTAAAGGGAGAAATTTACTGTTTCTCTGTTCTTTTGTAAAATATCATTGTTTGATTTAAAAATCATTCACTTCATTCAACAAAACCAACGTGAGTATAATTAATCCCAACAAATTAATCTTCCTATCTATCTACAATTATTTATGGATTTGTTCAATTCAAGTAGCGTTTGCATCAAAAATTTGGTCATATATAGCTAGCTAGTTAAACTCAACAAGATTTGCAATATCAATGTCAATATGAAATGAAATATACTTTAATTAACCTCAACGTTGTAACGAAATGTGGATTTATGAGATGACGCGATACTTTAAGCTTTAGAAGACAAATATCTCTATTTCCAATTAGCTGCATCTTTCAAATCATCTGGAAATAATTAGACGAAAGAGCGTTGATTTGTTCGCTTTTTGGCAAGATAAATTATCGTCATATTATGCTATTCTTCAATTTTTAATTAAAAAATGAATTATTACGAAGACAATATTCCAATGACGCTATCTGCTTTTGGAATGTACATACAATTTTGAAATTCTTTCAAGACAGTTTTGTGCAAGCTGCATCAAGCGAACGTCGACTTCCAGAAAGAGACAACTTTCACTTTTATACTTCAAGATTAAACGTGAAAAGTAAGTTTGTAAACATTTTTCTAAAAAATGCAAATTTTATTACTGTAATTTATTTAAATGATTTCACGCAGCTAAACATCAGTGAACTGAAATAACATATATCTATAGTGGAAAGGAATTTCCACAAATACAATGAGATAGAATTGCTCTTGAAAGCACGTATAAGACATGTCATAAGCGATGTTCAGGTGTTCAAATGAAACATAAAATTTCATCTGTCTTAAAAAGGTAACATTTTCGTTTCTTCCTCAATTTTCGTCAATGGCCTATAACAAGTGCACGACTCTGATGATTGAATAAATTATAAGAAAACCGAGAAAAATGCAATAAAAAGTGATGTCAATTAGTTAAATCAAAGATAAAATTTGTTTCTATCTACTCACGCAGCAGTTAGTTCAATGTAATATGAACATAGATTACGTCATGAAGATTTAAGCCATAATCCATTAACACCATATTAAGGTATTGTACTGACCAGAAAGCTCATTAGTTTAGTTCTCAGAAGTATTTCAATGTAAGATGAAAAAATGTATGAAATAAGTCTTACACAATATATTGGTTCTTGGGGACCAGTTGAAGTCTAATCATAAAGGTACGACCATTATGCAATGTTTAACGGCAAGTAAGTTAATGTTCTACGATCTTTGAATACTTTGTCGCTACAACATCTTGTATACCCTGCTCATTTATCGCACTTGTCGAATGACATTTACATGATATGCAAAGATAAGAGATATAGAGTTCCATTACACAATTACAAACTTGAACTATAAAGCTTTTGTATTTGATTCGTTTGGTCGCAGGACATGAGCTTTATGTGTTCTACATTCCTCACTTTGATTGGTTTGGTATATAAGCGACAACATGCACAGCTTTTTAACGTAGAGATTTTGCGCAAACGCTACTATCTTATGTTTGCATTGTCCCAGACATCCGGCTACACGTATGATTGACGTATTGAAACGGGTGAAGTGAGAGATTTTTGACAGAAGAAAGATGGCCTTACTTACGTCATAACATAGAACGATTAATACATCTTACTGTAAATTAATATTGGGAACTCAAACATACTTAACAACAGATCATAGAAGTCAATGTTTAGTTTTGCACTATAGAAGAATGCTGTTGAACGGTTAAGAAGATCAGAATTTTGTAATTTTCTATAATCGTGATCTTTTTCCTCGCGCGTTGCTCTGGATTTCAAGTGAGAGTATTTTTCAGTAAGTGAAAGAAAAACGAGTGAATACAATTTAACGTTTATTGTAGAGTAGAGATATTAACTAAAAGAAAGGTCTGTACTTACAGTGTAATGACGTGTTTTGATAGTTATGGCAGTCTGTGTCCTCAATATTTGAAATGTAAGGAAATCGCGAAGTTCTTATGTTTAATGCGAGCTTTTCCTTATACTTAAGTATTTTCCTGTTTCAATTCTTGCAAAAGTTCATCTAGGAAAATTTCCCGACCTTTACCACACACGTTTGCAAGTATACTTTTAACTTTGCAATATCTTGTCACATATCTACAAAACTATGTCCTTTTTTTTAAGAATTATCGTTTGCCTTAAAAAAGTTTACAAGTACTTGTCAATCAAAAATCAAAGGCAAGCTTGATACACAAAATTTACTTTGACATAGAACGTTCAGGCACATCTTATACATTCTCAAGTACATGGAGGAAGGAACTCTTGTCTATATATGTTTTAAACGATCAAGCATATTTAAAATTTTTCAATTTAAATGATAATTTTTGAGATGCTTTCAATCACCTTGGAAATGAAAAATTCATTTGCTCAATCTCTTAACGTCAAAACATTTGCAAAGAAAATGAATAATGGCTACATGGGTTTGATGCATGCAGTTTTTGCCTAATTATCATGCATTAAAATATATTTCTAGAACATTTATTTCGAGAGCCCCATTAAGAAATGTAATAAACATATTAACTTGCTGAATCATAAATAAATACCTGTATTGCAGTTGGAGAAAAAATGAAAAGGTCATTTGATCTTATGAAAGTTTTCTGAACAAGCTTCCTATTGGAAAATTTGTTTCATTCATTCTGAATGTGAACAATTTACATGAAAAACCGTGTATAGCAACTTTAAACAAAGACCATATGACAATACAAAATTAATTGTCAAGACTTTATGAATGTCTATCTTCCCGTTAAGCATTGCTTTATTAATGAAGACAGAAGTTAGATGCTCACATTTGGACGTGCCTTTGAATCAAGTAAAACTGGGCCGCAGTAAATCATTAAACACACCAAGAACTGCTCACGGAATGAATTTACGACCAAAACGAACCTACAGTTTGCCAAATAGAGAACGAGGAGGTTTACCCGTCGTTCAAATAAATACCTCCGATCTTCAAGATCAATTTGAAGAAGATTTTTACACAGATAGAGAGCAGAATAGATATCCGAACTACAGTGTGACGACTGGTGTATATTCCTCTGAGACTGGTGAGTGATGTACTGACAACGAGCCAAAATAATTATAATAATATGATCTCGTTCATATGCAGTGTTATATTTAATAGAATATAATACACAGGGAGGGTATTTATAGACGAGAGTTTTAATTCATCTTTATTTGTAAATGAAGATAAACTTAAAATCCTCTACGTCACCGTTACAATGAAGCACGTACACAAGAGTTTATTTACGCTACTATAGAAGGCGATATCATGCAGTTTTAAGGCTACAATTTTACAACCTATGACGTTGTGCTCGCAACTTTATATTAAAGACAAGAAAATACTTCGGAGTTGTCACACTATTGAATAGTTTCAGCTCAAAGAATGAATTCAACATACTAGTTTAAAAGATAGATTACGCTATTCTAATGTCAAATGGAGAAGACGTCTGCTATCACAAAAAATCTAGACCTTTGGAAATTCACAATACAGTCTACGTCAAAGAAATCGCATGGCTTAGTCAACCTTTTGACCCCACATATCTATTTTATCTTTATGTAGAACATACTACAACTAAGACGAATATTTGACACAATCATGCGGCCCTTTTGTTTAATGCATATGATGTTAGTTTTCATTTAAGTTGCAAAGACGGCCTGGTTTGGCCGAAAACAAATAAACTTGAAATAAATTCATCCAGCTGATGAAACATCGCAAATATATACAATATTTTAATTATTCAACAAGTATTGTGATCAATTACGAATAAGTAATTTTTTAATTATAGATATCATGCTTTATTTCATGTACTCTCGTTCAATTTTTCAGACAATCCATTTGAACCTGTGTATGGAGTATTACTGAGTATTTTTTTTTGGATATGGTCAAGGGTTTTGGATTTGTATAATTTTTGAAAAAGTTGATCAAAAATAAACTTCGTACATTGAGTTGATGGGGTATTGTATAATATGTAGTAGCTTTGATTTTGTACTTTACTGAATTCTTTAAATTTTGGCGAGTAAAAAACAAAGTTAAATACAAGTAGCGATAATGTAAATAATCTATGCATAAAATTGCTTTATATTATAACGTTATCAATAAAATGAAATGGACATATACCACCTACTCTTTGACTGTATTATCGTCCTCAAATACTGTACAAATAATGTTTCAAATACCAATCGAACTTCTTCAATGATGTGGTGTTTATTTTGAAAATATTTACGAATCATTCATACATATTTGTTAATAAAATATTTATTTCATACGTTCATTGAATATTTTAGAATTTTCAAAAGAACAGCAAGCAGCCCTTTTCTCAGCAAATGACGTACATGATATAACTAATGTTCACTTTATATAACATCGCACATAACATATATTGATCAAATACGTCCAGTGGTGAAAACAAGTGAAATATCTGTAAGAACTGTATAACTTGACGAACGCATCGCACAATTTTGGTTTAAACAGCGATGGTAAGTGACTATATCTTGTATATATAACTGCAGACGACCGACGTCGTCTAAATTTTGAAATGTCATAATGTAGCCACATATCACTTCATCTTTTCTTTATGTTTTACACCAGATGTTTCATATGTTGTACATATGTACATATAATATATACGAACAGATTGACGATGCGAATGATAAAAAATTGTTAGTATGAGTTTAATCGTGAAAAATCAAAATTAATATATGAGTTAATTGTTGCGATGAATTCTAAAGTTATATTAATGATAAACCATTTGAAAATTTCAAGTGACTTACTAAAGGTTTAATTACGAAGACCATATAGATGATTACGATATGCAAGCTTACAGTCAGAGTGCTTTAGTTTATATCAAGAATCTTAGAGTTGCATTAAAATATCTGATGAAGGAAGAATTTATAATGAACAGCTGAGAATAATTAGACAGTGCATTACATGTGATTATCTTCCGTCAATCCTATGATTTATAAAGTCATCTTTGATAACTTTAAACTAACACACAATGCAACATTTTTATCGTTACATGCTGAGCTTAATGCTCACATAATGCCATGTTTAGGGAACTACAGATATATACAAGCTTGAGAAAATCAGAAAAGTATAAATACTGATGAAATGTAATGGGGTTTTGCAATAAAAACACATCATAAACAGTAAGATTTGCAAGTGAAAAGTTATACTTAAGGTCAAACCTTTACAAATTTCTGGATCAAATACTTTGTATCTTAATAATGTGAAATAGGATTTGTTAAGCTAGAACATATATTGATTGACATAATACATTGCTTTAGCTATTTTGTGCATATGTTTCCGCGTTTGATCATCTTCATTAGTAGACAGTAGATGTTCATTTTGTTGTTAAAACCATTGCAAGCATGCAGACATATTGGACTCATTACGAACACAACTCTACGACAGGTAAAAATTGTCCCCACAATCCATCGAGACAAACAGTAAGTTTTCCCACATAAATATCCGCTTTAGAGATGTTTTATTGTATTGTGTAAAGACAAAGTCAATAAATGCATGAAAAGATGGCATACATCCAATCTAAGCATTGTTAAAGATTAAGTTGTAATCGTTATTAGAAATCGGTAACTTTCTCACACGATGGAAAGCCAACATTAAATCTCCATGTATATTTCTCAGGAAATTAAGAAATAATCCTAGTGTCATAAAGATATTTGAATCATCTGCTGACTAATGCCAATGCTAATTTGAAATTTGTCGTTCAACATATAATATATTAAGCAATATGCAAGTCTAAAAATCAAAGAGAAGCTTTGAGTAGGCATAGCGACAATACTGCGCAGTGAAGAGTTGCCAATTTGCAAGCCTTTGGCATGACAAGTGTGAAACACAGCGTTGAACAATATAATGAACAATAAAAATCATAACTCCCTAAGAGTCTCTGTGTAGTTTTCAAGTTGAGCATATTATATGCAGTGTCTTTGTGCAATAGCAAGCGTCAACTTGTAAACATAATTGTTACAGCATAGTTGTTGTATTATATAGCTACATAGTTCATATCAGATTACAGTAAAGTGGGCGAATGAAGATTTATCGAACACACCTATCCGCCTTTTGAAGAATCTCCATTTCAAGCATGCATATTACAATACAAGTAACGGAAAAAGCTGAATTGTAGTTTTATTGTTTTATCGTATTGAAATGAACTTAAGCTAAGAGTGAGCTTTTCCAGAGCCTTTTAACACCTTAAATGAACTGACCTTTATCATTTAAACATTTTAAAAATGGAAAGATTGCAATTGATAATTTTTAAAGATTACGTTGTTACGTATAATCCAAGAGAGAATGTCTAGCATTCACCTGTTCCCTTATTAATGAAAATTGATAAAATAGTTTTAACAGAAGCAACTTTATATTCACCGATAATGACTACTAAAAATAACTCAGCAAAGTATTCAATTATAAAACGCTAAGTATGTAAAACTGGATGTTTCGTAATACATACAAGTTAGCTATGTTGCAAATAGAAATTCTTGAGTTGGCGTATCTATTGAGGGTACAAAAGAAAAAATTTCAAGTATACAAGAGTTGACGTATATCGTCTCTAAAAGATTAAACAATTAAAAGGAGTCTTTGTGACGAATGGTGACGATCAAATCAATTACGTCATGTTCGTAGAATGATCGGAAAGGTATCGCGAATTTTCGAAATTTTCCAAGTGACGACTCACATGCATAAAAGAAATAAAACATTTCACTTATCAAGACAAAAGAAAGGCATTCAGCCATAGCTTCTCTTCCCAATTAAGGCCTCTTAAAATTTGCTGTGTTACTTTGTTTGGAATTTTTTAGAAGGAAAAAGTAGTTTAAAATCTCCGTGTTTAAAACTACTAACAAAACCATTTAGGGAAATATGTTTCTATGGTATACAATGCACTATATTTCTGAATTTTAAAATATTTGCACAGCAATTAGCAAATCGATCGAGTTTGCATAGAATAAACCGGTAATAAATTGCATTCATACCGCCCGCGATTTACGCAACTTGCTACATAAAGAACATTTTTTATCTTCCTTCCGCTAAATTAAATGTGAACGCCAGCACAAGTCATTCTTATCCAACAAGTGAACAAGAAACAACCTTGTGCCAAAAATTTGACATAGAACCGATAGTATTATCAATCACAAACATTATCATTCATTACAAATAACGATTCTTAATGATTGTTTATGGTGAAGACGTATAAGCATTGATTCTATCTAAAGTATGGCTCGGAAAGCTGGTCAGTATTTTATATATTTTAGTTAAACATTAATATATAGTTAGTTACTATAGTTAAAATTGGTAACCTAGCATGGTATAGTAATAAAGTTAATATAGTCAATACAACTACAGTAGTTATATATTATGTAGCCTATATGTACCCCTGACGCTATCATCATGTACTACAGAGTCTTTTAACCGTGATTAATTTACCTCTTGAATCTTCTCGCCTGGATAAAACGATCTGAAGTGGTTGACTCTTGTTATTAACAATTATTAATTGCTTCATGACTTGAGAACTTTTAAGCATTTTTTTTTAATTATGAAAATGAGACAATATATCTTGTGCAGTATATGCAATACATGCATCAAAACACGTGGCATTGCCTCGCAAATTGAAGAGATTGTCATTCATTTACACTTCCATATATCATAAAACAACCCCTAAAATCATTTTCAGCATCAGCCCCTTATCATCAATAGATATTTTTTACTTTACGAACGAATATATAACTATTGACTTCCTATGTATTATGCAGCACACATTTTTGATAGAATTGTCAAAGCTCACTCTGTGACCGTTATTTTAGGGGATTAAAATGAACCACAAAGATATGAAATTTCATGGTCTCCATTTTCTTTCTTACGTTATACTCCGATTTCAAAACCAACTGCACAATTTTAATCAGGTAGTTTGAGTGATATAAAGATAATTTTTGCTCATGAACATAAACTTGATGTTTTTTGATATTTCGACTTTCTTGAATTTACTTTACGACAAATTACTTCATTAGCAATAAATTGCAAGTTAAACCGTGTAGTCTGCAACAACTTCAACAAAAAATATAACGATAATAAAGCTTTGTAATCTTATAACATTATTGCCTGTTCATAATTTAGGCAGCGAGTAAATTATGAATAGAATAAATTTCGATACCTTCAATGACCTATGGAAATGAGCAAAATTCGTTTTATCAGTAATGTGTCGTGATCATTTTACTTGACATCCTTATTTATACATTAAATACTTAAAGAAAATATACACAAGTTTAGATAGATAAAAGAATCTAAATTATTCGTCCAAACAAGTAATTACTGGTTCAAAATACTTTTTATACTCATAGTTAATCAGTGGCCCACGTTGGCTTAATAATACGATCATATGTGAGACATAGGGCATGGCAGGTTTTGCAAGGCATTGCTATCATATAACAAAATGTTAAGGATCTACCACTATAGGAATTCAATGAAAGAGACTCTGGTAAATGCCATCGTTGTGAGAAAATAGTCATGACGATTACAACTCAAACGCTGTTAAATATGCAGGTTTTTAAGACATTTCTATTAAGACGTGCCCTGAACATGAAAGACGACTAAATGTGAAAAGCATTACTTTTAAATACCTGTCATATATAGATTTTTTTCAATAAAAGATAATCGTTTCTGTGTGCGTGTGAGAAATAATGAAACGTGACAGTGATGTATAATTTTGTCACGAAACAAACTCGCTTCCAGGCTCTGATTTGTTTCAGCGCTGAACTTAATTATTGCAGAGTTAAGCAATAGTTTCTATTTTAAAATTGCGTGGATTCAAAAATGCGCGAAGAGACAAAATATCGCTTGTTTCTATAGCAAATGCTTTGTTTCAGATCACCAGGGAGTAGAGACCAATTGTCCAGAATAATGGTGCATGACTTGAGGGTTATAAAAAACATGCAGAGGACTATATCTTATACAACATAAAAAGATAATGTACTTATATATACATTTCACAATTCACTAAAAATGCTTCGAATTACAACATAATCGAAGAAAAGCACAAAGATTCATCGATCGTGAGTTACTCAAATGCAAGTCGTGGGCTTCAAAGATTACATATGTTTATGCATGGTAAATAACACTCCGTTGTCACTGCGGCTGAAATATAAAGTTAACGATTGATGCGGTGAGGAACAGTCAGAGTATAACAGTACTATATAGTAAGAAACGCTACCAGTATGTACATGAAATATTTTGTCATTTTTTTCTACTTTAAAGACCATTCTTACTCTAAAGATTTGTGACGTGTGTCTAAATTATTGTCTGCAATATTTGTAAAATTTTCAGATACATTTTTGAACCTCAGATGCTTCGTATTTATAGCGCCATGCACACATGTAAGTTTCTTGAATTGTCTAAGACTTAAAAATATCAACTGCGTGAACATTCAAGAATTTACTGAATATATTTAGCAACTGCAGCTTCAATCCATGTAATTCGTTCGTACTTCATTTACTTTACTTTATTTCCTAAGTCTTTCATCTTGTTTAGTCATTAGCAGAAGAAAATCTATCATACATGTACGTCCATCACACGGCACACTGAAAATGCATTTAAATTATTTACACAATGATGCGGAAGCCACTTGAGAAGAAGACGGTAGAAATATCTTCAGTATAAAAGCTAGCTAGCGTCTTGTTTTAAATTTTTATTGTTTACAGTGAACATTTTATTTCACAATCACGTAAAGTAATCGGTTGTGATGTTAAAAAATGGTTGTATTGACAACTGTAAGTGTAAGCTTTTTTGTTCAATATCATGTTAAAATATATTCACGACTCTTTCGAAACACCGTCGTTTTTAACACAAAAAGGCAGTAGCTACTCTGCTTATATGGTTCACAGTGTATTTCTTAATCGTATTTACCAATGGGAAAAAGTCAACAAATGTATCAATGATATAGACAATAACCATTGCTGAGTCGGGGCAGAAGTCCTTCTTTGTTTATGAACCAACAGTATAGAGACAAAATGAAATAATGAAACAAAATGAGACTAGATTGAATATTTGAAACAGTTGACATACCTCTATCAAATATTGTGAAAACTGAACAGTAGCAATATTGACAAATATTTTCAAAAGAAACTATAAACAAAACCTTTTGCTGCCATGTAACTGTATTAAATGAACGTAGATCGATTTTGAATTGTTAATGAAAATTTCCACGACTGTCTTTGATGCTGTGAAAGATCTTAAATGACATTTCGGACACAATTTTCGAAGCAAAAATTTGGCAGTCCTGGGGGCACGGTTAGAGATGATGGAATAAGTAAAACGTTATTATAAAATCCGAGTATTTCAAAATCCTCGAAGCAAGGTATTTACAACAATGTAAATTGGTAGAATCTTATTTCGGTGCATAAATACATGTACATATTTGTGTATCAAGAATTAGATAATTGTTGCTGATAAAAACCTTTCTTTGTACTTTATTATGAAAGATTTCAAATGACAAGCTGCTAACATCAGCTAAGTCCATTCTCGCAAGAAAAGAAAATTTATGTCATCGTTTATAAATACAAATTTGTCGATATTTATACTGCAAATTTATTCTTTCCAAATACAACACTAATCTCAGTGTTCCATAACCATTTAGTTTTGGTTAAGACACAGATTGAATAGTTTCAAAAGTTGAAAGCATTAAGTTTCGATAGTATTGTTCAAACTAAATATATGTAAATTTTGCTTTCGTTTGTAGGAAAAATTATCACCTAAATTATCACTTAAAATCAGACATTTAAATGATGGAATTTCTCCTTTGCAGCAACAAAAGCAAGACAAGAGATGACTGAAATCAAAATGAATGAAAAGCGGACCAGAGATCACAGTAAAGTTAAACAAGCCCACTCAATGCTTAATGTGAGTGAGATTGAAACTCACAAAAGGCCCACCGAAAAAGATATCAATGAACTATACAATGCTTTGCAAAGTCTTGTGCCAGGTGCAAATCATCCTCATAGACCAATAAAGAAACTAGAAGACTCTAATAAAACATCAGTCGCTAATGACACGACTAAAAGTGAATTTGATGATTCAGTGGAATTCGAACTACGTCGATGTCGTAGCGAAGAAAACGTCACCAGAGAACATCGCTATGAGAATAACATGAACTTTGTTTCTTCACTAAGATGGAAAAAATCAGTTCGGGAGAAAATGGTAAAGCAGCAGTTTGTGCCAACGGAAAAACAGGTTTTAAGCACGGACAAACCGGAAAACGTTACTGAAATGATCACGCCTCCAATTTCAGATCAGCTTACCACGTTAAATCTTGTCTCCTCTCCTGAGAAGGAAGAAAAACATGAAACAGGAAATAAGTTAAGTTTTAAGCAAGCATCAGATACGGAACTTGATCATTCAAAACAGAAAAATACCAGAATTTTTCGAAGGCATTCTTCGTTGCCAACGTACGAGGAAGACATAGAACACGTGACTGATGTGGAAAGAAAACAAAAACATTCAAAATGTTCCATGTTTGACGGAAAACAAAGTTTAAGTACGAAAAACAAGAAAAAAAATTGGCGTTCGTTTCTTCCAATCCTCAGCTTGGGAAGAAGAAAGTCCAAATATCAAGAAACTTCAAATAATACCATGACAAGGTCTTCACAACATGATGTGACTGTGCCCGTACAATCAATGGAAGACATGCACACATCTAAACCTGTATCAACAAATTGCGTTGATGGCAGAGTAAAAATGAAAGCAGTCGACTCTCGATTAAAACAATCAAAACAAAAGCAAAGCAAATCTCCCAAATCAAGTCCCGCCTCAAAAAAACCGATCATTCTTGAAACAAACACACCTAGTTTGAAACAAAGCAAAACCCTCGAAAGTAGAACGAATTTGGTGCAAAAGAAATTGGACACGTGGTATCATAATGCGTTGAAGGAAATGAGAGATCCCAACATCAATACAACATCTTTAAGAACACGGTCTTTGGAAAATCTGTTGACCGACACAGAAGTGATCCACAATCGTAACACTTTAAGTACAGACACGGAAAGTTTCAGTGGTGGATTTAGTACATTGGAAATACCTAAAACCAAAGTACGCAAGACTCGATCAAAACGAAACAGAAGACGTGAAAGAAGACGGTATTATTCATGTCCTAATGTAAAACTTGTGACAAAAGCCTTAAACGACAACAATGCATCAAAGGATGCATCAAAAGATGGCAAGAAGAGTTCGAGAAAAGCTTCCACAGATAGCGAACAACCGATTGAAGATGAAGTAATCCAACCTGTTGCCACAACAACAGTGCAACCTCTTGAAGCGAAGCTCTCATTCGGTAGTACAGTTGAAAAAAGGGAACCAATCACAGACTTTATGAAGATACAAAATATTGGCAGTGATGAAGTGTTGTCAGGAGAAAGTTCTCAAACTACAATAGGTTATATGAAACCACTAAAACTGAACTTATTCTACTCTGAGTCACCATCCCGAGAGAGTATACACAAGTCATCCAGTCAAGTTCGGGAAGAGGAGAAAAAATTGGATATTGCAAGTCAACAAGCGTTTGCATTTAAGCTACGTAGAACAACAAGTCGTCGAAGAAAACGTCGTAGCACAAAACGAATACCAACACGATTGTCTAATCAATCAACATTTTATTTTCCCCCAATGAAGATCCAAACAAGTTGGACACGACCAACTAACCATTCTCAAAGCTCTTCAGAAACGTCTCCGAATCTTAGCAACCAGAAATCTTATGTCAATAAAAAACACTATTCTGAATCTGAAGATTCCGGTTGGTCATCAGCAACAAGAAAACTTAGCTCCACATCTGAAACAGGCGTTCAAACAGAACCTGTGGAAGACACTATCAGTGATGTACTACGTAAGCCGTCGTCAGTATCGTATGTCGAGAAGTGAACAGCGTGTAAAACAATTGCTAGTTTGGTAAACAAGCGTTAAATTATGAAAATCAAAATGATTTTGTATCCCAAGTAGAGGAGAGTTTCAGCCAGCAACGATGTATTTGCCAGTGGATATGTGGAAAATTGTGAACACCTCATGGGAAATCATTGAACTTTGGTATGCAACGGTTAAAAACTCCCTGTATTTTTATAGCATGTAGCATACAAGCAAAGCTATGTAGATAGAGATGCTTTTGTTTGAAAGCGCGATGAATGCAATTATGCAAATTACCATTGTGCTGCGTTTTACAAAATTGCTAACTGGTTTAGTCGTGTGATTCAAAGGTATTGTTGATTTGGAAAACAATTGCACTTAATGAAATCAAAATGATTCTTATTTCAAAGTCAGTTTTTCCATAGTTAACGTTTCATTTTATATAAACTGTATAGTGCAACAATATTTATTTATATTGACTAATGAACTATAATCTCACCATATAAAGTTAGTTTTAACCATAGAACAACAGCTGTATAATAATAAATCATATTTATCGTTTATATATATATATATTTTCTTATCATGATGAAAAAAACACGACGTTATAGTTTTACATTAACCTAACTATGACATAATATGTCGCTATTACTAGTTAGTAACGCATTGTATACCATTAAATTGGTTAAAATATTTATCCATTCATGTTGTTGATTAAAAATTTGAAGGAAAAAAAACATTGTCAAATTTATTGTTTGGTTTTGGTGGTAAGGAGAAGTTAAAAACGAAAAAAATATTCAATTTTTTACCGCTTGCAATTTTGCTGTTGTAAATTTAACACAAAAATATTTTATCAAGAATATTCGACATTTGCGTGCAGCTTTGTTTAGGTAAATCAAACAGAGTTGTCACATGTCAAGATTATAACGGCGCCATCTTTTTTACTGTTTGTTTATAGATAAGAATTCGATTTTTTCACGACAAACATGTTAAAGAAATCATGAAAACTCTATATCATCAACACTGCAAATAAAAATATTGGCGTTCATACCTTGTAAAGATACTGAAATTCTTTAGTACTGTACAAAAGTTTGCATTCTTCGTGGACCATGGACAAAAATAACAAGCCATAATTATTTCGTTGAGTATATTTTCAAGATACCACAGGATATCCACATCATTAAATAACGGATTATTTTGCAAATAGTATAAGTATGACATATATCTGTGTGAAACATGCGGTATAATTATGTCAGTGACAATTGACATTGTTTTTAAGAGGTTTCTTCCCCAAAATTCAAGCAATGGTAAGTGAAGAGATATGAAACGTGCGCAGTAGTCGTGTGCGCAGTTGCCGTGACAACGATATTAATGACGTGCAGACTACATACATATTTGCATTATTGAAATAAAAGAATATTACGTTTGTTTTATCTAAATGAATTAATTAATACGTTGTGTTTGTGCATATTTAACATCCTACTACTTTTTACTTAGTAAAAAGTTTCAAAGTTTCCTATTTTTGTTTCAATATTCTTCACAAATCTTCGGACCCAACCTCTTCGAATAATAACAACTTGTAACTCATCGTTTCGCTGTGGTGTTTCGCTAGAACCACGATCGTCAATCACCTTTATATCTCGACCAGTGTTTGAAGGATTTCGTTTAGCGTCACTTTGAAGATTATCTATGCGTTCTTTAATCCGTTTGCAATCCCGTAAATCATCATCCAAATTTCTGTCCATTTTTTGTCCGGGATTTTGACCCAGTTCTTTAATACGATCATAAATTCGCGATGACATTGAATGTCTACGCATATTTCCTTGATCATCATCGCCAGAAATTTGTGTTTTTCCACCGTTGTTGTTGAGTGATGATGTACTCAATACCCGTCTACTATTAAGATATTTTCTATTTTGTGCCACAGGATTAAGGAAAACAGATGAATTGTTAGTTGTAGTAGTACGGTGACCGAAACTACCGTTTTTAAAATGAACATCTTGTTTGATACTATCACTTTTAAAAACGTTACTTTGCGCGCTTTTGACTTGTTCTTTAACCTCCTCACCATTATTGATGGAGACCTTATTGAAATAATTAGAGAGTTGTTCAACTGAGGACAAAGAACTGCCATTGGTCTTCACCGTGTCACGTGCAACTGAGGACAAAGAACTGCCATTGGTCTTCACCGTGTCACGTGCAACTGAGGACAAAGAATTGCCATTGGTCTTCACCTTGTCACGTGCAACCGAGGACGAAGAATTGCCATTGGTCTTCACCTTGTCACGTGCAACCGAGGACGAAGAATTGCCATTGGTCTTCACCTTGTCACGTGCAACTGAGGACGAAAACTGCCATTGGTCTTCACCTTGTCACGTGCAACTGAGGACGAAAACTGCCATTGGTCTTCACCTTATCACGTGCAACTGAGGACGAAAAACTGCCATTGGTCTTAACCTTATCACGTGCAACTGAGGACGAAAAACTGCCATTGGTCTTAACCTTATCACGTGCAACTGAGGACGAAGAACTGCCATTGGTCTTCACCTTGTCACGTGCAACTGAGGACGAAAAACTGCCATTGGTCTTCACCTTATCACGTACAACCGTTTCTCGTTGTTCACTGTTCCAAATTTCTACCCGAGGAGGTTGAGTGGACGTATAATTTATACTCGCTGGCGGATCAGAGACATCAAAAGAATCTTTGATGTTCTCGTTGCTTCTAGTTTCACGTTTTTTTCGTAAATTTACAGTAACGTTAGTGACAGGTGGATGCATTTGAAAAACTTCAACATTATCGTTGTTGTCCAAAAATGTTTCATTTTCATCTTTGAAGGGTATAAGAGAACTATCAGACCTTTTTCTCAAATTAATATGCATTATCCGCGGTCTCATGCTATTCTTTTCTGTAGATTGATTATCTGGAGCCAATGAAGAAGTTTCATAATTATTCATTGCTGTATAATCTGGTACGTTCAAGACCGCAGTCGACCGTGCGACATTTTGTACGGATTCCTCTCTTTCCCGACTTTTCGTCGTAGATCTATGTTTTCGTCGTCGTCTAAGAGAACGTGAACCTTTTACAACAGATATTTCAGGACTATTTTGACTTTGCTGCTGATCAATAGTCCATTTAGAATCCCGGATAACAATTTTTTTCTTGGGTGTAACAGAAAAATTGAACGGCCGACATGAATGCTGTGGTTTTCTATATCTGTCCATACTGCTTGAGCGCATAACAGTCACGTGAGAACAACTTTTTGACGTCATATTTTCACCATTATTGTCCCCATCCATTGAGCATTTGCTAACGAGATTTTCTTCACTAAATGATTTTTTTAAAGTAAAGACACGTTGATATGTTCGTTGTTGCCATATATTATCAGCTGGTTCATCAAAAGAAACATCAGATAATGTTTCAACATAACTACTTCGTTCACTTTGCGCAGTTCCCTCCTCACTTCGATCAAATTTAACGCCGTTATTTTCAATCCATTCTTCGCCATTAACATTCACCGGAAGTTCTTTCTTCGTAGATTTAACATCTCGACTCAAACTTTCAGCAGAATTGTCACCTAATGTCAAATTATCAGGAGTAAAGTCGCCTGGACTCAAATCACTCGTCAACTCATCAAAACTGGAATAAGGAGATTTATCCTGGCTAAATGTTGTAGAAATATCAGAAAATGCTTGGCTGACATGTTTCATCGTCTGATTAACACTCGAGTGGCTATCAGGAATAATGACATCACTATGATGTTCATCCATTACGTCATTGACATGCAGTTGACCTTCGTAGATGATAGGATCGGTTAGTTTGACCTTGGCTCTACTAAATGGCTCTACTAAATCATATTTCTCTAAGTCTTTAGCATAAGAAGCAGGATCGATAGTTTCTCTTTCTAGGAATTTTTCATTGAATCGGGACATGCTTAAAGTACGAGCGAGTGTCATAAACGGGCCTTCTTCGTACATCAACGACTCGTAATAATTTGTGGCTGGCATCGAGCAACGTCTTAAGAACTTTTCTTGAGTAACACGACGCTTTTTTGTGGGGAGATTATCGTCCCTAGCAATTCGTAGGCCATCATCATCACTTTGGAATTGCACTTGAATGTCCTCATTTTGTGCAATGGAAGAGACAGGCAACGAGGAGTTATACGTGCTCTTGTCACCAAACTATAAAAACATGAAAACTATTTTACAAGCTTAGTCAATCAAACGAAATAGACGTGATTGAAGCTGGTGTTACAAAACAATATCGGAGTAAAAATGAAGGATGAAAATTGCTGATCTATGCATGAAAAATGAAATATACAAATGAACATTAAAATCATCATGATAATTTTTACCGTTTCAACGTTAGTAGGATCTTTGGACTCTTCGTTTTGCAATTCTAATGAACTGTCATCGTTCGACTTTCTTTCCTGTAAAAAAATATCATTCGTACAAAAAATGAAAAAATCCATAACTACACAGGGATTTGATGATAAATGTAATGCCTATGAAAGATAAGACGAATTTCTACCTCAATGTTTATTTTTTCATGAATAACGATATTTTTGCTATCGTCAACTGCATTGTCGTTATTTTCATCGGAGGACCAACTAACACGTGTTACCTCCTTGACAGGCCTTCTCCTTTTGAAGACTCGCAGACCTCGTCGTAATGGATTCCTGGAATCCGAAGACGGTTTCTAAATAAAAAAAACTCGCATTTTGAAAAATGAAATAAATCTCAATGACTATAAGCATTGCACATATTTTCAAATATCATGAGAGATAACACGATAGATAGCAAAAGATTGGGAAAATGTTGCTTCTAGGCACAGGGGCATGCTTTTAATCGTTAATGATCGCACAATTCAAACATGCTAATTTTGAAAACTGTTCACAAACGAAATTGTCTTCATGAAAATTGACAAAAATTAAGATTACATGCTTTGAAAGTACGTGAACATCTTCATAAAATGGGAAAGGAGAAACCAACAAACAAAATGCGATACTTGGCTTGATACAGAGTTGACTTAAATAGTCTGTGTCAATGACATCTTCATGAATTCTTTCACAGAGTAAGACACCTTAATCCATAGAGTAATAAGAAACAAAAATAGCTGTTAAGTTTTGTTTAAATATTATTTTCTCTAGAAAGCACTGAAATATAATGCAAAATCTCTGCTAGCAAATAACAAACGCGGTAGTAGAAAGAAATTTATGTTTAACATTGCGTTAAAAGGTCACGCACTGTTTTTTCCTCCAAGCTATCTTCATCCTTAGTCTTGCGTCGTTCATTTTCAGCATGTCTATTCACTGCCTTTTTGTTGCTTGAATAGTTATCTGAAAACAAACAGAATGTTAGTCAGAAACATAAGTTACTATGATCATAAATCACGTGCAAGTTACTCAGACTATAGTTTACGCCTTCAACAAGGAAAAAGTTTTTATAAAAAAAAGAAGGATATATATTAAAACAGAATGTCATTGCATTAAGCACTTTATCACTAAGTCTGCTCAATTATCAACTGGCTAATTCCAACAAAAATATATCTTTCATATGATATTTAAACGTATCTAGTTTCGCATTAAAAACTCACATGACAGTTTAATTAATATTAAATGTGCTATCGCGACACAAAATAGGAATACAATATTTAGAATAAATAGATCAGGATTATATAAGGTCGTTTATCTCTTGCCATCTGATTATCATTCACTATCAGTAAAGCAAGAATTTCCATACATGGACTTTAAAAAAACCTAATAAAAAAAACCCCCGTGGAAAATCGGGTCATTGTGAATGAGATATATGATCTGCGTATTTAAAAAAATATAGAAATATTCACTTAAACTTCGTTCACAATATACTTAGACTGAGTAACTCCGGAGTGACGAGTACATAGTTTCACATTCCGTGTTAAAAACAAAAATATAGCAATATCAAATCATGTATTAAATATTAAGATATGACTAGTTGCATAATACGGATTAAAACCTATTTATTTACGATATATACACATGAAATACACAAGTTTACAAATCATTCTACCTTTAATTAATGTACGTTGTTGATTTTCACCTTTATGGTTCGTCGTGTGTCTCGGGATCTCGCGCTCTGATGGACGAAATAACAGTTAACGCTTAATGACTAATATTGATATAGCTCAATAACTCGTGAGATTCGTTACCCACTCAAACAGTGTAACACTATCCTCTGTGCAGTAATAAAAAATATGGTCAATTTTTTACTTTTGGTCATACTCATATTAGCAAGGGACGAGAGGGTAAGTAGAGCAGTTTTCGAGTGGAGAGCTGCGTGTATTTTTGGATGGATCACGAGAAAAGTTGAAATTTGAGAGAGTAACAGAGTTGAGAGACCTAAAGGCATGTTGAAGGCAGAAACATGCATGAAAAATGAAAGTAAAGACAAAAAACATGACAAATCTCAGTGTGCGTTGTATAAAGTATATTTATAACGTTATATGATATAATGTATTAAATTAAACAATAAATACAGTCAGTATTCAATTGCAACAGAGTTTTTCTTTTGTTCAACATTAACCCCACACCCAGATGAATTATCAACTATCTGTGCTTCCATACCCGTGTTTTCCTTTTCTTTTTCTTCTCTGCTATTTCCCAAAATAATTTGCTTGGCCTGTAAACAAAATAATAGAGAAAAAAATTATTGATGACGAGTTTTAGTCAACAGTAAAGAAAAAGAACTTATAACATAGGACTAAAAATCAAATGAAACAATCTTCTTAAACACGACGAGATATGGAAGTAAGGAAAAGACAATGATATCACGATTATTTTCAACACCAAAGTCAACACCACCAACATTGGATTTAGCATGTGTAACATGGTTATACATAGTTTCAATAATTTCATTATCTTCAATCTTCCGCTTCGCTGCTATCGAGTGCCCCCAAAAAATATTTTTACATTAACAATATTCACCTTCATTGGAACATTAGCTGTATAGCTATCCAATGAAAAACAGACATCTCTCCTTCAAGTAGATTTACATCAACAATATTCACCTTCATTGGAACATTAGCTGTATAGCTATCCAATGAAAAACAGACATCGCTCCTTCAAGTAGATTTACATTAACAATATTCACCTTCATTGGAACATTAGCTGTATAGCTATCCAATGAAAAACAGACATCGCTCCTTCAAGTAGATTTACATTAACAATATTCACCTTCATTGGAACATTAGCTGTATAGCTATCCAATGAAAAACAGACATCTCTCCTTCAAGTAGATTTACATTAACAATATTCACCTTCATTGGAACATTAGCTGTATAGCTATCCAGCAATCGTTTCTTTAATTCAAGTAACCAGACCCTCTTGGTTTCCAAATCACGAGCCTAGTTATCACAAAGCAACTTATTATATTTCACAAGATAAGTTCATAATGTAGACGACAACTT
Organism: Xenia sp. Carnegie-2017; assembly: GCF_021976095.1. Taxonomy (NCBI): domain Eukaryota; kingdom Metazoa; phylum Cnidaria; class Anthozoa; order Malacalcyonacea; family Xeniidae; genus Xenia; species Xenia sp. Carnegie-2017. The sequence goes on from NW_025813488.1 coordinate 3,277,766, forward strand.
CTACTTCCTGATCGTAAGAAACCTCGTAATAATTTAAACCATTTGCATATACGCAATTACACATTAAAATGCCTAGACATATTCTGTTTTAACTGCTTGGGTTTCTTTTGAAAAACCTCACGTACTAACACCTCATAGGACTCACCACGAAGGTATAACCGATTTTTCTGTCATCAAATCGAAAAACTTGGAACGTCAATGGTTCTCGAAGAACTGAATCAGCCAACATCATGTTTGAAAACTACATGTAAAGAAAAATAAAATGATATAACCTCAAGTGAGAGCGTTAAATTATATAAGCAAGCCAACGACTTATACACAAGTTGGCTAACATTGTCAAACAGGTATTGATGTTGTCAAACAGGTATAAAATAGGCGACACTTTAAAAGCAAATTTGATAAGGGTACGTAAAAAGCCCTCAAGCGATTGAGATAGAAGATGATGGTGCGCAAACATAATGGAAATATTGTTGTAAGCGGGAAACAAAAGTTCTAGGAACAAGAATATAAAATCGAAATACAGACAAAAAAAATATGTTTCACTAACCATGACTGTGGCCTTCCAAGCGAATGTACCGTCACTTCGACGTTTTGTGATCAGCAATGCCTTCTCAAATACAAGAAGATATCGTCCTGTTTTTGCCCCATGAAGACGAAATGAACCCTTTGAATAAACACACGCAGCAAGGATAAGTTGAGAAAAATGACACGTATTTAGCCATCGAAACTCGTCTCCAGACTTTTTTATTCACCAGCTTAATAGCTACTTAGACTAATCCCTCAGGGATGTTATTTTTGAACTTAAAATTTTTACGAAAAATAAAACAATTTACCTCTAAAACAACACTACCAAATGACGAAAGGTTTGGACCCTTAAAAAAATATGAAATTACTCCATTGTTGGAAGGATAATTTAGTTAGTTTATACAACAACAGTAGAAAAATAGGTATGACGATATTAAGAATGTCCGACAGACCATTTGGGGTCAAGTATGTTCAATTTACTTTGAATTGATTAATAATTCCGAAAAAATAAATTAAAGGTGTTGCAATTTCAGTTATTCTGTGAAAACGTTCTTACTTCATACCTCATAATCGAGCAGAATACTTTGAATTTCCTAGGAAAGATAAAAAGACATGTTGTTGACGTGTTCAAGCAAATTCTCATCGACCAATGAATAATTCCTTTACAATTAAAAAACTCAGCAATAGGACAGTTCTATGACTTAAACAGAGAAATTGCACAAAGGCAAATAAATTACATAATTACACAATTTGACGACAAAGTTTTGTCTTTCATCTTTTCATACAACTCAAATCATTATAATACATACATAGCATTCCAAAAATACTAGAATGACATCCGCAATCATACTTATCACTCAATTACTTGTTAGTATTTAGGATAACTAAGGAGATTCATTTTTTTCGTTGATCTATAAAAAAAGTTAAACGATAAAAATACACAGACCTGTAAATGAACGGCATCTTCGTGTTTTCGTTTCATGTCATTGATATGTTTGGCTACGCTCGTCATTGCTGACAATGCTTTCTAGATAATTAAAATTTACGTTCGTCGTCGATCAAAAACCATTATCAAAGAAAATATTCGCTGTTTTCTTTCAATCCTATTATACATTAGTTGAAAACATTTTTGTTGAGGTATCGCATCCGTTCATGGCTATTCCTTACAAGACATTGCAAGAAAGTATAAAATATGGAAGAAGCAACATCTTAATGTGTTTTATGATAAGCCATGGAATATGAGAATGAAAAGAATATCTGGAGGAAAATGTTTGTAATGAAACATAAATATGAAGAATGAAGCAATGCTAAACTTGTATTCCTCGGGTTCTTATACCTGAATAATTTCATAGCCTTCTTCGTCTTCGGCTTGCTTAAAATGCTTGGCAATATTCTACAAGAAAAACAAGGAAAGAGCTAAGGACATAATATTTCCTGACCTAATAAGTTATTAGAAATCTAGCTTGAACAGGCAAGATTTGACGCACACTTATTTTGAAAAAATATTAACGACTTCAAACATAAAGGAAATCCTCTTTTCACAGTATTAATTACATACGTACCCCGAGAAGTAAATGATACTTTAAAATTCTCTGAACTGGTTTAAGCAGGAAAGAACAAAGTGGTAATGTATGACCAAGCAATTCTTGTTGTTGCTAAAAACAAAATGTAGAAAGCTCACCATTAGAAAGGAAGAGGACAAAAAGATGGATTACAATTTCACTTTACATGCAGTTCACAGGACAAACGAACGAAGCAAGGTTATTTGGAATGTCTTACAACAAAAACAAAGATTAAAACCCATTTACTTGGATAAAATTTGCCGTGTCCTCTCGTTGATTCCATTCGAAGAGCACTTCCATTGATCTGGAAAGAAAACAGTAAAAAATCATTAAGCAGGATGTGTGTAACCTTAATGAATGTAGCGGAATGATGGAAAAAAACGAAAGCAGCTTTGACATTCCAAGTTAAAATTCTCGTAAGACCATTCGTCGAATACAATATTCGGAATTGTTTAACACGCAGTTCAAATAACGGAGGGATGGTCAAAAAGCTTTTTGAGGCATGCTTCACTACGTCCATAGTTTTGCTGATCTCTTTAAAGATGCAAAACTTAATATCGAAATGGAAAAGACGTTAAATAGACAACCCCTGCGGTTTATGTTTTTTTCTCCATTTCCGAAAGTCTCAGAGCATCCTGCTCGCTTCAATTATCAATATATCAACATGACCATGGTTTTTGGGCATTTGGTTGACCCAGTTTTCACGACACACTAGATAGAGTATTGTTTATTATTACCTTGGATAATGAGTGCAATACTTTGTATATATTTCAAACCCAACTTGCTGCAAATATAGGAAAGTGTTTTAAAGTTGTTTGATTTTTCGAGATACAAATGAACATCATGATTTTGTTTATACTGTAAACAAACCTTTAAAACGAAGCACTTAGCTAATTTCACTGGATCATAATTACAATTTTCCATATCTTGAAGCAAAATCCTTAAAATGTCAACAAGATATCACAATTAGATATGTATTTTAAATTTCAATTTCACTACAAATCTACAATCCATAAGTATTTCATGGCGACATATTCATCCATAAATATTGAATCGACAATTCGTAATATAAAAATATTATCCTACTCATGTAATGTAAGGAACGTAAAAAATAGATGTGTAGCATAACGGAAAGCGCAAATGCAAAATTTTAACTGAAAAATAGATTGAACTAGAGACAAAGCCGTATTGCCATACCGATTAAATTGATAAATATCCTCGACGTTAATAAATAAATCTTGTATGTCTTCCTTAGATACATTGATATCAGAAGCGTTAACAACAGGACCTAGAAAACCCTAAACAAAAACGATAATATATTAAAACGTTGTTTTTCTTTCTAAGTGTGCGAGATTAAAAATTTCCACAATGTTTTGCTTTTGTTGCAGCATGAAGACTTACATCGATGATTTGTTTTAAGTTTTCCAAGTACATTTTTTCCGTTACAATCATTTCATGAGCGACCTTCTCTGCATAAGACAGGTTTGGATCAAACTGAAATTTATTAGGGATAAGAGGATTCGAGGGACTTCCGGCGCTTGGAGGGGTAACCGGTGAAGTTTGGGTGGTCTTGGTGGTACGATGCGTCACCATGTCGCCCGGTTCGACTAAAGTTTCATTCTTTTGGGGAGAAGGGGAATCGTCAATATCTGCGGATGGTTTAAGCTCAACGTACGCCTCTTGACGTGTCATTTTTGAAGCATTCGTCGCTATATTCTCGTTTCTCATGGCAACCGCACTTTGTGCTTCGATATATTCAACTTTAACAGGAGTATCACCTTTACTATCAACCGACATCGGAAGATTTGGCGATCATTCAGCGCCTTTGTAGTGCTTTAATTGCCTCTATAAAGAAAGAGACAGCAGTAAATTGATAGTGTACGCAATTAGGGCGGCGTTTTGACAAACATAAACATCAAACCATAAAAAAAGACCAAAACTAAATTCAAAAACAACTGAGAGTTTTTTCATGCACAAAGCTCCATGCTAACATAGTATCCCAGTTAAAATCCTATTGTAGAACACAAACAATTCAATGATGATCTTGGCTCCACATAATACCTCTAAAAGGTCGACTAGTGTCATCTATAGTACATTTGATGCATCCCGAGTACAAAAATAAACAAACATTCCATATTCAGAAGACAGAACTATGATCCCTGCTTTCACACATTAAAAACGCACACCTCCCATCCATCCACAATAAACTATACAAACAGCAGGAGCAGTTCATTTCTGTTAATGGACTCTTTAACAGCAACTACGCGTATTATGCAAATGAGCAAACTAATCACTCGCATGATGCAAATGAGCTAGACACGAGATCTTAATGATATGTCTACTTTGATCTGGAGTATTTGAGTGGAAAGAACTATAAAAAACGTTTGTTTCTTTTTATCAGAATCGCGCGTGTCTAGCGTTTGAGTGTTATGCTGAATCCTAAAAGAAAATCTTCAAAATAAACCATTTAAACTATTTAAGGGCGATAAATATACACTATCTTGGTGAAATCTTTACATCTTGAAATTCGAGCTAAAACAACGAAATAATTCTAATGAAACAGTGCGTCTTTTGGGGTGCCCGTTAACGCATAAAATTTTAGCAAACGTGAAAAACCACTGATTTAGATTCCTGTCAAGTATCTGCATGGTGTACAAAGTTATTTCACAACATTGAAATATTGAGCTAGTGACGCAAAGAGACGTCAAACGTAATTGGGATATCTTGCTAAACGATAAAATGTTGGCAGTAAGATGGATCGATCAGCAATGCTTCATACTAATCTGATTGCAAGTTTTAATTAGAGACAAACGTCAAGCCTCCTCGAAGAAATGATGGGGCACAACATCAACAGATCTTAAATTTCTGCACACTCCATAATTTAATGCAAATTGTTTTGATATTTTTGAATACATACATCACACAGTCTAAGCCGTTTACCGTAAGAAAGACACAAAGACACAAAGAGTTTGAAAATTTATGACGAAGGAGGAAATTGGAGGACAGCAAATGTTTGAAAGTTTCTTTGTAACAACATCAAGGTGGAAACAAATTTTTTGTGACGAGGGGGACGCACCCTGCAAATTTTTCGAGATACACCCTACTGTATTTAATTCCACGAATTTTGGGGGAAACGTCAATCTCGTTTACTAGAAAAACCATACTGACATTTAAAGTAATTTTCAAATGTGTCATAAGAAAGCAGTTGATTTCGATCGTATTCTATCCATTCTTTATAATGAATAAAAACAGGAAATGTCAATTTTAAGAAGGACTTTTGTTGACTTTGGTATTAAAATCATATATCTATAAGTTTGACAAACTAATTTCTTTTACGCAAAAGAAACCTTAATTGTGGTCTTTAAGAAAAAGTAAAAGCCGTTTCTCAAACGCATAATGGCACAAGATTTTTACATATAATTCGTTGAGATTTATCATTAGGAACATGCAGTAGAGAAGCTGTTTATCTCACCACATTCATAGCACTAAAATGATCATAAATGATGCATTATTGAACGAAATACGAGCCGCGTTGGCGGAACGAAGATTAACAGTAGAGATGACATCTTTAGAAAGCAGGCAGCATAATGTTGTAAAATACAAAAATAACATCCGATATACGTGTATTTTAGACAACAAAAAACTTCGGCATTTAATTTCATATAGATGGAATGCAATTATTTTATTCGTCTTTCAAATTTGACGCCGTTTCCGGGTCCAATTGTCTAGAAGGACATCTTATAGTACACCTGCACCTTTTTAATTTGTCAGAAGTATTTAATGTTAATTTCAAACATAAAAGGATTGGAGAGAATTTGTATAAACAAACAGCAATCACACGAAGAAATTCTTTGGCATCACAACATGTATTGCTAAGGTGAATAGTTTAAATTTTTTCATTCGGACAGTATTCTTATGTTTCATAATTCCAGTTTGTTCGATGTAAAATAATTTAAAAACAAAAGTATGTTCTTACTCATGCTAACATAATTTGTATACAACTTCCATAAAAAAAATCATAATTGAAAATATTTAAAGCGCTTTCTCATTGTGTGATAAATGGAGCATTGAAATATTGTGGTCTTATCAGTAAAAAAATAATACTCAATAAACATTCGTCGCCGATATCTGTCGTAAAAGTCATACAATAAGAATGTACACTCACTCATGTTTGTCGGTAGCTAGAGATTCGAACAATTTCAGCCTAATTGGGTTCGATAAAACAAATTACAACAATCAAAGTTAAAAATTGTCCTTAATTAGTGAGATTTGTCTTCAAGGACTAAAAAAGTTAATGTTAATGTTCGTTGTTCATTTATAAATCTCAAAAAAAAACAATTTACTAAATCCATTTGAAACATCAGATAAAATACATAAAATATATTTACGGCAACACATCTTCTAACAATGCATGATATTGAATCATACATAATTTGACAAGCCATAATGATACGTCATTAAGCATTTTCAATTTCGAAAAGGCACAGGTCATGCCGTTTGCACAATCGATAGAACTTAAAAAGATTAAAATATTGTATTGCTTCCAAGGAATGATTTTCAAAGTGTGTGTATTATGTCTATGGTCAATTTCATACATCAAAAGTCAAGAACATAAACCCCCACACACAATAATGATAACAATTATGACAACAAATGGCCGACGCATAAATAGAATGACTTAATTTTACAAAGTATTTAAAGCGTTTTTACGTGGCAGTTTAAAATTGCCTTTGTCCAAGAAAAATTTACTCCATTTTAGGTGGAAAAACTTTTGTTACATGTGTTTCGGGATTTTAATAGATCGTTATTTAAAACTATTTCGAAAATACTTTCCACAAGTATTTGTTTTGAATGTATCATGGGGGAAAATGAACATGACGACATTTTCTTAATCAATGTTGCAATTAAAATATGTCTCAAATTTATTTGTTACATTGGATCCAGAAGGACTTAGTTAATAAATGTTACTTAGAATTTCTCACAAGAAGACAATTAAACAAACAAATTCCAGTCGCCTCAATTGCCATTTGGCAATTTTCTGATGACGGTCATATTTCTTATAACAGTAGGAGATATTTACTTGTTCAAGAAAATTCTGCAATTAATCTGTGTTCATTTCAACCGAAAACAATTTAAATATCAGCAAAGAGCAACATATATCAAACAGCTTTGAACACCATAAATGGCAAATAGCAAGCTTCAATAAAACAACCTCAAACAGTGACGTCTCGTCTGTATAAAATCACTCGTTTCATCGGCAAAGACCACTAATGATGTACACATTGGTTTAATGAAGTCTATAAAGCTGCCAGTTCAAAAATTGAATCTTTCTCACTACTATGGTAGATAGCAGACAATCACAACATCGGGTTTTACAAATGTACATGTTTATAGAACCCTAAATAACCTTATAGCTAAATTTTTGCTTCGTTTCCACGAAGTATCGTTAAAATTGCAACAGTGAAATTAATTTAGTCAAGAGTAATTCTGAGGCGTTAAAGCTTCATTCTATTCATGACATTATACAAACATTGCACGCTTTCATAATTTGCCAGAAAGTATGTTTGTCATGAAGAGCATCAAATATAATTCAAAAATACTAATCGCTTTACCAACCTTTATCGTGAAGATAGTTAACACAGATGCAAATTATTTACCAATACACACATAGCCACATTTGTATTTCATTGACAGAGTTTCCTTTCATTGGCAAAATCGTGATTTGGCAATGACGGCTACACCATATCGTATGTCGTCTTGAGGAGAAGTCAAAATAATCGGCTCGTCTTTGACGCAACACGTAAATTTGATTGAAATCTTGAACACAGTGTTGGTGCGAGTCAAGCTACGATTTCACGTCAGTATTTTACAACACCGTCAAGTTAGAGCGGACGCCAAGCACTCGACATGGATAGATGTACATTCGATGATAGCTAGGGGAACCTTGTCATGACATATTGTCAACAAATATTTCTGTTCTGTTGTGTGATGTCTGCCCGCGGGGTGTTGCCAATCTTTGAGCCTTTACAATTAATCAGATGAATGACTTTACAAATCAATGCTTTGCATGTCCTTTGCTCATGAAGGTTTTTGAAAAAAGAACGATATAATACTCAAAATTGTTCTAATTGTTACTTTCATACATTTCCTGTATGATCAAATCAAATGTCAAAAATTCTTACATGACGTAACGGATTCTGTCGGACTCAAATGCCAGCAAGATGACAGGCTCACCTCATTATTCTGTATTATTCTGTATAATACATAAAAATAAATAAATTAAAATGTTTCGTTTATTGATTTGTTTTCATGGTGGTTCTAGTATTTTTTTACTTTGTTGGTTATAACTACACTTACTATAAGGAGAATGTTAAATCTACAAGTGTTCGTCAGTATATTTTTTTGTATCTTTTTTCATGCTGATTGTCAAAATGCCAAATTTGATGACTCGATGCTATATGACATAAGTTGGTCAGGACCTCGACGTTCTGGACAAAATGTACGTATGCTATGGATACTTATCGTCAGTTATAGGGAACTTTGGAAAACATCGTGATGCGGGATGTTTGTCTTTGCATTAAAAAATCGAGCACAAAGTTCAAGTGTTATTTCATATTTATGGTTGAATGATCACTACCATACTAACTGTGTTTATTTTGAATATGACTGTAGCTTGATGTCAACAGTCAGCTGCTCATAACAACTAAAGATAATGAACGTTACCATTGTGCTTTGCCTGTATTGCGTGAAGATTTAATGGTACGTTTGTATTAGTTTCAAATTTCTTTCAATAACAATTGTTCCGTATATGATGATAAGTGGCTATAATTCAGGATGAGTACAGTCCAGGACCTGGTCCAAGTCCAGAGGAATTATTAAAACCATTAACTGACAATATGAGGTGTTCATATAGGGTATGACTACCAATTTCTCCATAAAATACAAGTTATAGTGAAGTGATAAGAAAATATACATTAATTTTAGTTATATGTAGTGATGTTGAAAAAATCATGAAAACTACAGATTCATCCCGACAAGCCTGTTTCGTGATTGCTCACTCTTAATTTTAGTTAGATACATATTGGACATATGAACTTTGTCATGGATTACATGTTCGTCAATATCATGATGAAAAACCAATGATGGTAAAATTATTGATTTTGATAAATCTTAAATGGATCAATTTTTCCCAACTTTTGTCTTTTGTGTTGAACATATTCGGTGAAAATAATTTGATATACGTTTCATTCTTTAGAGCTCAGTAGTGCAAGAATACATACTTGGCAAATTAAAAATTGCTGGTTTGCAATTTACTTTATCTAAGTAGTCTGCATTCATACATTGTATTATGATGTATAATAAAACAGGTATAAAATGTAAACATGTTATTTGACACAGATGATGATGATCAACAATTGACTGATGAAGTAGTAGAAAAAGATAGCACAAAAAATAAAGTTTCAGAGAAACAAGTCTCGGTAAAAAAAAAACAAACTAAATGGCTAAATGCATTTTCTTTTAACATTTTCTATTAGGTATACATGGGTAAATATTGGAATATATGTGGGTATTTATGTGTATATATTGGCATGAAAACATAAATGAGGGTACTTTAAATAATAGGAATAAAAAGGTACATATGGGTAGTTCATCTTGTTTGCATGACATAATTATTAAATGTCAATAAAATAATTTTTAAACGATCCGGAGAAACTTTCATTTTTATGTATTAAATGCCTGGATTACCAATTTTCAAACTTAAAAATATTTATATTTTTATGGGTACAAGCCTCCTAAAAGGAACCTAAATGGTCGTGAAGTACCTTATTATGAAGTGGTAATGGAAAATGGGACACCATGTGAATTACTGAATGGGAAACCAAGAAAGACACATGTCATATACATGTGTAGACAGGACTCTCATAATGAGGTATAAAATCAAAGAATTTTGCAAAAAGTGTTTAGATTTAAAATAGTCAATAAGAGCTGCTGAATAGCTAACTTTAAATCAGGAAAATAGTCCATGAATTTGATTCTGAGCTTTTAACGATAAATTTAAGTAGTTTTCTAAAACTCTTATTCAAGCATTGAAGTTTGTACAGTATTGTGATTTTGCTTCTTGTTTGTGAAGATAATAAGTGTGAAGGAAATTCAAAGTTGTGTGTACCAATTTGAGGTTTTTACACCTCTGTTATGTGCAAGTGATATGTACAAGTATGTAAAAAAACTGTGTGATTTATTATTGTTGTTAGAGGTTTGGTAATCTATCCTTTTCTTGCAGAGTTAAAGAAGATATTATTCACTCAATTCGCTGTCATTCACTTGATGGCTCGCCAAGGTGATTAAAAATATCTTAAAGCATGAAATAAACAAGCAACTTCCCCCTTTACATATCCACGCACGGGCACATATATAAAGATCTTAATGAACATGTTTTGAGCAAGAGAAATTTTCGGAAATTATGTGTTAAGTAAGTATGATTATACGTCATGCATATGGCTATAAATACGTCATGCATATGGCTATAAATACGTCATGCATATGGCAATAAATACGTCATGTATATGGCTATAAATACGTCATACGTATGGCTATAAATACGTCATGCATATGCTTATAAATACGTCATACGTATGGCTATAAATACGTCATGCATATGGTTATTATTAAGTCAGACCTGTTTCAAAATTCAAGTTTATGTCGGTAAACCTTATAAAAAATTTCAAAATTATGCAATTGATATTTCGTTTTGTTTTTTGTGCGACAGCGAACCTATAAGTTATACTGAACATATAGAAGAATCTGAAGCTGATAGACTTGGGTATAGAGAGGTATGTAAAATGTTCTTTATGAATAATAATTTATGGTAGTATGTTTAGTTATTGTAACAGTTAGTGTAATGTTTTTAGTACCAATATATGCCTATTGAAGGTGAAGGTGAAAAAGATGTCTCTCCATCAACGGAACATCGTAATATGCCTGTACAGCCTGATGAACAGTTGACACAAGATTTTCTCAATGGTATCTATTGTTTGCGTGGGGTAAGTATGTACATGACATTATGTACCTTGTGTTGATCTTCCTCTGGTCTTAGCTACATTTCTCTTTAGCACAAGTAATGTTTTTTTGGGTAGGTTGTTGGCTTCTAGTTATTACATAATTTATCGATTTATCGCGATAGTTTAACCAAAAAGCGATATTCTTTTATCGTTTTCAAAATACTTATGTATTTTTACAGGGTTCTGGTTGGTGGCTCTTTGAATATTGCCATGGTCAACATGTCTTGCAATATCATAACGTAAGTATGTTTAATTGTAAAACTGAACTTTATATCGAGGTAAGGTACAATAAAATTGAAGGGAGAGAATTACTAATGTATTCATTTTTTCATAAAGGATGCTCAAGGAAAGACCACAATATATCTTGGATTATGGAACACTGATGTACGTGAAGGATTCTTCTGTTATTGTGCCTAATTTTATAGAGTCATTCAGCTAACTGTTGTGTTTGTAAAAATACGTAGGCACACAAAGAATGGGTGAAGAAAAATCCTAACAAACAAACTGACCAAGTGGTCACACATTATTATAGCAATGGTGAAATATGTGATCTCACGGGAATGGCGAGGACTGTACAAGTTAGATTAAGGTATAGTTGTACACTTAATAATAAGCCTATGACCAACAGAGTCTACACGACGCGCATGGTAAGGATTCTGCGGTGGAAGTCGAGTTGAATGATGAATTTTTCAATGGATAATGTCTAAAATTGCCGCAATTCTTATGTTGTTAGAGACTATTTGAATATAATATCTTATTCTCACGTTCGTTCAATATAATTACATATAGATGTATGAAATCAAAGCATCTTCAAGAAGTTTCTATTTTCTTACTGGAACCCAAACCATGCAAATATATACTAGGGGTAAGTTCTTATTATCGTGAAATTGTATTTAAACTGTAACCTACATACGTAAGTATATTCTCGTCCACTTGGTTTATCAGTTTATCCTTCTCTCTATTCTCCTACTAATTTCTTTGATATTTTTAATTATCTAGGTTGAATCACCCATATTGTGTCCACTCATTACAAAGGCAAATAGTGATGGCTTATTTCCTACAACACTTTGATATATTAAATGGATAAAAGTTGTTTGATAGTTTTTGAACTCTTCGAGTCTAACGTGAAAAGGTCACTCACACCTTTCCTCTTCTCTACTCTGAGAATGGGAACATAATTAGCTGTAACATAAGTGCCCACAAAATCACCATGGCTGTAAGCCTTAAGTCGCTCGCAATAATTAGTTCATATTTAGCCCCCAGTCCCCAGATGATGTAATTGAAAGTTTACAGTCACATATTTAAAATTTTTCCCTTGCGCAAAAATATTTTTTCACTTTTCATAGTACTTTTGCACCTACGTTCCATTGTTTTTGTGGTTATTCTTTCTTTACGTAAACTTATGAAAATTTAATGATAGGAAATTTATGTTGTGTTCGTGGAAGCACATCGTACTTTAAATAAAGAAAGTAAATAAAAACACGTGTTGTTTATTATCCAGCGATATTTGTACGTAGAAATTCTTTATAGCTGTGTTTTAACATGGGTAGAAATGTCATAGTGGAGGCAGTTATTGAAGAAAGTATCTTAGGACTGTTTGGAAAGACAAAATGGGCTACTGGTATTCTTATTGGTCAGGTGGAAGAATATTTGTGTTTTGTTTGTTTTCGTTTATTTGATTCTTTTCATTTAATTAATTGTACAGTTTTTAAAGTTTAATGCAAACATCTCTTTTATTTCATGGTACATTCTTAATTTCCTAAATTTCATCTGTCAACTCACAAATCAACTGTTGTGCCTGGAATCACTTACTTGTCAAGTTGATATTGTCCAATGGAGCATATGTATTTATAACACACAAAAATTACATAAAAATAATATGAAAACTATATTTTACACCATGCAGGAAGGAAGAACATATTGGTATGAGAATTTGTAAAATGGCAGAGATTAATCAATATAGATTAATACAGCACAATGATTTTCAAACATTTTCTAAATAAAGCTGACAATTTATTTTGAGCTCTTACATTAGCTCTTTGAAAAATTTAGAAGAATAACCCATACATGGTAGGTTTCAACTTCTATTTTTCTTTTGTTTACTGAAGTCAACACAACAAAGGGATTATGTCGTACATATAGCTTGGACACCATCTCAACCATCAGGTATCTATCATTGTTCAACCATTACACCCAAAGAACATATGTTAAAAATCAAACCAGTTCACTGGCTTTTTTTAGCTTTCTGAAAATTTATGTTAGTTACTATTCATGGCTTTATAATGGCTAACCCTATAACTTCACTGTTATGAACTTTTTACATGTTTCTAAATATAGAGCGTCCAGGTTGGTATAGTCCTGAGAAGGACTGTTTTTGTTGTTGTTGACTGTCAACAATGCTGACAGTCAATGTTGACAGTCAACAACAACAAAAATAGTCCTCAGGACTATACCAACCTGGACGATCTACATTTACAAACATGTAACGATACTCCCGGGTTCAAACCATTTACTTTATGAAATTTTTAGTTGATGATTCAGACACAAAACCTCCAAATAATGAATTTGACGAGGAATGGTTTGTTCAACATTGTCGTCAGGTCAGTTAAGTTAGTCATAGAAGATGACGAAAATGGGGAACTCAAACAAATTGCCTAAATTACATATAGCAAGCTGAAAAAGCACAATATTTTCCTCACCTTTATTTTTAAATATCATCTTTTGTCCATTAAATTCATAACTGCCATTGTTTGCCATAAATACCATTGTCTCACATGTATCCCACACACAAAATTTTCTTTTACTGAGACAAATACCATAAGTAGAAGTCAGAGAAAGTCACTCTTTCCTTCATAAACATCCAGCAAACTCTGCTCAACTTGAATGTAGTTGGTTTTATAGAAAAGCATTGCAGCAACAATTCAGTATTTAAAGTTTCAATAGATTGAAATGCCATGTTCAATTTCTAAATATTTTAAATCTACTTCTTGCGTTATGATTGGCTGTTTTTCCCGCCAAAACTTTCCGCCTAATCGTAGGAGTGCAACCCGCATATTTGGGTGTACTTGTCTAGTGAACTATATATTTTTACTGGAGCGATAAGTCAGGGGGGTTGAATCTTGAATCCGGGATGTGCAAGCTTTGCAAGTTGCTCCAGTCATTTTCAATGAAAAATAGGAACAAAATTACCAGAGAAAAACATAAAATATTTCTAGTCTTTCCATCATGTATTCTATAGATTTGAATCAAGGAGGTAAAAATATATTTGAATATAAAATATCCAGACATAATATATATCTTCAAAGGACGTTCGTGTTGGGTATGACCGCGCAAAGTGTATAATGGTTTGTCTGAGTTTTCAAAATTTGAGCAACGCAGTTTGAAGAAAAAAGAACAATATTCAATCATTATCGCTTAATCTTCAGTATCATCAAACGGGGGTTTTGCTTGTGAATAGTTTAGACGAAATGGTTAGAAAACTAGTATCTCAGTAATTGCAGGTCTTCCCAGGCCCTTCCAGTGCAACCATCTAATCAGTAATCATAGAGCGTTTATATGGTGTTTTTGTTCCTGTTGATACTACAGTTCTCTGTATTTATATCAAATTGAACCAGACTTGTTCTTTACGTTTGTTATTTTAATCATTCGTTCTTTGACCAGTTCACTTGGCAGGTTGATGATCAAAGTTTCAAAGTTTTCTTTTCACCATTAATGGGGGTTGTACAGCTACACTGTATTTCAGTCTTAGCCATTGCTTTCAGCGTCTTCGAAATGTTCACTTATCGTAATACGATAAGACAACAAGTTGTGCAAAATATAGATTTTAGAAAAATCTTTAAGGAAAACATACAACACCATGACACAACACAGAATAATTTGTTCTAGGTCAACTCAATGTTGGTTGGTGGTCTAAATATCCTTGGTATATTTATATTTGGACCAACCGAGGCACGAAGCAAACTTCAAGCTAAATTAAGACAAACGTTATACGCTGTACAAAAGTTCTTATCAAATGAGCTCCCACTAACGAAATGGAACCTACAGGAACATTCTAAAGCAGTGCTTTTTCATGTTTGTTGTAACACAAAGAAGTATCTTTTAAATGGAGTAGTTTTTAAGCACTAGACACGCAAATGTGTTTATTCGCCCAAATAAATAGTTATTGTCAATCACAACTTCATTCTAGATTTGGAATCCATAATCCATGTCATAGAATTTCGGAGTTCAAAAGAATGTAATGGCTGAAAAATCAAGGATTTAAAGAATAGAATTTAGAAATTAGGAGATAGGAATCCAAGCCATGAAGAACTTATTTAACGAGAAAAATGTTTCTTTTGCGTTCTTCACCGTACAATGTTTTCTCTCATGTCATTTGTTAAACAAGGTCTTTTAACAAAAAACAATCTTGTCCTTAACATTTTCCAAAGAACAACATGCTACAATATTGATGTATCTGACAACAAAGTAAGACTTTATCCGACTTACTTTGATTAAAACCATTCTTTCCATGCTTAAAGTGCAGAGTAACTAACTACATGATGATATATTCTAGGCAAACATGGAACCAGCTGAATTCAAATATCAAAAATTTATATCAAAATGGATTGAAGTTAAAAGCACAATAAACCTAGAGTGGGACTTTATCTTACAAAGAAAAGGGAAAAATCGTTTTTCCGACATGAAGGTTCTAACAATTTACCACAATACGTTTTACAAATCAATCTGATTGTACGATACACTTAATAACTAAAGGGTCTTCCTATGATTACAGGCAGCAGTGATGCCGAAACTCTTAAATATATCAAAGAGCTTGGCAACGCTCGATGGAGTTATAACGAAGGAAGAACAATCACTCGTCATGGATAAACCAGTAATCTCAATTACAGTGAACACCTTTTACTAAACACGTCTTTCCTTAAAAAGTGAATGGTTTGAAGCTGGGATGATTTATACATGTTTGTAGATATAGATAGTCCAGGTTAGTACAGTCGTGACTCCCGAGAAGGACTGTTGGTGTTACTGTTGACTGACGTTTCCACAACCTTAGCGGTAGTCATCTTCATGGTCAAATCATGTCGAAACGTCAGTCAACATCAACACCAACAGTCCTTCTTAATACTGCACTAACCTGGACGATCAACATTTACCAAACATGTATTTCCAGCATAAAAACGTTGATATGAATCATCAAGAGTATGTTTTGAATACACCCCAACTACCTAAGGGCCAACTTGTGTTTACCTATCTATACCAATAGCAATAAAAAGACTATATATACCAATAAACAGTCTATAAACAGACTATACCTATAAACCAATATACAGACGCTTTTCATTTCTCAGAAAGGTAACTCAAGATCAGAGAAAAGTTTGCCAAGAACCATACAACTTTACATTAAAAAGGTAAAGAATATTTATGAGGTGAATGCCATCATCTAGGGGTATTGTGATTTCATGTACTGGATTCCGATTCCTAGCTCGTGTATTCAACATTATTATGATTGAGTGGGAACTAAACGCCGATCAAAAACTTCCTTCGTCCAGATAATGTACGCAATTAATGCAAAATCTTTATAGGATGAATGTGAGCCCGATATCAATAAATGCAGCGGTCAAAGGACTATGCTGTTTGGCAAGATAGAAACGATGGCGTATCTCAATGCCAAATCAACAGTTAAAGATGCTATTAATGTACGTAAGCATGTTTTAGTCATACCCAAGCAAACTTGTGCTGTTATCAAAGAAATCACTACCATTTAAACTTTGATTTCCGGTACCAAAACTGCATGACATTAAACCAAATTATTTCATTGTGTAATTAAATAGGCTATAAAATGCGACATTATTCGTAGCGTTCTTACAAGACTTCGCCTACTCTGTGAAGATTTAGATGAAACTTATAAAAGCGAGAAAGAAGGCATGTAATGTCATTATTAGACGACGAGTAATTTAAACTGTGTGAACAAAATTTAAGATACACTCAGTTTCATAATAACGAGTTCCACTCTCTAGATGTTATGGATGAAACAGAAAATAAACCTCTTGTCATGTTAGAACTACCTAGAAGAATATTTTCCCCAATGTGCCGCGGGCATATACATTTTTCGGATTATGTGTTTAAATACGAAAATATCGAGGATGTTTTAAACAGAATTTTGGAACTTTTGGGAGCTTCTGTCGATCAAAACGATTTGCTCTTCCCAGAAAGTTTTCCAGGTAATAAAATGTTAGCCTGCATAAAAGATTGTGATTTTATTAAAGGAGGTTGAAGATTCTTTGGACTGAGAAAAGCAATAAGTTTGTGAAGAGGATTTTTATTCCTTTTAGATGAAAAAATTAATCTGTTGGATTGTTTTGACGATGAGAGAGCGACTCGCAACGTTGATGATAAAAGTGATGAAATTAAGTCCAATAAATCGTTTCAAATTATAGGTAAGTTGAAAGGATCCAGTTTTGCTCGTTGCATAAGTATCGTAGAATATCAACCTTTGCAAACTTTATACTTTACTAGGAGCAAGCTTTGGCGTGATAACTGTTCTTATGGCTACAATATACAAATGGTTTATTGATGAATGAATGAAGGACGAATGAAGAGCAAA
This sequence comes from Xenia sp. Carnegie-2017, assembly GCF_021976095.1. Taxonomy (NCBI): domain Eukaryota; kingdom Metazoa; phylum Cnidaria; class Anthozoa; order Malacalcyonacea; family Xeniidae; genus Xenia; species Xenia sp. Carnegie-2017. Next base: position 3,295,510 of record NW_025813488.1, read on the forward strand.
TTTCCACCTCTCATAAAAGTCACTTTTAAATTTATCAAACGACGCAACACACCGTAATATTCTTAATATTTGTGCTAAAGTGAGGCATTCCCACTTGATTTAGTTAAGATAATTACTAATGCCAGTGCGTAAATTTTCTCAAATTTCTTTGACATGCTTTTGGTGGTTAAAGTGCTTAACGATTGAGATGGCACCATTCAAAGAACTAAGCTTTCATAAATTCTAGTCAATCAGAGGGATTAATTCACCTATATTTTTGTTTCCATATCAATACTTTTCTACATGTTATAGTGTTATTTCTTTACAAGACAAATATTCCATAAGTCTCATATCCCTCCGGAATAAACATAAATAATAATCACTTCACGGGAGGGGGTCATAATGCAATAGTCTGTAAAATTGCTAATGCATTTTCTGCTCACAAAATAAATATTCAAACAGTAGCATTACTATCCAAATTATTTTCCCTATAAAACGCATTCATCCGCTCAAGTATCGGTGTCAGTGTAATTGTAAATGTCTCGATGTCATGAAGTACATCATTCTCCGGGGCTATACCGCTTTCAGTTGAGCCGAGTGCCTTGACGAAATCCTTCCAGTAAGGCACAGCCTTGACTGCCATCTTAATTGGAGAATATACATAGTAAAAATGTCTAAAGTTAGACGTTCGTAAGCTTTACAAGCTCGGCTATCGATTTTATTGTGACATCGTCGTGAAACAATCGGCTAGTGATCGGACCGTCTCGTGAGACTGTTATGTAACGACATGAAAGGAATGTATCATTACTTACCGCAAACATACCTCTCACCATCCAACCGTGATATTTTCGTAAAGTTTTGGAGTATGCATTGGCTATAAAGAAACAATGATATAACATTACAGTATGAAATAGCTTTTATAAAGAATGGGGAGTAGGGGATTCCTTTATACACCAAGTTTCAAAGTTTGCCACCCCTCGCCACCCCCCAAAGAACATAAATTTGGTCACAAACACTCTCAACCCTCCACCCACCCACGCTCAAATCATATAAAACTTCTACTTACAAGCAACAACGACCAATTCACGTTCACCTTTGTTGATTTCAAGAAGAAAGACATTTGTAAACTCCAACGCTCTGAGTGAACAAATAATACAACAATAACAATAATAAAAATTATTTTAAAATTTTCAATGTTTACTAAAGTTTATGACTGGTTAAACGCCATGAAAAATTTTAATATAGCACCTCTGAGTACAAATATTTAACTGACAGTGTAAATAGCTACCTTATACCCTAAACACCGTCAGCATGTCTTTCTAAAACTTCATTCAAAAGTTGTGATATTAATGAAAAAGACCCAGATGACCAACCTTTTTAGCCATAAAAGAGCATCAGTTGCCGAGTTCTTTACATTACATGTATTGGAATGGATTTCGACACCGATCATAGCTTGAAGAGTTGAGCAAGATGTCGGGTCATTATCGTATTTCGAAGTCAATTTCTGCAAGTTGGTAGGTATAAGAAATTAATGTGGTATATCTTAAATTTAAAACTGGCCTTAAGAATCTGTTACGGCTTTCCTTTCTCTTTAGGTCTCCTCTCATGAAAAGACTAAACTTTGCTTACACTGAATATTAAATATGAAAAAATTTTTTTTGTGGTAAATCTTCACAAACCTTTATATTCCCGCTAATGTCCATCTTAACTGGAGCAAATGCGGTACGGCCAAGGACATCTGAAAAAGTCATGTGATTAATTACATTTTCTGCCAGTAGGAAAAAACTCTACATCATAATTTCAATGTATATGAAGATAAGATTCGCTTTTTACTCACCAAAAATAGGCAAAATTGAATTACATGCCAGTAGAAATGGTTTCGTAGGAATATGGTTATTTTTTAACATGTTTATGTCTGTGAATCTGGATGGAAATGATTCAATAAATATCATTCAATTTTTTGCTAGATCACATTTGGTGGGATGTTGGGGGAATTTAGGAAGATGTAAGTACTGAGTGGGGATGGAGAAGGTTTAAAAGGATTTAATATTGAGAGTGAGGGGAGGGCGTTGAAAAGATGTTGGAGAATATGATGGTGTTTGAAGGATATAGATTTTGAGTGGGATGGAGAGGATGAAATTCTCAGACTTACAAACAATTGGTTACAAAAGCAATTTCTTTACTAAGAACTACCTGTTTGGAGCCGTTGAAAATATCGTTGGCTGTGTTTCTATTTCTTTTATTTTTAATTCCTGAGCAAAGCTTTCATCTAAATTAGTCGCAAGATCAGTTCTTGTATGATCGCCTTCACCACTTTTCGTAAGTTTTTCATTTTTCATAAAGTTTTTGGCTCCTCCTTTTTCTTCAAAACCTAAAGTAAGAAAAATACGTATGTATAATGTGATAGCAACCACAGTTGATGCAGTTTGTAATGTAAGTTATAATGTTCAGCTTGTTATGTCAACGAAAACATGAAACATTCCCCCTTTTTCATAAAGACCTTGCTTAATAAAGAAGAGCTTGGTGTTTAACAGATTTCAATGACGACAGATTCAGTTTATGTCAAAAAAAACGATTTGTGATGTTCACTTGTAATTTCTTTATTTCTTTGTAAAAGATCAACGATTACATACCGTTCTGTAGAGTTGAATTTGATGATGTTCTTTGAGCTGATCTATTACTAACAGATGTAAAAATGATATTGTAATTACTTTTCTAAAAAATGCTTTACATAAGTAAATATATGAAAGTCAAAATCATTATTATTATTATTTCATGAAGCTTTACACGTCGTTGTTTCTAGTTTAGACGATTTCTAAGTCTGCTGTGAGTCGTGAATTGAAAACGACACAGTTTTATGTGACACAAGCCTGATGCATTAAAAACTTATTTTCGTTTTAGGGAGTAAAGAGTTACAACACAGCATGAAGTAGATGCAATGATTTTTATAAAAACCTTACGTGAGCTCAGGGTGTAACATTTAAGTGGCTAAAACTTAAAGTTTACTCAATGATGAATCAAAATAACGCAGCACACGCTCTAAAAACATTTCGCGATATGTAGAACATTATACGAGGGAAAATATATAATTCTGTTTCCACCTTTGATTTTCGTGAGAATGGGCAGCCACACGATGCAAATGATTCTTTAAAGAAAATATATATAGAAGACTTTGATTACAGACACTAAAATGACATGATTTGGAGTAAAGTGTTCGTGTTACCTTGTCATGGTTGACGACAGGAGACAGTGGTGAAGACAATGGCGTTCCTAAATGATTGAATAACAAACATTGAGATTTACGATCACGATTTACGTAAATGATTATGATTACGATCACGATTTACGTAAGTGATTATGATTACGATCACGGCTAATGATTTTTAATCACAAAATATTAGCAAGCAATCAGCAAGTAGAGCAAGATAAACTGTCAACATAGGGATAAATTTTTATGATTCAGCCCTTGAAAATAAAACTATACAATGTTACTTTAAAACATCTTTCAGTTAACCAATGTACTGACACATACCTGACTCAACAGAATGTTGTTCTGAAGGGGTAGGAGGTGTAGTTAACTGTCTTTAATTAAATAAAACTCCACCCTCTCCTCCCATAAAATCAATACTCTGTAAATCACATTCACAAACAACTGCCATAAATAATTCTCACCTGATCCAAACTTGTGTTCAGAGATCTTGACACAAGCCTCAAGATTAATTAAAAATGCATCACAAGTTGCAGAGAGTAGAGTCCCTGCCTCGTGGAACTCCTGAATGTGAAATGTAATGTCATAAAATGTTTACTGTCAAATGTTAGCTTTAATGACTACATACGTCATACCTGAGTTGTGTCTTTATTATCACATAAATTCTTGATTGCACTTATTTGATCAAGTAAAATGTTTCTGCATACATGTATTTCGGACATTCTTTTATGTAGAGCTTTCTCTGGGTTCACAGAATCATCAGATTCATTGGCTGAAAGTAAAATATATTTTCATTATGTATAATACCAGTGTGCGAATTAACGGTGTGCAATGTGCAATTTGCACATCGTTTTAGCTAAAATGAAAACAATTGCACATCACTTTTTCAAACGGTGTGCAAAAATCAGCAGTTTTAACAAAAAACACTGTAGTAAATCATATGAATTTGTTCAAGTTTGAAAATATTAATTTAGCAATTAGCACTGTATAATAATTAACATAATATCGCTTTGATTATGCCTCTAAAGAAACACTTTTGTCAAAAAAATTGCACATCGTTTTTTCTGAAGTAATTCGCACACTGTATATTAAACTCTATGTTCATTGAGTAAACTTTATGTTTTAGCCACTTAAATGCTACACCCTGAGGATCCAACCATCCAAAAGGAAAGTCAAACTCAAGGACAAAGTCTCAAAACCTTCACAATTTGAGTTTAAGCAAAAAATTTTTGAAAATGTGGCATTTCACTGTAATCATACTTATGGTAAAAGAAACAAACCCAGGGAAACATATACAAGATAGAATACTGAAAGGAATGAAGATACCTTGATTTGTCGGTATAGAATCTCCATGGTTTCCAAGTGTGAGACATGCTTTCGATGACCCCAAGGCAACAACCCATTGTTGTCTTTCACTTGCTGTGGTGGCTTTAAGGTACATATAATGATCAGGAGGGAACTTAAGGATGATCTTAAGGGGATCACCTGATTGTGCTAATAACAAATCAAACAAGAAAGATTAGCTTAAAACATGAAAGTTAAGTTTGGAAGATTTTTAACATGTGAAACATTTTACATGAAATCATCTGTACACACAAACCTGTTACATCACAACAACCCATTTTCACAGAGCCCCGGCTGCCCAGCTTGACATCATCCTGTGACTTGTAATATGATAGAACACCATGATCTAATACGAACCATCGTAGTTGCCAACCTTTACCATAAATACAGAACAAAAATATATTGAATGTTGAAATACATGAAATATGTTTATCAGAAACAACACAGCTGCTATATTGCTTCATGTTTCATTGTCCAACAGTTAAAATCATAAACATTTTCCATAGTAAATTAATGAAATTGAAATACATTAAGAAAGAAATCATGGTATACATATATATATATGGTAGTTTTCGTTAAGTGCTAACAGTAGTAGCAGTTATGACACCATACTATTTGATTTGATTCCCATACTAATTCTCTCTTCCAAAGAAAAAATTTGACTCAGGGACTAACCAAATTTAAAATTGATTCTAAACACCAGTGATATCTCAATAAGCGAATCTACATTTTTTTGGTAAACCACACCAATCCACTTTGACCTAAAAGTATTGACCACCTGCGTAGGCTATAGCATATGAAATAATGAGAGCTTTGCAGGTGCACAAAATGGAACCGTGAAAAGAATGTATCCTTAAGAAATTCCACCCACTTAATTATTTAATATATAAACTTCTATCGAAAGATAAAGTTATATACCAGTAACATAATTTGTCCACTTCCAAAGCGCCCCTTCCATGAATGGCATCTTAATGAAGTCCTTTCATTTCGTACAAAATACTCGCATCACTACTAAATCACTTGATTCTAGTAAATATTCATGAATGGTGATTGCAATTTAATTGCCACGTCGACCGCCATCTTGACACAGCTAACCTAAGACAAGAACTGCGTAGGAGGTCATTATTATCAAAATAAAATTGTAGAATGGTGAACAAAATATCTATTTTCTGTTTTTATTTCTGCCAAATATTTAGGTGAATTAGATTAAAACGTTACGTGCGTACTTTAACAGCAAAGGATTTCTCTCATATTCATTATTATCCTCCAACTATTCAAGTAAATCGAATAACACATACCTAATTAAATATTCGTTCACATTCCACATTTAATATTTATGTATGAACCGTTGTGCTGTAAACAAGGAAATTGTATGAGTCAACTGCTCTGCCTCTGAAAGAAATCAGAAATGTCTTCGTTAAGCGAACGTGATATAAATGCATTGAAAGATGCTATAGATTTATATGATACTATGGGTGATGGAAAAGTTGATTCTAGTGCTTTAGCTGATATCCTACGAGCGATCGGTGAGAATCCTACAGAAAGTGAAGTTCAGAAATTTCTTGTTCAACTTGATCCTTCTGGAAACAAGCGTATAACACACGAAGATCTTATACCAATTGCACTTTCTTGCAAGCAAAAATCGAGGAAAGTTAAACCTCAAGAATTCGTTGAATGCCTCCGTGTTTTCGATAAGGATTGCTCTGGGAATATCAGTTGTGCTGAACTTCGACAAGTTTTGACTACATTAGGAGATAAATTGACCATTGAAGACGTCGACATGTTGACAAGTGGTTTGGAACAGAAAGGACAAGTGAATTACGAAGAATTTGTGCGAAGTGTCATGTCTGGTTGAAACCGAAATCGAAACTTCAAAAACAAACGACTAAGCATTGATATTTAAAAACATTTTTAATTATCTGTCATCGGTTTTTATTGACTTAAGTTTAAAACTTTTATATTTTCGAACGTGACGTTAGACAGTTTGCTGGTAATTTATTTGTAACCTTTGCATTCAAACTATGTGTATTAAGGTAAACTAACGTATTTATTCATGTTATATACATTTTTTGTTTACATTCTGTTATTAACTGTTGAAAGTTTTGAATATTTATCAAATTCTTTCACCTAGTGTCGCAAGTCAATTATTGCCTTGACGCCTTGATCATAATAAAATTTGCTGAGGCATGGAAACTATAAAAACGTCATAATACCCCCGTGTCCCCGTCGTTCAGATTCTAGTTATAATAGGCTTTTCATAGAAATGAAGTTACGTATAATATCACTGATTTCATCTTAGTAGCTGGATGTGATTCCAAGTATTCCTTCATTATAATATATTACCTCATACCAGTCTAAAAAGTTGAATTCATACAACCAGAAAAGCAGAAATGTTAAGAAATAATTCTCAAGAGGAATTAAACGATTTCTCAGGATGACGCTATCGGGCGTATGTTTCTTTGCAATGGTTTGAAACAATGTTGCTCTTTGCCCCCAATGATTCATGACGATCACATGATCCTAGAAGTGGAAAATTCCGAGAATTAGTGAGAATGAAACAAGTACATTTGGTATAAATTTATGTATCGCAAATCTCCATTCATTTGAAATATGCCGTTCAAAGCAGGTGACTCCGTTCCATACGTTCATTGTGAACCAAGAAATGTCAAAAAAGATCCATTATTGCAACTTAAAATCTACATGATGTTCACAGGACAGTTTTGGCCATTGACACATAATCATCGGCGTTTATACACCAAAGGAATTGTATCTTTCTTTATTAAGGCAGTAATCATGATTTATACAATCCTTTATATCTTATATGTTTTGGATATGTTTCACTGCCGTCATCCATTGTGTTTAAGAGGTATCAAAAATTATTTCTACATGTACCCACTAACAACCGTCGATGATGCAATTTGGGAGCTTCGTTGGCTCGTGACTTGTTTGCTGGGCATTATCTTCACTTCATCCATTTGGTCCAAACTGTTCGAAGAAGGAAATGTTGTCCTCAAAGAGAAAGACTGCTCAAGAGTGAGGTGGTTTGTTCGAATTTTGGGCTTCTTAATCATAGTGATGTGCATTGCAAATGCAATTACAAGTTTAGTGGAAATAGATTTCCAGATAACTCATGATATTGCTGTAGCAATCTTTGTAGACTGTCTTCTCCGGCTTTTTGACCGCTTTTTTGCTTCACCCATCTTTCTTCTCCTCTGTACCACATTGTACATTCTTTGTTGTATGGTTGAAGAATTTAAAGCAAACATTGTCGTACAAACAAGAGAAGTCCAACAAGACGAAGATCTACAAGACGAAGATCTACAAGATAAAGATCTACATAACCAAGGTAGACTAAACAAAGTTTGTAAAACTGACATGCAAAATAACGTAGTTTTTTCGTTTATTTGAAAACTGAAACATTTCACTTTATTTTCACGCTTAATAGGACAACCTTCACAAAGTAATATGTGACGGCAAAATTTGAATATTCGGCTCATATTTGCCATGTCAATATTTCTTATAAAGCGTTTAGTTATGGTATAAAATATCAAATTTCGAAACGGAAATGCCCTCACTGCAGAGGTCACGAGATAAGACAAGTCTTGGACAAGCACGTTTTGCATATAACGTGTCGATAAAAGATGAAAAGATGTAAGAGTTATTGACCTGCTTCAAAACTGACGAATTTTTTTAAGATTTTTCTTACACATTGCAAATTTACTTGTAAATTTACAATTTTTCCACCTACACGACACAATAAAAGTTGTCTTGTAAGTTGAAAAATTGTTCTGTAACTGTTGACACTAACACACTCCAAACACTTTTGTCTTTGCTGTGATATATAAAACTCTAATAAATTGCTCTGATCATTGATTCACCATCGAATTTGAGCAGACAGCCTGTGTTTCTTCCATACACTGAGTATAATCCTCGCCCTTCTTCTTAAATATTTTTCTTACATCGTCCATTGCTTTATAACAATGATAAAGTTTCCTCAACAAGTCATTGAATTGTCAGAATACATTGCAATTTCTCAGTAATTCTTTTGAATCATGGCTCAATTTTAGATCCCCCTGCAATAAACCACGACGTTATCAGCAGTGGCGAGAATGAAGCGAGGAAAAAGTTCTGCAAAATAAAAACAGCTATTCGTAAAACTGGATTTGCCTTCCAATTGTTTCTCATGTTGCATTTTTTGCTCTTACTGACCTCATTCTTTGTTGGAGTGGCAGCTTGCGTTGAGCAGATTAAAGTGACGATTGATGGTCCCAATAATAGTACAGTTTCCAAAACTATACCGTTTCAGGTTTGTAAAATTCATAGATAGACGCATTCTTGGTAAATCAAATTTCCTAATATATATTATTTTGTAGTATGTTTCGTCATATTTACGTTGCTCTCTAAATTTATTGATATGCAATCATTAATAACTACTACACGTACTACATTCAATTTTAAGATGTTAAATTCGGCAAGATTCTTGAAGATTTTGAAAAGTATGCCAGCGACAAAAAGCAAAAGCAACAACGAGGCAGAAACATTAAAAACATTGGTAATGAGCAACGTGCAAGGACGAGTTATGTTGAATTCTACGTCAGACGACAATCCGAATGAGGTGATACAGAAATTTGCGGAAAAAAGTATAAATACATTTCTGGTTAAAACCATCATGAAGACACTTGAATCATTGTTGCTTTACTTGTTTCCTATTGGTTTGATGGTTCGCCTTCAAAACCGCTTAAACCAAGCCTATCAAGTTATCGAGGACTGTGATTTAGAAGAGCAAGAAAAAAAAGGATACATCTTCTTCCATATGTACGCCATAAGACGCATGTGTAAATACGTCAAAACAGCACAAGGTTTGAAAATCTTTGGTTACAGCCTTCCAACCTTCCAGGCTTTTATTCTGGCGGCCTTTGGTCCGTTTTTCGGTGTTGTTCTACATGGAATATTTATTCACATCCATGCAAAACAGAAATGAATGACCTCTGAAGATATTCTTTATGAACAAAAAAATATTTTTCAGAAATGGGTAAAGGGGGGTGGAGTGGACTTCCAGTGTCTTGCAAGGGTTATTATTTCTTATATCAAAATCAGATTATATAATTTCTTCTCCAATAGTTAATCCTTCCAATGTCCTCAGACTAAAGCAAAAGTTCATAAGGTCGAAAATGGTACAATTAAATTCTCGCATTGAACTCTTAAAAAAAAGGAACGTTTAAAGTACGTTGTACTAGTTTTTTGTTTGAATTATCATGTAGTGTTTTTATATGCTTTAGGTAAATATATTGCAAGAGCGATAAACCCTAGAAATATGTATATGCCTACAACATATGATGCAATTTTTGATTATTAGCGTAATTTAAAAGGATAATTAAGGGGTAATTAAGAAGTTTCTGGTGTTTTTGACATGATGTTTGAAAATAACTGTTAGTGGTTTTACACAAGAGTATGGAGTAAACAGAACTTAATGGTAGCAGCAAATGATTCATTTTAGCAATCCTAATAGGATGGGATAAAGGGAAAGACAAAGAGATTAATTGGTTTTCAAATAATTATCTTTAGCAAAAATTCATCGTGTTCTTCCGCAGGAATTATTAAAAAAAATGGTTTTATTTTACTCTTTACAGTTTATTTCTTTGCCCTCCGAATAACTTGCAGCGCATATCATTTTGTTGGAAAAATAGCAGTTAATATAAATACAAGCTACATGCACACTTTAGCTTGGTTCAATTCAACTGTATCGACTTGCCAATTTGACTTCACCAGATAAAGATATATGGCTAAAACATCAGTCACATGACATTCTTCTATGTAAACGATATCATGTCGATGTTAAAGAATACGATAGACAATTAGATATGTTAAATATGACTTGACCACATACTCACTGCAATGTTGTTTTTAATAAGTCAAATGGAACTGTTATTCAATGTATATTTCATTCCCCATTTCATAAATATGCCAGAAAATGAGAAAAAGATAATTTGACAACAATACGTTGTAAGACAAAGTAACATATTGTTCCTGTTTGCTTGTCTATGACTTTAGGTTTAACGACCATAGAGGGAAAAACTGCGATATTCAAGTTGATTTTGATGAATAAGAAAGAAAGAGTCTTGCCATGAAACAACAAACCCATCACAAGTCATAGTTTTTTATAATTTATTGTACGAACATTTTTACTTGCTAAAACTTACATATTACTTGAAATCGTTCGAGAAGTTCCTTTCTCTTAAATTTATACTTAAGTTTATCATACATTAGATTACAGATGTAAATTTTCATTTTGCGTCTAAGGACATGAGAGTAGAAAACATTGAGGTGTAAAACAATCTCTAAACATGAAAGAAGACGCCGCTACTATACTGGGGAAATGCCAGTAAATTTGATGATCAATTTTCACATGTTTTATACTTGTTGCGAGGTATGTCATTTTGTACGTTTTATGTAAATTTTCGTGAATTAAAAATACTGTGAAAAGTCCTAAATGATTGCCAGCTGATGAAAAAATCATTTTACACCTTAATGATTTCTTCCTCTAAATTGTTTTCATCAGTCGCCATGTTGGGGAAAAATTCCTACAGTGAAAAGAATTTCTGCTAATTTTATGCTCTGCTGAGCTTCGACACTCTCATGTACTCTCCCAACATGGCCTATATGACGTCAAAAGCAAACACACTATATCTACGGTTGAATGAAAACAGCCCCAAACATCATTAAATATTTGTTAAAATTGCGTCTTTGTTATTACGAAACAGCGATTTTGTGACGTTATGATGACAAATTTCCATATTGCATTGAAAAGCGTATTTCGAAAAACATTTATCAAACGCTGACACTTGCTGGCATGGTGACCATGTTTTAATTTAAATACATATGCATATTTTAAGCTGACATTCGTTTCAAAACTACCGATGGATGTTATTTATTCATCACGGCATAAATGCTTTTCAAACAACATTATTATTCTAAAATCATTACCTAATGGAAATTTGTACAACATTATTCCAAAATAGGTGGCAGGAGCCTACTTTGAAATACTTTACCACAAAATTCGTTTTCTAAGTCAGAGAGCGAGGGAACTCTCTGACTTAGTAAGAATACGCCGAATTCAACAGAGTATATATGCTTTCTCAAAATCCAAGATTTCTTAAAAATCTAAAAGATAGCCAAAGAACAAATTAGCGACACAATAAAAACAAACACATAAACCTGAAAAAAGACTGAAGTCACTAAGCTACAAGTCAGTGAAACAAATAAAAAAATATTTATACCTCATCTTGTTTTTCATCTTGTTCTCCATCAGCATGCTCCCCGTCTCTCCGTCAGCATCATCTTCGTCGCTCCATCAGCATCCTCTTCGTTGCTCCATCAGCATCTTCTTCGTCGCTCCATCAGCATCCTCTTCGTCGCTCCATCAGCATCCTCCTCGTAACGCCATCAGCATCCTCCTCGTAGCGCCATCAGCATCCTCCTCGTAGGCCATCAGCATCCTCCTCGTAGCGCCATCAGCATCCTCCTCGTAGCGCCATCAGCATCCTCCTCGTAGCGCCATCAGCATCCTCCTCGCAGGACCATCAGCATCCTCCTCGCAGGACCATCAGCATCCTCTTCGTAGCACCATCAGCATCCTCCTCGTAGCTCCGTCAGCATCTTCCTCGTCTCTCCGTCAGCATCCTCTTCTTTTCATCAGTCTTCTCCTCATCTAAACGAAAAATCTAAAAACAAGTTAAGATTAGGACAGGAAAAATAATAACATACTCCTTTATCTTCTTCTTGATCTTCATCCCGTGTACCTAAAAAAAGACTGAAGAAGAAGTTATTTGTTTGATGGAAACAAACAATTGTAAGCACCCACCACTGCCAGGGTTCGCGTTCTTTCACTGTCCATACGCTCGACATGTCTATAAAAATGCAACAACAATATCATGGCAAGTGATTAAGGAGATCGTGCTTTCGCATTGTAATAGTTTTATCATGCTAAAACATTTATATCCATGACTGTACATGATTGATCATGTATGTTAAGTGAACAACACTTTGCAGATTATAACTCTCGCGGAAAGCTTATCGTTTGAACCGTGCATTGTGTTATAACATCCCTCAATGTTATAACACATGCAATGTTCTGTAACATTGTCAAACGATTTATTATATGCGATATAATTCAAAAATACCTAGATAAAAACAAGATAATTAACGAATGTCTCATGCAATATATTCTCTGCTCAACTCTTTTCGATTTCATCCAAAAGGTTGTTTAATAATTTCGGTAAGGCACTAAGGTTTATAAAAGATTTTGCAACACTCTGCCCGCATGTTGCAATATCAAATGAATTAAATTAACTACCTCAATTATGTATTACAGAATATACAATTCTGTAATATATAATTGAGGTAATTGATTTAAATTCCTCGTCTCTTCATGTGCATCCTTCTCGTCTCTTCATGTGCATCCTTCTCGTCTCTTCATGTGCATCCTTCTCGTCTCTTCATGTGCATCCTTCTCGTCTCTTCATGTGCATCCTTCTCGTCTCTTCATGTGCATCCTTCTCGTCTCTTCATGTGCATCCTTCTCGTCTCTTCATGTGCATCCTTCTCGTCTCTTCATGTGCATCCTTCTCGTCTCTTCATGTGCATCCTTCTCGTCTTTCATCTGCATGCATCCTTCTCGTCTCTTCATCGCATCCTTCTCGTCTCTTCATCTGCATCCTTCTCGTCTTTCCATCTGCATCCTTCCTTTCCATCTGCATCCTTCTTCCTTTCCATCTGCATCTTTCCTTGTCTTTCCATCTGCATCCCTTCCTTTCCATCTGCATCCTTTTCCATCTGCATCCTTCTCGTCTCCATCCTTCTCGTCTCTTCATCTGCATCTTCCTTGCCTTTCCATCTGCATCTTCCTTGCCTTTCCATCTGCATCCTTTCTCGCCTTTCCATCCTCCTCCTCTTTCATCTCTGCATCCTCCTCGTCTCTTCATCTGCATCCTCCTCGTCTCTTTATCTGCATCCTTCTTGTCTCTTCATCTGCATCCTCCTCGTCTTTCCATCTGCATCCTCCTCATCTTAACGAAACATCTAAAAATCAAGTTAAGATTATGACAGGAAAATAATGACATACTTCTCTATCTTCTTCTTGATCATCGTCTCTAGTGCCTAAAAATAGACTGAAGAAGAAGTTATTTGTTTGATGGAAACAAACAATTGTAAGCACATACCACTGTTAGGGTTCGTGCTTTTTATTGTCCGTAAGCCCGACATGTCTACATAAATGCAACAAAAATTATTGAATGAAAATCATAGCAAGTGATTATGGAGATCGTGCTTTCACATTGTTATAGTTCTATCATGCTAAAACATCGATATCCATGACTGTGCATGATTGAACATGTATGTTAAGTGAACAACTCTTTGAAGATTATAACACTCGCAGAAAGCTTATCGTTTGAACCGTGCATTGTGCTGTAACACCCCTCAATGTTACAACACATGCAGTGTTCTGTAATATTGTCAAACGATTTATTACATGCGATATAATTCAAAAATACCTAGATTAAAACAAGATAATTAACGAATGTCTCATGCAATATATTCTCTACTCAAATCTTGTCGATTCTGCCCGCATGTTGCAATATCAAATGACTTACCTCAATTATATATTAATATGCAAATATTCTATGATATATAATCGAGATAATTCACTTGATTTCCTCGTCTCTTCATCTGCATCCTCGTCGTCTCTTCATTGGTATCCTCTTCTCTTCATCTGCATCCTCCTCTTTCCATCTGCATCCTTCTCTTTCCATCTGCATCCTCCTCTCTTCATCGGTATCCCACTCTCTTCATCTGCATCCTTCTTCTCCCTTCATCGGCATCTTCGTCTCTTCATCTGCATCCTCCTAGTTTCTGCATTAGCATCCTCCTCATCTAAACGAAGTACCTAAAAATCAAGTTACGATTATGACAGGAAAAAAATAACATACTTCTCTATATCCTTCTTGATCCTCCTTGTCCGTTCTTGATCCTCCTTGTCCATTCATCTTCATCCTCCTCGTCCCTTCATCTGCATCCTCCTTTTCTCTTCATCTGCATCTTCGTCTCTTCATCTGCATCCTTCTTGTCTCTCCGTCAGCATCCTCCTCTACTTTTCATCAGCCTCCTCCTCATCTAAACGAAAAATCTAAAAACAAGTTAAGATAAGGACAGGAAAAATAATAACATACTCCTTTATCTTCTTCTTCATCTTCATCCCGTGTACCTAAAAAAAGACTGAAGAAGAAGTTATTTGTTTGATGGAAACAAACAATTGTAAGACATACCACTGCCAGAGTTTGCGTTCTTTCACTGTCCGTACGCCCGACACTGTACATGACTGAACATGTATTTCATCAAAAGTTTGTTTAATTATTACGGTAAGGTACGAAGGTTTATAAAACATCATCGCATTTGAAGATTCAGCAACATTTTGCCCCCGTGTTGCAATATCTTGTATACTCTATAATATATATTCATTTGAACGTTTCTCAAGTGAATTACCAACTTTTATGTCACCTACTATAACATCACTTGATGCTATAGTAGTTCCTCTGAGGAGCAGAGCCGGATTAACCAAAGGAAGCTGTCTAGAAGCCTCCACAAACAAGGGCTTCACATTAACCAAAGGAAGCTGTCTAGAAGCCTCCACAAACAAGGGCCTTCACATTATTCAAAGGAAGAATAAACATAGTTGCTTTAAAGACGAAGGAAAAGCATTTAGTTTATTTGTTGGGTCAATTTCAGCTGATGAAGAACAGACCACATATGACAACGAATCACAGTAAACTCAGCCATTTTGCTCTGATGAGCATCGAGGACAATATTCTAACAGAAATAAACTTGGAAGAGCTTATCAAAGACTGCCAGAATAAAATCGCAATAACTACTTTATATCAAGTAGCAGCATTCACTCGTCGTATGCAACCGCTTTACACGCTATATTCGAAGTTTATACTTTTATCAAATGCTTTACGAAATTTGAAAGTAAATTTCTACTGTTGAAAAAAGAGCAGCTTCTTTTGGAGTTCAGAGTAAGGGAAAGGGGATCTTTACTACGTATTTTTGCTGCTCAGAGCCTCCACACATCTTAATCCGGCCCTGCTCGGGAGACATAAAATATTATATCCTTTTGCCACAAAGACAAAAGAATGGAGCTTGCTATTTCTAACAATGGCCAGTTGTTAGAAATATGCAAAATGCAAAATCATCACACTTATGTGAATGATAACGATAAATGCAAAAATGAAAATATTTTCTGGACATGTATTGATGAGGTCCAATAATTGATGTCAAGAATAGTGGGAAACTTTTGGCAGTTTCGTTCGTGTTCTCACTTCAATATGTAACTGAAACTTGACGGCATTTTTGTGCTCCAAGATCGAAACATAGAAATACTAAGAAACCAAAGAAATCGATCATTCCTTCGAACAAATAGGACTCATAACGACGCTTTGAATATGCTGTAACGAGAATTCACATCACAATTGGGTTGTACATTTTAATTCATCGATCTCAAACTTACATCTTTATGTCATCGACGATTTTTCTGTATTTAATCTGCTGCTTTCAAACATGGCTAAAATATCTCAACCGTGTCATGTGTCATGTCTTCAGTTGCTCGTCCTTTCCAACAAGTAGTCGCATTTCTTGAAGGCTGTCTTCGACTTTCAACAGACTTTCACCTTTCCCAGACGAACAGCTCGGTCAAATAGGGTTATCGAAGTGAAAGACCCTACTTTTTCTCATGATAACTTTCATATATCACATGCATTAATTATTAATTCATTCGTCAATTTTTTTCAAACCATGATAAAAATGGATTAGATTCATTGATTGCATGAAAATATATGCAGGGCAAAGACAAAAGGAATTAAGCCTGGTTTTAAGTTAACTAACGACATTGGTTAGTAAAAGAAAGCAAAGCCTTTTCTCCAGAGGTTTGGAGAAAACAAAAGGATATTTCTTTTGTTTCCTCAGTGAAGAGTTTGCGAAATCAATGATTGTAAGGTTATGACGGCAGACAGAGCATGTCGTGTTGTGGTAAATTCTATCTAGTATGAATAAAAAATTATCTCACCCGAAACCGCAATTCAATGCACCATAGCTAGGAGAGTTATCCCTTTTCTCCCACCTGACCACCTTTATTCAACTGGTTACGTCAACAAATAAATTAGAAGGCAAGTCAAGTGGGAATTCACGTGGGAATCACCCACATGTTATAGAAAAGCTTTTGTCGTGCTCAATACTTATTATGAACATTGGAGCCCTGCTTATTGCAATAATATGACTTGCCATTGTAAAATGTAATGTAATAATTTAACGAGAGAATTTTATTGACAGAACTAAATGGTAGCAAGTGATTCATTTTAGCAATCCTAATAGGATGGGACAAAGGGAAAGAATGAGAGGTTAGTTCGTTTTCAAATAATTATCTTTAGCGATGTAACGATAGCAGGACTTTCAAATGCGGTAAATGTTTTGTGGGAAAAGCGCGATTGTTTCTTTTCCGTGGTTGTAATCCTTAAAATTACATTATTAACAGTAAAACTGAACAAATTGAAAGTTATGTTTTTCCTCTTATATTCCTTGTTCAGCGAGTTCATTTCCTTGATCAAACCATGATGAAAATTTATCCAATGACATTTACATTAAAGTTTTTAAAACTTCAAGATTTCCCCACATTCATTTAGCTTAACTCCCGCATCATAAATGATATCTAATCAAAGAAGATCACGCAGTCTCCGATTTTTTAGGAATGAAAATAGGTTTTACGTTAATTGGTTTATGTTTGGCGTAAGGTGAAGCCGGTGATCCAACAATTAACACGTGATTACCCTTTAACCATAATCTCCACATGCTTTTATGAAATCCTCGAGCATCTAAGTCCCAGATTCGTAAACATCTCGCTATATTATTCCATGTTGTCCAGTCGTTAGCATGTTTCATTTCAATATAAAATATATATGTTTTATCAGATGTTTCTGGAACAAAGTCTTTCTCGTTCTTGCAAGGATTTTTACTGTGATCCAACGGCTCTGCCAACCTGTAAAAAACAGTAGATAGACATCTCTAACAATCAAATGACATAAATATACGCACTATGATGATAATTAGATCACTGAATCACTAAGTAGAAATCTCCTTCATTGTCCTGTGAAAAGAAAAATATTGTTGTCAATATTTTATAAAATCCTGCAAGACATACCCTACAAGCCGTTCAATCTCCTTCTCATAATTTTCTTTTTTCAACAATCCAACATTAAACTTAACGTTAGGTTCAGTATTCAACGTATGTTTTTTGAAATAGGATTCTTGAAAAAATACATTCATATTCAGGCCTTTGGCGCCAAAATGGTAAGTTCTTGAGATATCCGGAATGATACATTCACGTCCCTTTTTGTTGCTATCCATCCTCATCCACATATCCCAATCCCAAAAGAGATCTGGGGTTGGCCATTTTGGCTCAAGTTCTTCTTTATAAAGTCGTCGTTTGAGCAACCTGTTAATGCAAAGAGAAATAATAGATAGCATGAAGTTTATATAGATAATACATTTATAGTGCTGCGTGATGTCATTGTGGCGTGATGTCATTGCAGCGTGATGTCATTGTCGCATGAGGTGATAGTTGCTTGATGTCATTGCAGCGTGATGTCATTGTTGCATGATGTGATAGTTGCTTGATGTCATTGTAGCGCGATGTCATTGTACCGTGATGCAATGTAGAGTGATGTCATTGCAGCGTGATGTGCTTGTAGTGTGATGTCATTGTAGCATGACGTCACTGTTGCGTGATGTCATAGCGTAAACAAAATCCTTTGTAGTAATAAAAATTCTCACCATCCTAAACCAGGCATTGTTTCTATACGATATAACATTGCAGGATCATTACACGTGTGATCATAGCCCTAAAAATATAAATACTTGTTTTTGCAATTAAATCATTAATCACATAAATTAGTTTTTCAATGGATGTACCATTTCTAAGGTAAATTTCCTAAATTTCACTTTGTGATGTGCAAGGAAAGAAGCTCGATAAAGACAAACATAATGTAACAATGAAAACTACAATGAGATAACAGATTCTTGTACAGAGATTTCCATTTTCCATTATATTATGAAAAATATTTTGAGATTTATTTAATTTACATTCTGCACTCTCGTCAGAGATAAACTGGACTCGACAAAAAAGCAAAAAGAATCAGAGACGTTCAAAACCACGTTAATAAAGTTGAAAACGAATTGAAATTTTGTTGTGTAGCAAACACAAGCCAACAATAGAGTAAAAGACTAAAAAGATAAAAAGAATGTTGTTAGCTTTCGTTTATAACAAACCTGATCATTCCACGCCGATATACAGTACAGACTTTCATCTGTATCCATTAAAGGCAACAATTGATTAAAATAACTGAATATGTCCACAGATACGTCTAAATCTTCTTCCAAAATAATCATATACCGAGCATTGGGATAAGCATTAAACGTCTCTGTCAGTGTTCGCTTGTAATGCTGGGAGGAGAGAAAATACATTTAAAAAGTAATAAAAGGAACGCAAAAATTTTGATTTCATCGTGTAAACACTCTCAAAGAAATGCCTTACCAACCTGTGATATTCTAGCGTTCTTACTGCTAATAGGAATATGCTGCACGACTTTTACATCATACAGCCTTGCCACAGCAGCTGGTTCTTCAAAGAAACCATCAATAAATACAGTAAATAACTCCTTCTTTGCTCCATGAGCTGACAACATTGAACGTAAGCCACGATAAAGATAATGTGGCCTGTTACTAGCGATCACAGCAACAGGAATGTCTTGAACTTTTTCTAACTTCAACGGTGTTGTTTTAATTTCAATTGGAGCAGGATTATTACCTACAACATTTAAGAACATATTCTGTCAGTTCTTCAGATCGTTCTAACATTAGCTGCAATAACAATGATATCCTTATTTCTACAATTTTTTCCATGAAGTGTTCTCAGAATATTTTCTCGAAGTTTTAATGCACAATGTGAATGGCAAAATTACTGAACACATCGCTGTGCGTTCAATTAAATAAGAAATCTAATCCTACATGGATATAACGAAAATATACTTACAACTGCATACACTTCCATAGCCTTCAAACTTATCACAAAACATTCTTCTTCGCTTTGATTCTTCACTGTCATCCCAAGCACATTGAGATTGTTTAGCAGGAACAAGAGGAACTGTAGCACGAGCAGTGACAGGCTCACCCCAGTTCGATATGTCTGCTGCGTGATGATGTTTCTCTGAGTATTTCTGGCCACGTTTTGTGACGATAAATGACCAGCTATCCCGCCATTTTAGTTCATCAGCATAAACACTACCAAGACTTTTGAGCAAATTTCGAGCAGTTTTCTTCAAGTTAAATGTAGCTTCATCCTATAAAAGGTAAAATAAAGCAATGTCTGCTAATGATGGCGATGTTTGACGTTGACGTCAGTTGACGTGTTCAATGACGTCACATGTTCATTGTAGCTACGTATAATTTAAAGTTCAGTAACATTTCAAATTTACATCTTTCATAATAATCTGTTTGAATTAGCAAAACAAACTTCTCAAATGGCATAATAATATACAGTATTTTGTTATTGTACTGTATATTTCGTTATACCTAAGATGAATAAAAATAGAATTTAAAACAGGGGAAAGACTTAAGAATCCGATATGATAAACTATGTTTAAATAGTTCATTTAGCAAACTTACCTTAATTGCAAAGCACAAAATTCGTCCATCAGAAACCATATTTAAAAAAAGAACCAAGCTAGCACTCTCGTCTTTAGACATATATGTATCAAATGTCCTTGTTGCCATTATTGCTCCAGTTGATTGATGAAGAACAGTGACATGGATACCTCTAGCTGCATCATTTGTAGTAGTCTCCTCCATTACCTTGTATTGAATAAAACATTCAGTTTATTATAAAGCTCTCTCTAAAAAGTTACTATTGCTTTCTCTCATGAGTAATAATTTCTCTCTTTCACAAGTTTCTACTTGCAGTTAAAGGTAAATATTTGTTAAAGCCTTCCTGCATATCTTTAGCAGAAGGTTATCATACATGCTTAGAAATTTAAAAATAGAAAGAACAGACACAGAATTTCTTGCATTGTTTTGACAGAGCATTTACCTTAGTTCCCTCAACTGATACATATACACTATCTTTACTGGAGTGAACTTCAACATCAATTGTATTACCATGGTCTTTAGAATCTATGTTTAAGAATATATTTTTCCTTTATGTGTTTGTAGATGTACATCGTCCATGTTCGTGTGGTCCTGAGAAGGACTGTTGGTGGTAATGTTGGTTGATATCTTGTTTTGTTTAAAGTTAAGTAGAGAATCACTGAATCTCATAGACAATTGCTGTCTACCAGGGATGATTAGGGGTTTCTCTTGTCCAATAAGGAGGGTGGAAGTATTTTACTTAAAGGTAGGGGGGTTATTGTAAAATTCTGATTACCTTACTTTGGGATTAAGCCTTACTAAGAACAATCGGCTAAAATGGTTCTTAGCTAACGACTTGTACATGATCAGATATTAACAATGTAACAATTCGGCAAAAAATGAATTTAAGATAACGATAGATTTTTTTCAAGGAAATTGTTAGCAATACTACTCTTCCTTGTTTGATGAAAATTAAAATACATACCAATGATAACTCTCCTTTTCTCTTCAAATGGCTCATCATTTGTATAATGATTCGAGACTTTATCTTTTCTGTACTTTGAGATTGTGTCCATAATAAAAAGAACATTCACAAACACAGTAATAAACAAAATGACAACGAGCAGCCATTGAACACATTTCCCTTTCATTCCCTTCTTGCGAATCTTCCAAGCTCGTGAAAAACACGGTATTTTAAAAGTATAGTAAGCATTTGTCGGATGAAAGGGTTTAGCGTTCGGATTAGGCGTCCAAGACATATTGTACTATCACTACTATTTGAAAATTTTATTACGTAAATTGAGACAACATTTTCCTGGTCTTGAGCACTTTAAACTATGACGACAAATTTTCAGACAAACCAATTATTTACTAAATATCATCTTCACCAGTTGCTACCAAAAAGCAATGTCGGCGATCATGTAAAGACACCGTTCTCCACGTAAAAGGATTCTTTAAGAAACTCTTACAAGTGTCAAGGAAACATTAACTTGTAGTATTATTTTTCCATCTGTTAAAATGTGACTTCAATACGATCGGAAATATCCGTACTCGACTTTATTCCCATTTTCCAAGTAGAGGTGTAAGAATGACAGCAGCCATGGGGAGCAAGGGATCCAGCATTAAATATTTATTTAGTATAGACGAACACTAAGTTGATGAATGGTCATTGTTTGAACTCCATTTCTCTTCCATTTGACTTGGTGCAAGCAAAATTTAAGACGTTTTTCTGTTTTGCGTAAATTTGTAAACACATAACACATTCTCTTGTACGAATTTTAGTTCACTTTCAAAAGGTGGCTTATCTCTTCAAAAACTCTCGAAAACCCAGCACACTGCCATGACTCTCCACCAAAAAATCTTGCAATACCTCATGTAATGCTGACCAATTTCCATTCACGTGATTCAACACAAATGGTAATGGCGACTAACGAGATCTTCAAAAAAATTCTATTTACAAAAAAACAACTACAAATGTTATTTCTGATGAAATTTGGAACACTTTTCTGTTTAAAGGAATTTTTTAAACAAAGATAAGACTTAAAAAATGTTTTCGTTCGTCAAACAAACGCAGAAATTTTTGAAGTGAAAAATGTAATGTAAAAAAAAGTTGTGTTTCTCCTTCATGACTTCATCTTCAGGTAATTAAAAGCTTGCATATTTTCTTTATTTGTAATGAGAGAACTTTATAAACAATATTTTGGTTGTTAGAGCAATGTTTTTTGCCAAGTTACACAATTAAAAACATTTTTCTATTCAGTTTCAAAAATGAACAAAAAAAACGAAAATAATCATAAAAAACATCTTTTCTTGTTTTCAAAGCACTGCATGCAGCCAAACTCATACTTAAACATTTATGTTTTTTTGATCATAAACTATTTCTAAACTTTACCATAACTCTGTTAATCACGAACAGTTGGTCAAGTCAACTACGCATGCACAGATGATATTTCTCATATTACGGGACTGTAAGCCAATTGCTTTGAAAACAGGTGCAAGTTCATCCAGTTGGTCATTTCCATGATTATGAACTGAAGCAATTTCTCCAACATGTTGCGTATGATCAAGTGGACTTGACATATTCAGATGATTTTTCTCAAATAATTTGTAATCAAGCAAACTCGTTATTCCGAAAACAGCGCAAGAAGATCCAGTTCATTCAAATGAACTCCATTAGTAAGTCGAAGAAACCGCGCAAGTTTTCGTTGAAATATTATTGGCAGGTTCTCTGTCTTTTTAAGCAATTAAATGACACAACACGCGTGGCATATTTAGATAAACTTGCTGCTTTCGTTTTGTTTTAAACTGTTTTAGTGTTTGCCTAAATGAATACTTTCGTTCAGATTTAAAATCTTTGGGAAATTTTTTGTTTTCACTAAATTCACCATTTTAAACAACGAGACTTTAAGATAAACTAGGAGCAGATGTCAAGAGTGCCTGTTTTTATTCAAATTTATAGATATCGGTAAAAAAACATGCTGGCAAGAGACCTGACAGCAGCTTTATGCATTGAAATGGAGGTCTGTTGATACAATTTAATATTCCACCCATTGCGCTTGAATGATTCTTGCATTGACGAGTCTCATATCACAGGAATTTTTGTACTGTAAACTGCTATGTCTTGGACGCCCAATCCGAACGCTAAACCGTTTTATCCGACAAATATTTCCCATAACTTTAACACACCTTGTTTTTCACGAGCTTGGAATTTTTGCTTGAAGAGATTAATAAGGAAATGTTTCAAATGGCTGCTCGTGTTTATTTTGATTTTAACAACATTGGTGAATGTCTTATTTGTTATGAGCACTAAACCCAACGACAGAAATGATCTATACGGACTTCCAAATCATTATAGAAAGAATAGACAGATTGAAGAGAAGAGAGTAATTAATATGGGTAAGTACATTGACAGCATTGCTTTGTTGCTCACAATTGCTTAGATAGTAAATGATTTGTTCGATATAAGCTGTTTGCCACGCGAAGATGCAATGTTTCCACTTTTAAGATAAGCTCTCATATTCTTCTTGTAATTGGTAAAGAATTAAGTCAAGTTTAAATAACTAAATGATTATTTTAAGAGATACTTATTACTTATGTGCAATAATCACAATAAATTTTATAGCTTTCCGTTGATTGTAAATTAAACATATTTAGTAAAGAAACAGATATATCCATACGTAATATCTTGTATAAATAGAAGTCGTTTAATCATTATAAGATAGAGTTATTAACTAATGTAGAGTCACGTTGGTTCGAATAACAGACAGAAAAAGTAATCTGTGTTGAAATGAAGCCTTTTAAAAATTTTGTTGTTACACCACTGAGACTTTCAGTGCATTGTTTAATTATTCTAACTTCACCACCGGCCAACTAACTAACACCACGGTGAAATGGAAGAAAAAATTTTACCCAGTTGCCATTAAGTTTTTTGTTTACGTTATTTTCACTGTGCTGTTATTTGGTCTATCGCGAAGTTATATTTAATCGAGTTCCAGTGGCGTAACTAGAACGTTAATTGGGGTGTATATTCATGAATCCAGTTATGCCCTACTGATTTCTTTGAAATTTAAATTACTTTCAAACATTTGGTATGTACGTATAACTCTGTGCAAACACAAAGAACATCTTTTATCTCTTAAGTGTTTAATTTCAAATTCAAAATACTTTATAAACAAAATTATTTGGTTATGAATCTCCTAAAGAATAATATTTCACCAATCAAGGTGTTTCTAAAGTATTTGGAAATATATCTATCAGCAATAGGTGCAGTAACTCATTTTAATTTAGATCAGTCATTTTTCAACGATTAGCGATAAAGAAGATTTTAAAGAGCCGGCTTTCCGACTTTCAATAAAGCCTTTTGCAAACACAATAATTAACGCAATCCATTTTTTAGATTATTTAAAATCAAGGAACGCATATTTCTCACAAAGTAGCAGAGAAATTGCGGCTACCCATTAAAAAGAGTTTACGGCAGATTTATTTTTATAATAAGAAAACTACTATTGAGTTCGCTTTTTACACGAAACCTCATTCATTATTCGCAATAACGTTAATAGCTACTGAACAAACACAAAAATTAAAGAAAGGTTCTTGAAGTTATGATAATTAACGATATGTCTTTATGTTACAACTTCAATGTCCATTGCACAATCAATACAAGTTGCTTTTCATTTATTTTTTTCATCAAATGCACTTGAAAAGAAAAGGAAAGAGAGTGTCAAAAAAGTCTTCTTTTATAAACTTATTACATCTTCTTTCTAAACGTAATCATTGGATTGGTGATCCTGTTTGATTTAGATTCACATTTCTCCCCCATAGAATTTTAGAAAATATTAAACAAAATACTTCAGGGAAAATTTTTTGTTAATATAGATGATAAAGATTGTTGTAAGATAATCAACATTGAAGTTCACTCCAGTAAAGATAATGTATATGTATCAGTGAATGGAACAAAGGTATATAATACTTTCTACATTTGTCAATGCTTTTCTCAAAATTGTAAGTTTGTATTACTACATTCAATTTCAAGTTGTCTTCAACACATATTTATCAGTGGGTGGTTAAAAATAAGAATTATAGATAAATAAGCGATTAAAATGTATGGTTTGAACCCAGGAGTACCGTTACACTTTTATATAAAGATCGTTCAAGTTAGTAAATTTATGAGAAGGACTTTTGAAGTTGATGTTGACTACAGCTCTAAGTTTGCCAAAACTTCAGTCAACATCGACGGCAAAAGTCTTCAGGACTCCACCTTGGACGATCTATATCTACATACATGTACTAAATTGTATATTCAATACAAGGTAATGGAGGAAGAGACTTATACAAGAGACGCAGCTAGTAGAGGTATCCATGTCACTGTTCTTCATCAATCAACTGGAGCAATGATGGCAACGAAAGTATTTGATACATGTAGGTCAAAACAAGAGAGTGCTAACTTGGTTCATTTTTTAAATATGATTTCCGATGGACGAATTTTGTGTTTTGCAGTAAAGGTAAGTTTGCTAAATTAACATTTCCACAAAACGTCGTTCATCAGTACCTTATATCAATTTCTTAAACTTTTCCACAAAAATGTTGTTTTACATTTATTTTTCTTCTACTCAAATGGATTAAAATATTCGTCTTGGTTGACAAAAACATTATTATGAAAGGTGTAAATATGTTACGCGCATGAGGGAATTTTAGATTATATAAATTACAATCAATGCATCGTGTCCTTGAGAAGACGAAGTCAAAGATCGCCATATTTATCAGATATTAATTTAAAATATTTTATGCTTTATAGGATGAAATTGCACTTAACTTAGAGGAAACTGCTCGAGATTTGCTGAAAAGTCTTGGTAGTGCTTATGTTGATGAACTAAAATATAGGGATAGCTGGTCATTTATCGTCACAAAACGTGGCCAGAAATACTCAGAGAAACATCATCACGCAGCAGACACATCGAACTGGGCTGAGCCTGTCACTGCTCGTGCTACAGTTAATCTTGTTCCTGCTAAACAATCTCAATGTGCTTGGGATGACAGTGAAGAATCAAAGCAAAGAAGAATGTTTTGTGATAAGTTTGAAGGCTATGGAAGTTTATGCAGTTGTAAGTATATTTTCGTTACATCCATGTAGGATTAGATTTCTTATTTAATTCAACGTACAGAGATGTGTTCAGTAATTTTGCACATTCACATTGTGCATTAAAACTTCGAGAAAATATTCTGAGAATATTTTCATGGAAAAAATTGTAGAAATAAGGATATCATTGTTATTGCAGCTAATGTTAGAACGATATGAAGAACTGACAGAATATGTTCTTAAATGTTGTAGGTAATAATCCTGCTCCAATTGAAATTAAAACAACACCGTTAAAGTTAGAAAAAATTCAAGACATTCCTGTTGCTGTGATCGCTAGTAACAGGCCACATTATCTTTATCGTGGCTTACGTTCAATGTTGTCAGCTCATGGAGCAAAGAAGGAGTTATTTACTGTATTTATTGATGGTTTCTTTGAAGAACCAGCTGCTGTGGCAAGGCTATATGATGTGAAAGTCGAACAGCATATTCCTATTAGCTGTGGGATATCTAGAATAGCACAGGTTGGTAAGGCTTTTTCTTTGAGAGTGTTTACACGATGAAATCAAAATTCTATCGTTCCTTTTATTACTTTTTAAATGTATTTTCTCTCCCTCCCAGCACTACAAGCGAACACTGACAGAGACGTTTAATGCTTATCCCAATGCTCGGTATATGATTATTTTGGAAGAAGATTTAGACGTATCTGTGGACATATTTAGTTATTTTAATCAATTGTTGCCTTTAATGGATACAGATGAAAGTCTGTACTGTATATCGGCGTGGAATGATCAGGTTTGTTATAAACGAAAGCTAACAACATTCTTTTTACCTTTTTAGTCTTTTACTCTATTGTTGGCTTGTGTTTGCTACACAACAAAATTTCAATTTGTTTTCAACTTTATTAACGTGGTTTTGAACGTCTCTGATTCTTTTTGCTTTTTTGTCAAGTCCAGTTTATCTCTGACGAGAGTGCAGAATGTAAATTAAATCTTAAAAGAATGTCCATGACATAGTTTGTTTTTGAGAATTTCTCATTGTTTTCGTCGAGTCTAGTTTTTTTCTCACGAGAGTGCGGAAATGTTCAATCTCAAAACCTTTTTCTGCAGTAAAAATCTTAAATTACCTTGAATTTTTGGTTATTACAATTGCGTTTGATATGGTTCAGTTTCTTGTGTGTCACAAGTGGATTAATAAAGAAATTATTTCTATTTTTTAGAGTTACAATCACACGTGTAATGATCCTGCAATGTTATATCGTGTAGAAACAATGCCTGGTTTAGGATGGTGAGAATTTTTATTACAACCAATGATTTTGTTAACACGAGAGAAAAGTTCTCGTTTTACTTAAATAAGATGTTCGATGTTCATGGAAAAAATATTTATTTCCATCCTCAGGTTACTAAAACGACGTCTTTATAAAGATGAACTTGAGCCAAAATGGCCCAAACCTGATCATTTTATAAATTGGGATGAATGGATGAGGATTGACAGGATCAAGAAGGGACGTGAGTGTATCATTCCGGATATTTCAAGAACGTATCATTTTGGCGCTAAAGGCCAGCATATAAATATTGTCCTTCAAGAATCTCTTTTCAAGACACGCAGTTTAAATACTGTCTCTAATGTTAAATTTAATGTTAGTTTGCTAATAAAGAAGAATTATGAAAATGAGATCGAACGGTTGACCAGGTGAATTTTCAAGAATTTATATTGACATTCCCATTGTTCAGTTACCAAACAATTTTTTTTCTTTGCAAATGGGTTGTACTGTTTTATTGTAGGTTAGCTGAGCCATTGAATCACAGTAAAAATCCTTGTAAGAACGAGACAGATTTTGTTCCAGAAACATCCGGTAAAACATATATATATTATATTGAAATGAAACATGCTAAAGACTGGACAACATGGAATAATATAGCGAGATGTTTACGAATCTGGTACAAAGATGCTCGAGGATTTCATAAAAGTATGTGGAGATTGTGGTTAAAGGGTAATCACGTGTTAATTGTTGGATCACCGGCTTCACCTTACGCCAAACATAAACCAATTAACGTAAAACCTATTTTCATTCCATCAAAAAATTAAAGGGGATTTATTAGTTGCATTAAGATCTTTAAAGCGGCTATGAAACGAAATTTTACCATGTAGTTTCTGATTTTATTGCACAGAGCATTTGATTGAAATGACGTAATATCTTCATAAATAGATTTACTTTATTTTACTTCTTGAGATATTTCACTTTATCATCGTGTAGAAACACCACTGCGACATCACACTACATAATAACATTTCAAAGACCATAAATTTTTCGTATCTTAAAAACATTCATGTTGCATGTACAACATTTTAATAAATAAAAATGAGTAGATGTATACGCGATCTGATTTCGAAAGTGAACAGGAAGCAATCACCACATTAGATTTGCAAGAAAATTCAAAGTGTACTCTGGAAACTTTGTGTATACAGTTGGAGTATTGTGAGAAGAGTACTCTAAGGAATGTCATTGACGATGTATAGTACAAGGACCAACAGAGAATGTGGTGGGTGCTCCGTGAGGGTGTGGAGCAATTAGTTCACGTTCATTCACAGGTAAAAAAAATGTGAACAATTTTCGTTTAGCTCAATAAATATATATAAAGACTTATTATTTGCTATTTTTCTCTAATTTTTGCCATTAGGGTATGATTCAAGGTTAAAGAGTTTGGTCTTTGGATACATTGCAAAGCTCCTTTTGGACTTGTAAGTTCCTTTTCGTTGAATCGCAGTGTCATGAAGAAAGTTACCCTTCTTTGAATACGTATTTGTTAAAGCAATGATTAGTTAGCTAGCCTGCTTGAAAACTTCCACTCAAAGCTTCCACTTGAAAAAATGAAGATCATGAGATAAACAAGCAATAAAGAGACGAAGAATTTATAGCTACTGTCTTTCAATGTCAAAAACTTTGTATAGATGTCTATATCGGGAGAGCCTTAACCAATGTTTAGCACAGCAGCTACTTGGACATCCTTTTATCTCTCCAAATCCCATGTTGCACGGTTTAAGCAACATCACTTCAGACGAGCTTGACGCTGAAAAAGATCAAGGAAGAAAACATCATAGCTGTTATGATGGAGACGAGTATCCTGATTTGATGCCTATTCTTTTCGGCTACGTAGCGAGAAATTCAAGAGTTCGGAATGAATTTGAGGTGTTGCAAATGCTTGGAAAAAGGAGGGTTTGCTTCAGTTGAAAAGGTAACTTTTTATTACAGATTCTTGTACAGAGATTTCCATTTTCCATTCTATTATGAAAAATATTTTGAGATTTATTTCATTTACATTCTGCACTCTCGTCAGAGATAAACTTGACTCGACAAAAGGCGAAAAGAATCGGAGACGTTCAAAACACGTTCATAAAGTTGAAAACGAATTGAAATTTTGTTGTGTTAGCAAACACAAAGCAAAAAACGAGTATAAAAAGTAGCACAAGCAGAATGATGTTTTACATTTTGTAAGCTTTTGTTTATAACAAACCTGATCATTCCACTCCCATATACAGTACAAACTTTCATCTGTATCCATTAAAGGCAACAATTGATTAAAATAACTAAATATGTCCACAGATACGTCTAAATCTTCTTCCAAAATAATCATATACTGAGCATTGGGATAAGCATTAAACGTCTCTGTCAGTGTTCGCTTGTAATGCTGGGAAAGAGAAAATACATTTAAAAATAATAAAAGGAACGATAGAATTTTGATTTCATCGTGTAAACACTCTCAAAGAAAAAGCCTTACCAACCTGTGCTATTCTAGATATCCCACAGCTAATAGGAATATGCTGTACGACTTTCACATCATATAACCTTGCCACAGCAGCTGGTTCTTCAAAGAAACCATCAATAAATACAGTAAATAACTCCTTCTTTGCTCCATGAGCTGACAACATTGAACGTAAGCCACGATAAAGATAATGTGGCCTGTTACTAGCGATCACAGCAACAGGAATGTCTTGAACTTTTTCTAACTTCAACGGTGTTGTTTTAATTTCAATTGGAGCAGGATTATTACCTACAACATTTAAGAACATATTCTGTCAGTTCTTCATATCGTTCTAACATTAGCTGCAATAACAATGATATCTTTATTTCTACAATTTTTTCCATGAAAATATTCTCAGAATATTTTCTCGAAGTTTAAATGCACAATGTGAATGTGCAAAATTACTGAACACATCGCTGTGCGTTCAATTAAATAAGAAATCTAATCCTACATGGATGTAACGAAAAGATACTTACAACTGCATAAACTTCCATAGCCTTCAAACTTATCACAAAACATTCTTCTTCGCTTTGATTCTTCACTGTCATCCCAAGCACATTGAGATTGTTTAGCAGGAACAAGAGGAACTGTAGTACGAGCAGTGACAGGCTCAGCCCAGTTCGATATGTCTGCTGCGTGATGATGTTTCTCTGAGTATTCTCTGAGTAAAGTTCAGTAACATTTCAAATTTACATCTTTCATAATAATCTGTTTGAATTAGCAAAACAAACTTCTCAAATGGAATAATAATACACAGTATTTTGTTATTATACTGTATATTTTGTTATACCTAAGATGAATAAAATAGAATTTAAAACAGGGGAAAGACTTAAGAATCCTATATGATAAACTATGTTTTAATAGTTCATTTAGCAAACTTACCTTAATTGCAAAGCACAAAATTCGTCCATCAGAAACCATATTTAAAAAAAGAACCAAGCTAGCACTCTCGTCTTTAGACATATATGTATCAAATGTCCTTGTTGCCATTATTGCTCCAGTTGATTGATGAAGAACAGTGACATGGATACCTCTAGCTGCATCATTTGTAGTAGTCTCCTCCATTACCTTGTATTGAATAAAACATTCAGTTTATTATAAAGCTCTCTCTAAAAAGTTACTATTGCTTTCTCTCATGAGTAATAATTTCTCTCTTTCACAAGTTTCTACTTGCAGTTAAAGATAAATATTTGTTAAAGCCTTCCTGCATATCTTTAGCAGAAGGTTATCATACATGCTTAGAAATTTAAAAATAGAAGGAACAGACACAGAATTTCTTGCATTGTTTAGACAGAGCATTTACCTTAGTTCCCTCAACTGATACATATACACTATCTTTACTGGAGTGAACATCAACATCAATTGTATTACCATGGTCTTTAGAATCTAAGTTTAAGAATATATTTTTCCTTTATGTGTTTGTAGATGTACATCGTCCATGTTCGTGTGGTCCAGAGAAGGACTGTTGGTGGCAATGTTGGTTGATATCTTGTTTTGTTTAAAGTTAAGTAGAGAATCACTGAATCTCATAGACAATTGTTGTCTACCAGGGATGATTAGGGGTTTCTCTTGTCCAATAAGGAGGGTGGAAGTATTTTACTTAAAGGTAGGGGGGTTATTGTAAAATTCTGATTACCTTACTTTGGGATTAAGCCTTACTAAGAACAATCGGCTAAAATGGTTCTTAGCTAACAACTTGTACATGATCAGATATTAACAATGTAACAATTCGGCAAAAAATGAATTTAAGATAACGATAGATTTTTTTCAAGGAAATTGTTAGCAATACTACTCTTCCTTGTTTGATGAAAATTAAAATACATACCAATGATAACTCTCCTTTTCTCTTCAAATGGCTCATCATTTGTATAATGATTCGAGACTTTATCTTTTCTGTACTTTGAGATTGTGTCCATGATAAAAAGAACATTCACAAACACAGTAATAAACAAAATGACAACGAGCAGCCATTGAACACATTTTCCTTTCATTCCCTTCTTGCGAATCTTCCAAGCTCGTGAAAAACACGGTATGTTAAAAGTATAGTAAGCATTTGTCGGATGAAAGGGTTTAGCGTCAGGGACGCCGGAACGGCAAAAGGGCAGAAGGGGCAAGCCTTTGTGGAAGGGCACATTAGTGAAATATAAAAAAATAATCTTATAGTGATAAACAGCAAAGAGATGTGCTACATGCAATACACTGTACAGAAGCACATGTCCGCAGTGTTGGTCAATAAATATTAACGACAATATAACTATCAAACGATGTAACGTCACTAATTCACAATTTGTCATGTATTGTATTTTCCAAAATATTTAATTCTTCTTTCATTTCTCTGTGAAAACTCTTTGGCAATTACGTCTATTTCCACCATATCCATGTGTTGCTTCTGAATGTTGGAGAACATAATATCATTCAGATAATTTCCTTCAGTGTTGGACCGCAGCCATGTTTTGAGACGACGCATTACGCTGAATGTGCGTTCGCACGAGGCAGATGAGAGTGGCACTGTGTAGTATAGTATAATTAGTTTGTGGATCTCTGAGCACCTTTTCTTTGCTGACGGCATGGCATTGAATATCTCTGCTATTGTTGAAATACGCGTGACTTCTGTTATTTTTTTCTTCTGATCCGCGTTGTAAAGCCCAAGAATGGTGGGAAGATCATCAAGCTGCTTTCTTAGAGCATCTTTATCAATCAAAGAATTGTTTAATCCATCTAAAGATACTCCTCTTTCTTTCATAGAGTTAAGTAACAGTTCCTCGATACATTTGATCTGGAAAAGATCGTCTTGTTCAAATCGCGATCCTAGACCTGAGATGATTGCATCAATGGCTTGGTAGTACGAGCTTTGCATTGGTGTTATATTCGCACTGCTGTAAACTGAGGCATCTGTGACGTGAGGCTTTCTGTTATTAACATTTCTTCATTATTCATCCATCTTGGAACTTTTCTTAGTCTAGTGCCAGTGCCAAAATTTTCACTAAATTCCAGTGGAAACGACATCATAACACGAAAAACTTTCTTAGCGTCATCAAGTGTACGCTCAAACTCTTCTTCGCTTCTCATCTCATGAAGACGTTGCAGGACATGTCTAATTGAAAATAGAGCGTACTCAGCTGAAATATCAACCGCTTGGAGCTCTTTAGAAAGCTTCTCGAGTAAAGCCAATAGCTTTCTTGTCGCGTTTAAATTAAAGATGACGACTAAGGAAGACAGTTGTCGCCTTAATATTCCTCTAATCTTTGCTTTTGTGTCTGCCGATATGGTAGGATCTTCCTGCAATTTTTCAAGGGTTGCATGTAGTTCAGCCGATTTCTCGAAGATGACGTCAGCAGCCTTTACTCTTGTTGTCCATCTCGTTGTAGAAAGACTTTGGAGTCGTAGAACTTTGTAATCGTTTGTTCCTGTTTCGTTTCTAAAATCTGCCTGTATTTCTTCAAACAATAAAATACGTTTTGGATGGGCACCTACGATTGCATACAGGGATTGGCATAAATCCAGTGATGTAGACAATAAATTAGATTGCTTAGCTGCATCCTTTATAATAAGTTCATTGCAGTGACTGAAACAATGAACATAAATTGCGTTTGGTGCAATATCTTCCTTGAGCTTTCTTGCGAGAGATTTCATTGCTGAAGCCCCATCAAAGCCCATAGCTGCCATTTTGTGACCTTCCATGCCACATCTGAGAAGGATATCTTTGGTGTATTGCAGTAATGCATCAGATGAAAGTCCTTGCGAACATTCATAAATTCCAACAAAATCCTCCGATACTTCGTAATTATCATCACAGGTCCTTACGGAGAAAGACAACTGTTCTTTCTTAGATACGTCTGATGATTCGTCAGCTAGAATTGAAAATGATTCTCTCACTAGAATTTTATTAATCAAATGTCTTCGAGCATTTAATACAATCATCTGTTTCTGCTCGTCCAGGATGTCGTGTGCATTTACGTATCGGTTCTCGTCAAGTAAAAGTTTTAGTGCCTTGTCGTTGATAGCTTTATCAAGATTGAACTGATGAATATTAGATTCAAAATCCGTTCTACCTCTAATCGCAATACCTTGGCGTAAGAGGGTTTTTAATGTTTGAAGATGTGAAATTAACCCTTTCCGTCTTAACTGCTGCGTTTCAAGAGCAAGCGAACTGCAGGCTATGCTAATGAACAATTGCCCTTTGTCTGATGTTGCACAAGCTTCTTTATGAGTATAACTGTTTTCATGTTCGTTGAATTTCTCACAGCCTTTTTTCCAGTTATCAAATCCAACTTCATAACTGCCAAACGCTCCCTTTATCTTAGAGTGAGTAGAACAAATTTCGCAAAAAGCCTTATTTTTTTCTCGATTGTACACTAGCCACTCATAATTTCGTAACCACTGACCTTGGAAATATCGACCATGCTTCACACTGCTTTCCTTGTCTTCACTTGTAAAGTCTTTCTCATGTTTTACCCATGTCGTTTTCACGCATATCTTTTCTGATTCACCAATCAGACTTTTCGGTTTGGACCATTTTTGTGTTTCACAGTCTGAGGCTTTTTCAGTATTGACAGTTATTACAGTGTCAATTCCGCTTGTTGAAGCAGAATCAAAATCATGGCCTGTGTTTCCTTTTGCAAACAGCGATGTTATTTTGGATTGACCTGGTTTAGCCGCTGCTTTCGCTAATGCTTTTGCTGAATCTTTTTTACATCTTTCTGCTCTTGACATTGCAGAAAAAGCGATAAGATGCAATAAATATCCCTTTCAAAATCATCAGTGTTTAAGTGACTGAGCCATTTATGCCAGCAGATGTTTACGCTATCTATTAGAGTTAATTATTTACATGTTATTTATACTATCGGTAATTATATAAGTCGAGCTTTCCTTTACGTCATTAGCAGTACTCACACTTTCATTGCGTTTCAAGTTCTTACGCGTTGCAACAAAAAAGAAGAACTAAACAAACAAAGAACTTACAAAACGTACTTAAAACAAAGAAATGTTAAAGGAAAACTAACATAGTTACGACAATTTTATTGCTAAGCTAAAAAGAATGCAATATACCACAACGTTTAAGTAGTCTTTATCTTGGATTAAAAGCAATAAATTTTCAACCTGTAGGGCACTTTTGCCCCCCCTGCCCACCTCCAGAAAAGGCAAGGGGGGCGGCTGCCCCCCTTGCCCCCCCAGTTCCGGCGTCCCTGTTTAGCGTTCGGATTAGGCGTCCAAGACATATTGTACTTGTTGTACTATCACTACTATTTGAAAATTTTATTACGTAAATTGAGACAACATTTTCCTGGTCTTAAGCACTTTAAACTATGACGACAAATTTTCAGACAAACCAATTATTTCCTAAATATCATCTTCACCAGTTGCTACCAAAAAGCAATATCGGCGATCATGTAAAGACACAGTTCTCCACGCAAAAGGATTCTTTAAGAAACTCTTACAAGTGTCAAGGAAACATGAACTTGTAGTATTATTTTTCCATCTGTTAAAATGTGACTTCAATACGATCGGAAATATACGTACTCGACTTAATGGTCATTGTTTGCACTCCATTTCTCTTCCATTTGACTTGGTGCAAGCAAAATTTAAGACGTTTTTCTGTTTTGCGTAAATTAGTAAACACATAACACATTCTCTTGCACGAATTTAGATTTTAGTTCACTTTCAAAAGGTGGCTTATCTCTTCAAAAACTCTCGAAAACCCAGCACACTCATTGAGTTCTATAAGACCTGGAGGGGAAACGTCAACCAAATTACTATAAATTATTAGCGCGCGGCCGCGTGGTCAAAAACATGGCGGATTTTGGTTGTCAAAGTCAGCGGAAAGACGCGGGCTCATAAAATGAAATTTTTTTCGCCCACCCGGATTTGACAACCACAATAGCGATTATATAAAATATCAATGCTAAACACAAAAACTTTTAGAAATTTTATCTTTAAAACATGTTGCAAACTTGTTTGGTAGACGGATGCTGAAGTAATGCCAGAAAAGGAAACATTTCATGATACCGGTAAGCAACGTAAGATTGTTTACCATTTAAAGTGTTCAGTGTTTTGTTTTAAGTCAATACTTGAAGTGTGATGGTATATATTTTGTGAATGTTTTTTACTTCTAACTTATAATTTAAGTTATGTATATCCAGTCTTATTTGTTATTTACTTAATCGCTTGCTGGACGAGGCAAAGCAACCAGTTCTTATCGAGATATGCATATCTTAAAACTCCTTGTTTCAACTGAGTTGAAATGGAGGATTTTTTCATGATATTTTTCTGAAAATATGAAGCAAATATTAAGGACAGAGCTGTATTGAAATCAAATGCAGTGCAAGATTAATTAATGAGCTCTTTGGTACATGTCGTACAATAAAAAATACCTGTATTAAACAGCTAGCCTGGACAATTTGACAGATTATGGACAATCATGATGATGGTGTGTAATGGTTTGCTTTATGCTAAAAGTTTTATGAATGCCATCTGGTGTTTCTGTAAATGACATGTTTGTTACACAGTGTAGTGAACAGGTTAAGTACATCAAAATCAAGATAAAAACTACTTTGTTCAATAATGTGCCAAATTTTGCTCCTACCTTGAAATATTTGCTCAAGCAAAGCTTATCATGACATGCATGAAACATTAAATACAGTACTGCATCATCTGACAAAGTCCATATGTTTTTCAATTCCAGGTGATTAAAAATTCACATAAGATGCATTGGTTTGCCATGAAGTTGAATGTGGAAGAAGCAAAAATTGATGACAAAGAACTTTTTATGTCTTTTGAAGAATTACGATATCATTTAAAAGAATAAGAGTAGCAATCTAGTAAAAGAAGCCACATCGGCCTTCAACATGAGACTTTTCCAATTATGTATAGTTATTTTGTACAAAATACTATTTTAGATAAACTTGATTTTTAAGTCATTTACTGATATTTTTACCAAAAGACAAAAACAAAAATTCCAAGGCATAATGTAAAATTCAAAAATTTGTCAAGTTGTTTGAACCTAGAAAAAATTAGTATAGGTAACTGTAATTTGTAAGGACACAAGAGAAAAGTAGTGCAAGAAGGTTAGCATTTTTGAGAGTTAATAAGTTCTTGACATACATTACACAAGGCCATAATATTATAAATAATGTCTGTATAATAACAATTATACAACATGCTAAATATCTTCACCTACATTATAATTATTTAAACAGGTTTGCCTTCATGCAGCAATAAGAAAAGTGTTGTGTCAGAGAAACCAATGCACTTTAATTTAAAAATCGTATTTTCAATGGGAAATTAATGTAGTTCTGTTCAATAGTAGATCCATGGTTGTCAATGACAATCCAGTTACTAATATCTTGGCTCAAAACAGAACCAGCAACATGATTATAGAATTTCTGAATTTCGTTCTTTTGCTCTCCTAGTTCGAGATATTTTCTTCATAAGTTCTCAGTAGATTTATCAGAATATCATAATACCTTATAAGACACCCAGAATCAATCCTACCAAAAAAAACTCAAAAAAAAATACATACCTACTTATAATATATTTCCAGTCGACTTAAGTCGTAGGGGTAAGCTAACTTTTTCTAACTCCTTTTTGGACATTTTAACTAATATTTACCCATCTATTCAAGAAAGACAGTTGCACGAAGCTGTTAAAAAATAGTCAAAAACACAAGTATTGCGCATGGGATTATGCATTAAAGCTTAACGACACATTGACAGTGTAAAGAATGCCGTTTGATATTTATTTCTAACATAGCTAAA
The DNA here is from genome assembly GCF_021976095.1 of Xenia sp. Carnegie-2017. Lineage (NCBI taxonomy): Eukaryota > Metazoa > Cnidaria > Anthozoa > Malacalcyonacea > Xeniidae > Xenia > Xenia sp. Carnegie-2017. The sequence goes on from NW_025813488.1 coordinate 3,333,391, forward strand.
GCATTACTTGACAAAACATACGTTATTTTACAGTAGATTTACCTCATTTAAATGTGTGTGTCTATTTCACAAAAACCTGAAGCATTATTTTCAATATTTTATGCTTACGGTATCGTGGTTGTTTTCGCTGGTTGTCATTGATATAAGCAGTAATACAGTTCCGGATTCGGGAGGGAGCGAATGTTAAAAATTTTTCTCAAAGTGGAAGTTTTGACAACCAAAATCCGCCATTACCGCCATGTTTTTGACCACGGGGTCCAGGCCCCTTTGTCCCTCCAGGTCTTATAGAGCTCAATGAGCACACTGCCATGACTCTGCACCAAAAACTTGCAATACCTCATGTAATGCTGACCAATTTCCATTCACGTGATTCAACACAAACGGTAATGGCGGCTAACGAGATCTTCAAAAAAATTCTATTGACAAAAAAACAACTACAGATGTTATTCCTGATGAAATTTGGAACACTTTTCTGTTTAAAGGAATGTTTTAAACAAAGATAAGACTTAAAAAATGTTTTCGTTCGTCAAACAAACCGAGAAATTTTTGAAGTGAAAAATGTAATGTAAAAAAAGTTGTGTTTCTCCTTCATCTTCAGGTAATTAAAAGCTTGCATAATTTCTTTATTTGTAATGAGAGAATTTTATAAACAATATTTTGGTTGTTAGAGCAATGTTTTTTGCTAAGTTACACAGAGAAAAACATTTTTCTATTCAGTTTCAAAAAATGAACAAAAAAACGCAAATAATCATAAAAAACATCTTTTTCTTGTTTTCAAAGCACTGCATGCAGCCAAATTCATACTTAAACATTTATGTTTTTTTGATCATAAACTATTTCTAAACTTTACCATAACTCTGTTAATCACGAACAGTTGGTCAAGTCAACTACGCATGCTCAGGTGATATTTCTCATATTACGTGACTGTAAGCCAATTACTTTGAAAACAGGTGCAAGTTCATCCAGTTGGTCATTTCCATGATTATGAACTGAAGCAATCTCTCCAACATGTTGCGTATGATCAAGTGGACTTGACATATTCCGATGATTTTTCTCAAATAATTTGTAATCAAGCAAACAGCGCAAGAAGATCCAGTTCATTCAAATGAACTCCATTGGTAAGTCGAGGAAACCGCGCACGTTTTCGTTCAAATATTATTGGCAGGTTATCTTTTTAAGCAATTAAATGACACAACACGCGTGGCATATTTAGATAAACTTGTTTTGTTTTAAACTGTTTTAGTGTTTGCCTAAATGAATACTTTCGTTCAGATTTAAAATCTTCGGAAAATTTTTTGTTTTCACCAAATTCACCGTTTTAAACAACGAGACTTTAAGATAAACGAGGAGCAGATGTCAAGAGTGCCTGTTTTTATTCAAATTTATAGATATCGGTAAGAGAGCTGACAGCAGCTTTATCCAATGAAATGGAGGTCTGTTGATACAATTTAATATTCCACCCACTGCGCTTGTATTATTCTTGCATTGACGAGTATCGTATCACAGGAATTTTTGTACTGTAAACTGCTATGTCTTGGACGCCCAATCCGAACGCTAAACCGTTTTATCCGACAAATATTTCCCATAACTTTAACACACCTTGTTTTCCACGAGCTTGGAATTTTTGCCTGAAGAGATTAATAAGGAAATGTTTCAAATGGCTGCTCATGTTCATTTTGATTTTAACAACAATGGTGAATGTCTTATTTGTTATGAACACTAAACCCAAGGACAGAAATGATCTATACGGACTTCCAAATCATTATAGAAAGAATGGACAGATTGAAGAGAAGAGAGCAATTAATATGGGTAAGTACATTGACAAGCATTTCTTTGTTGCTCACAATTGCTTAGATAGTAAATGATTTGTTCGATATAAGCTGTTTGCCACGCGAAGATGCAATGTTTCCACTTTTAAGATATGCTCTCATATTCTTCCTGTGATTGGTAAAAAATTAAGTCAAGTGTAAATAACTAAATGATTATTTTAAGAGATACTTATGTGCAATAATCACAATAAATTTTATAGCTTTCCGTTGATTGTAAATTAAACATATTTAGTAAAGAAACAGATATATCCATACGTAATATCTTGTATAAATAGAAGTCGTTTAATCATTATAAGATAGAGTTATTAACTAATGTAGAGTCACGTTGGTTCGAATAACAGACATAAAAAGTAATCTGTGTTGAAATGAAGCCTTTTAAAAATTTTGTTGTTACACCACTGAGACTTTGAGTGCATTGTTTAATTATTGTAACTTCACCACCGGCCAACTAACTAACACATCACGGTGAAAATGAAGAAAAAATTTTACCCAGTTGTCATTAAGTTTTTTGTTTACGATATTTTCACTGTGCTGTTATTTGGTCTATCGCGAAGTTATATTTAATCGAGTTCCAGTGGCGTAACTCTGATTTCTTTGAAATTCAAATTACTTTCAAACATTTGGTATGTAGGTATAACTCTGTGCAAACACAAAGAACATCTTTTATCTCTTAAGTGTTTAATTTCAAATTCAAAATACTTTATAAACAAAATTATTTGGTTATGAATCTCCTAAAGAATAAAATTTCACCAATCAAGGTGTTTCTAAGGTATTTGGAAATATATCTATCAGCAATAGGTGCAGTAATTCATTTTAATTTAGATCAGTCATTTTTCAACGATTAGCGATAAAGAAGATTTTAAAGAGCCGGCTTTCCGACTTTCAATAAAGCCTTTTGCAAACACAATAATTAACGCAATCCATTTTTTAGATTATTTAAAATCAAGGAACGCATATTTCTCACAAAGTAGCAGAGAAATTGCGGCTACCCATTAAAAGAGTTTACGGCGGATTTATTTTTATAATAAGAAAACTACTATTGAGTTCGCTTTTTACACGAAACCTCATTCATCATTAGCAATAACGTTAATAGCTACTGAACAAACACAAAAATTAAAGAAAGATTCTTGAAGTTATGAAAATTAACGATATGTCTTTATGTTACAACTTCAATGTCCATTGCACAATCAACACAAGTTGCTTTTCATTTATTTTTTCATCAAATGCACTTGAAAAGCAAAGGAAAGAGAGTGTCAAAAAAGTCTTCTTTTATAAACTTATTACATCTTCTTTCTAAACGTAATCATTGGATTGGTGATCCTGTTTGATTTAGATTCACATTTCTCCCCCATAGTATTTTAGAAAATATTAAACAAAATGCTTCAGAGGAATTTTTTTGTTAATATAGATGATAAAGATTGTTGTAAGATAATCAACATTGAAGTTCACTCCAGTAAAGATAATGTATATGTATCAGTGAATGGAACAAAGGTATATAAAACTTTCTACATTTGTCAATGCTTTTCTCAAAATTGTAAGTTTGTATTACTACATTCAATTTCAAGTTGTCTTCAACACATATTTATCAGTGGGTGGTTAAAAATAAGAATTATAGATAAATAAGCGATTAAAATGTATGGTTTGAACCCAGGAGTACCGTTACACTTTTATATAAAGATCGTTCAAGTTAGTAAATTTATGAGAAGGACTTTTGAAGTTGATGTTGACTACAGCTCTAAGTTTGTCAAAACGTCAGTCAACATCGACGGCAAAAGTCTTCAGGACTCCACCGTGGACGATCTATATCTACATACATGTAGTAAATTGTATATTCAATACAAGGTAATGGAGGAAGAGACTTATACAAGTGATGCAGGTAGAGGTATCCACGTCACTGTTCTTCATCAATCAACTGGAGCAATGATGGCAACGAAAGTATTTGATACATATATGTCAAAACAAGAGAGTGCTAACTTGGTTCTTTTTTTAAATATGATTTCCGATGGACGAATTTTGTGTTTTGCAGTAAAGGTAAGTTTGCTAAATTAACATTTCCACAAAACGTCGTTCATCAGTACCTTATATCAATTTCTTAAACTTTTCCACAAAAATGTTGTTTTACATTTATTTTTCTTCTACTCAAATGGACTAAAATATTCGTCTTGGTTGACAAAAACATTATTATGAAAGGTGTAAATATTTTACGCGCATGAGGGAATTTTAGATTATATAAATTACAATCAATGCATCGTGTCCTTGAGAAGACGAAATCAAAGATCGCCATATTTATCAGATATTAATTTAAAATATTTTATGCTTTATAGGATGAAATTACACTTAACTTAGAGAAAACTGCTCGAGATTTGCTGAAAAGTCTTGGTAGTGTTTATGTTGATGAACTAAAATATAGGGATAGCTGGTCATTTATCGTCACAAAACGTGGCCAGAAATACTCAGAGAAACATCACCGCACAACAGACACATCAAACTGGGGTGAGCCTGTCACTGCTCGTGCTACAGTTAATCTTGTTCCTGCTAAACAATCTCAATGTGCTTGGGATGACAGTGAAGAATCAAAGCGAAGAAGAATGTTTTGTGATAAGTTTGAAGGCTATGGAAGTTTATGCAGTTGTAAGTATCTTTTCGTTATATCCATGTAGGATTAGATTTCTTATTTAATTGAACGTACAGCGATGTGTTCAGTAATTTTGCACATTCACATTGTGCATTTAAACTTCGAGAAAATATTCTGAGAATACTCCACGAAAAAAATTGTAGAAATAAGGATATCACTGTTATTGCAGCTAATGTTAGAACGATATGAAGAACTGACAGAATATGTTCTTAAATGTTGTAGGTAATAATCCTGCTCCAATTGAAATTAAAACAACACCGTTGAAGTTAGAAAAAGTTCAAGACATTCCTGTTGCTGTGATTGCTAGTAACAGGCCACATTACCTTTATCGTGGCTTACGTTCAATGTTGTCAGCTCATGGAGCAAAGAAGGAGTTATTTACTGTATTTATTGATGGTTTCTTTGAAGAACCAGCTGCTGTGGCAAGGCTGTATGATGTAAAAGTCGTGCAGCATATTCCTATTAGCTGTGGGATATCTAGAATAGCACAGGTTGGTAAGGCTTTTTCTTTGATAGTGTTTACACGATGAAATCAAAATTCCATCGTTCCTTTTATTACTTTTTAAATGTATTTTCTCTTCCTCCCAGCATTACAAGCGAACACTGACAGAGACGTTTAATGCTTATCCCAATGCTCGGTATATGATTATTTTGGAAGAAGATTTAGACGTATCTGTGGACATATTCAGTTATTTTAATCAATTGTTGCCTTTAATGGATACAGATGAAAGTCTGTACTGTATATCGGCGTGGAATGATCAGGTTTGTTATAAACGAAAGCTAACAACATTCTTTTCATCTTTTAAGTCTTTTACTCTATTGTTGGCTTGTGTTTGCTACACAACAAAATTTCAATTCGTTTTCAACTTTATTAACGTGGTTTTGAACGTCTCTGATTCTTTTTGCTTTTTTTTCGAGTCTAGTTTATCTCTGACGAGAGTGTAGAATGTAAATAAAATCTCAAAAGAATGTCCATGACATAGTTTGTTTTTGAGAGTTTCTCATTGCCTTCTTCGATTCTAGGTGTTTTCTCGCGAGAGTGCGGAAATGTTCAATCTCAAAACCTTTTTCTGCAGTAAAAATCTTATATTACCTTGAATTTTTGGTTATTACAATTGCGTTTGATATGGTTCAGTTCCTTGTGTGTCACAAAATGGATTAATAAAGAAATTATTTCTAATTTTTAGAGTTACAATCACACGTGTAATGATCCTGCAATGTTATACCGTGTAGAAACAATGCCTGGTTTAGGATGGTGAGAATTTTTATTACAACCAATGATTTTGCTAACACGAGAGAAAAATTCTCGTTTTACTTAAATAAGATGTTCGATGCTCATAGAAAAAATATTTATTTTCATCCTCAGGTTACTAAAACGACGTCTTTATAAAGATGAACTTGAGCCAAAATGGCCCAAACCTGATCATTTTGCAAATTGGGATGAATGGATGAGGATTGACAGGATCAAGAAGGGACGTGAGTGTATCATTCCGGATATTTCAAGAACGTATCATTTTGGCGCTAAAGGCCAGCATATAAATAATGTCCTTCAAGAATCTCTTTTCAAGACACGCAGTTTAAATACTGTCGCTAATGTTAAATTTAATGTTCGTTTGCTAATAAAGAAGAATTATGAAAATGAGATCGAACGGTTGACCAGGTGAATTTTCAAGAATATATATTGACATTCCCATTGTTCAGTTACCAAACAATTTTTTTTCTTTGCAAATGGGTTGTACTGTTTTATTGTAGGTTAGCTGAGCCATTGAATCACAGTAAAAATCCTTGTAAGAACGAGACAGATTTTGTTCCAGAAACATCCGGTAAAACATATATATTGTATATTGAAATGAAACATGCTAAAGACTGGACAACATGGAATAATATAGCGACATGTTTACGAATCTGGAACTTAGATGCTCGAGGATTTCACAAAAGTATGTGGAGATTATGGTTAAAGGGTAATCACGTGTTAATTGTTGGATCACCGGCTTCACCTTACGCCAAACATAAACCAATTAACGTAAAACCTATTTTCATTCCATCAAAAAATTAAAGGGGATTTATTAGTTGCATTAAGATCTTTAAAGCGGCTATGAAACGAAATTTTACCATGTAGTTTCTGATTTTATTGCACATAGAGCATTTGATTGAAATGACGTAATATCTTCATAAATAGATTTACTTTATTTTACTTCTTGAGATATTTCACTTTATCATCGTGTAGAAACACCACTGCGACATCACATTACATAATAACATTTCAAAGACCACAAATTTTTCGTATCTTAAAAACATTCATTTTGCATGTACAACATTTTAATAAATAAAAATGAGTAGATGTATACGCGATCTGATTTCGACAGTGAACAGGAAGCAATTACCACATTAGATTTGCAAGAAAATTCAAAGTGTACTCTGGAAACTTTGTGTATACAGTTGGAGTATTGTGAGAAGAGTACTCTAAGGAATGTCATTGACGATGTATAGTACAAGGACCAACAGAGAATGTGGTGGGTGCTCCGTGAGGGTGTGGAGCAATTAGTTCACGTTCATTCACAGGTAAAAAAAATGTGAACAATTTTCGTTTAGCTCAATAAATATATATAAAGACTTATTATTTGCTATTTTTCTCTAATTTTTGCCATTAGGGTATGATTCAAGGTTAAAGAGTTTGGTCTTTGGATACATTGCAAAGCTCCTTTTGGACTTGTAAGTTCCTTTTCGTTGAATCGCAGTGTCATGAAGAAAGTTACCCTTCTTTGAATACGTATTTGTTAAAGCAATGATTAGTTAGCTAGCCTGCTTGAAAACTTCCACTCAAAGCTTCCACTTGAAAAAATGAAGATCATGAGATAAACAAGCAATAAAGAGACGAAGAATTTATAGCTACTGTCTTTCAAAGTCAAAAACTTTGTATAGATGTCTATATCGGGAGAGCCTTAACCAATGTTTAGCACAGCAGCTACTTGGACATCCTTTTATCTCTCCAAATCCCATGTTGCACGGTTTAAGCAACATCACTTCAGACGAGCTTGACGCTGAAAAAGATCAAGGAAGAAAACATCATAGCTGTTATGATGGAGACGAGTATCCTGATTTGATGCCTATTCTTCTCGGCTACGTAGCGAGAAATTCAAGAGTTCGGAATGAATTTGAGGTATTGCAAATGCTTGGAAAAAGGAGGGTTTGCTTCAGTTGAAAAGGTAACTTTTTATTACATACAACATCATTTAAATAGACGGTAATTTGGTCATGTGATGGAAATTTTGTACGTGATTTGGAAATGCGCTTAGTTATGTAATATATTAGAGGGCTGTCTCTATGCTATATGTGATCAAAGGAATTCCTTTGAATCGGAAAAGTGTGCTGTTTAACTGCAAAGTTACTCGAGAAGAGAGGTTTCTTTCTAGATTGAATCATGAAAATATTGTAAGGTAAAAGGAAATTCACTACCCAAAATGAATCAAAATTTTATATCAGGCGAGGTTCAAAGTGAGGCTCAGTTTAGACGATACAAATTGCTTGGCTTATTAAATGTTATCTTTGTAGAAACTATTATAACAAAGTAGATAATCCCTTTTTTCTATGAAGCCCATGGATGCCTTCGTTCATAATGAGAGAGTCATATTGTATAAGGAGGATCTCGTTCATCACGAGTTAGTTATGAGAAAGTTACATTGTAAAAGGTAACAAGAAAAAAACGTATAAACAAACTTAGAGTTGGTTTATTTTATAAGTCAAAAAGACAGAAGTTGTTTGAACCTCTGCAGCACCCTTGGATGTTCTAGTTTCTTTTTTTGAGAAGAATTCTTGTAAAGAAAACAGACAAATTTTGAAAACAGACAGCACTAGAGCGTCGCATGTTAAAGGAACCAGATAATCCTTGTTTGCAATGAAGCCCTTGGATGGTGTTCTCGTTGTACATGAGAAACAGTAAATGAGTGAGTTGAATCAGAAAGATATAAATCAATAATAATTGTATAAAACATGTCGAATGTTATCTTGAATTATAAGTGTTAGAAAAAGGCTTAGGGTCAGAAGAAGTTAATTGAAATTTGTGCGTACACATATGCACTTAGCAAATTTTCAATCATATGTTTTTTGCATGCTCTATGTCTTCTTAAGCTTGTTTTGACAAATACATTTTTGTTTAAAGTAAAAGAAAAAACATAAAGGTTTACAAGTATTAATACACTTTTGTTGTGATTATTTTCTTATTACGTAACATTGTCTTATTTTATCTAATTTTATGTTTTATTTCTTTTATCTATTTTGAATACTTTTTACCTATTTTATATTTTTTATCTGCTTTATCTGTTTAATCTATTTTCAATCTATTGAGGAACATGGGACCCAAAAGTCACAACTTTGTTGGGAAGATTCCAGAAACTGTCTTGTTAATGTTTAATGTGTAATAAAAATGGAAGCTTTGCAAGTGAAAGTATACTTCAAAGTGGATTGATACAAAGTTAAGATTCGATTCAAATATCAATCTGTTTTTTATTTGTTTATTTTGGGTCAATGTATTTGACAGAATACCAACATGTACGCAATGCGTACCCATTTTTCTAGTTGAGGAGAATTCTTTTAATTTATTCGTAAATCATATTATAATAAATTTTATTGCTCATTGATCTCCCGGTGTACGCAGTGTTCATACTAAATACATCCTTATTATTTGGACTGTTTTTTATTTGTTTCCCATGCTTTTGATGAGGGATACAGCAGTATGTGTTTTACGTGATGCAACTTCCCTGCTACAATCACACTTCTTGTGTTTTGAACATTTAAAAGAACAAAAGACCATGATGCATAACTAATATACATTTTATCGATTTTACAAAGTTTCAGTAGTAAAGCTAAAGATTTTCATCATGAAAAGCATAATTAATTATAGAACGTCGGAAAATGACGGCACTCATCGTTAAATTTCGGAGATTGTCATCAACATGGCGGATTTTGATGGTGGTGGTGTTGGTCAAGAAGACGATGTTACATTACCTAGAGGTAAAAATTACATTTATGCTTGTTTAGTTAAAGTTTTCGGTATTTAAATCAAACCACTATTAAATAAAATATAAATTTCACCTTAAGGCCGCATGATAAAGAAGATATTATGGCTTAGTTTGTGAAAAATGTTCAAACAAGTCTGAACATCAACAATCATGTCTATGTTTTTGTTTGCGATATCTCGAAAGGTTTTGAGTAATGAGACGTAAAAAGTATGAAAATAAACACACACTTTGTGACTGCATAATTTGGCTGTGGTTTTTCATAAATATTTATATTTTATAACTTTATTTACCTTTCTAAGTTTTAACTTTCCAGCTGCTGTGAACAAATTGATTAAAGAAATGATTCCCAATGTTCGAGTATCCAATGATGCACGAGAATTGATCTTGAACTGTTGTACAGGTATTGCTTAAATTTTATGTCTTTAGTGCTTGCAGCAATCTAGTGTGTCATAGTAAATATGCCTTAGAGTAAACTTCTATCAAACTTAACTGGCTAAAGTAGGATTTTGGTTGTAAGATGATCAGTATTTGACTGGTTAATTTTTATCCATACTCCCTGTTAGACTTTAGGATTTTTTATGGCACTGACATTCATCACTACGTATTTGTTCTTTTTTTGCATTTTTATGTAGAATTTATCCATCTTGTATCATCAGAAGCAAATGAAGTTTGCAAGCAAAGAGCAAAGAAAACTATTGCTCCAGAACATATTATTGATGCTCTGAAGGTGTGCTTGTATTTGCATTCATATTTCATGTATGTAGGAAATGAACAATGTTTCTTCGAGCAACAATCTTTGCATTGTAAACTTTGCTAAGGCAGCTAGTTTAAAGATAATTTTCTTCCATACTGAAAATGTTCAATTTCTTATAGAGTTTGGGTTTCACTTCATACATTCAAGAAGTGGAGTCTGTTTATACAGATTACAAAAAACAAGCAATTGTAAGTGAAGAGAACTTTATGATTTTGTTTGCATGATGAACATTTCAATGTTGCTTTTTCACCTCCTCAATTTGCCATCTTCAACCAAGTGATATTTGTTGATCTTTAGAATAAAAGACGAGGCAGTAATCGGTTGGAAAACTTGGTAATAAATCGTTGACAAAGATTTTGCAAATGATGAATAGTGTTAATGTTCCATTTGAATTTACAATTACATTTCTATAGAAAACAATCTAACATGTTGGTGATGGTTTCTTTATTAGGGAATACCAGAAGAAGAATTGTTACGGCAACAAGAAGCATTGTTTGCACAAGCTCGGTTGGAACAAGCTCAGGTAGAAATATACTTTATAAACAAATTGGTCATAGCAAGTTTTATATCTGACTTCTTTATTCATGAACTCAACTCAAACTTTGCCTTTAACCAAAACTTAACCATCAGTTATTATAATTTTTAACAAAATAACATGGTTTGCATATTCAGACGTCATATGATGATATATTTTCATTTGCAGGTCGAACAAGAACAGTTTTTACAAGCTCAAAGTGTAGCAGCACAAACATCCAGTCAAACAACATCTATCCCAATTTCTGTATTAACATCATCTGTAAACAATGCTCAGTCTCCCAATCTACCAACTCCATGAATTATCATGTATGTAGTAGATATGTAATATTTATATAATAATTTCTATGTGTTAAAATGAATAACTTGATATGGGAATTTATCATGTTTTTACACAGTACTTGGTTCATTCTCTGCTCAGTACAAAAACTGTTGACTTGAGCACAAAAATGTGCCATAAAGTCTATACCAAAACTCATGCAAAGCAATGGTTGGTGTGACTTGCTAATTGAAGATTTCCTGCTATTGTTTCTAGCAGTTAGAAAAGCATCTTGTGTATGAAAATGTCTTGCTCAATGGTAACAGTTAAGTTTGAAGATGTCAGACATGCTAGCTGTTAGCCTTAGAATATTATTACACTGAACTAAATTGAATAAGAAATTGTAACAACGTTATATTTTGTGCGTTTCTTTTTCACAACACAACTTTTATTCCCTTTATTTTATTTTGGATCGTCATCTTATTTGGTCTCCACAATAATACCCCCAAAAATGGTTCTATATATTTTTAATGGAGTATGTTTGAGGTAAGATAATTCATCAAACATCGCCATAATTATATAAAAAATATATTATATCATGTATGTTTTAGTTTAAAATTAATTGGAGCTTCCCGATTTATTTGTAGAGTCACAAATATATCCAATCGAAGACATCTCACTATTTAAAAAACGTGATATTTCTTCCAAGTCTCGTCCACGTTTTTCAACATCTTCAGCCTTTGTCCATGACAAGTCATATTCAAGTTTGTAACTGCCCATAAAATGATGTGGACATGAATTTCCCCATTCCTTAACAAAAAATCAATCATTAAATGTTTAAATTTACAAACCTAAACACAATTTGTAATCATGACAATCACTAAACTTCCAAAGACATGTAATTGAATGAATGAATGAAAATCTTTATTTTGACACGCTGGCCTTGTCAACTGGGGTTGATTTCCACAAGGTGCGTGCTTTTGTTCAAAAACAATTACAAAATTTACTAAGAAATAAATTATCTACAAAGAGAAGTTTAAATATTTACACAGTTTAGTTTATTCCATCAGTTACATGTTAAACTAAATCATAAAATGCAAGCAGCAATTTTCTTTTGAAAAAGTGACACGCTTTTGCTATTTCTGATTAGCAATATAAGGTTGGAAATATTCCCAAACAAAAAATATATTCAGTTAGGCAAGTGTGCCAGAACTATATGAATGCTAAAAAATATTGTAAATTGACTTTGTTTTTCACATCATGTGAGGTATTGCAAAGAGAATATTAATGAAGTAAAAATGTTTGTGATGAATAAATCTTAGTTAGCATATTAACAATGAAAAGATGTACATGTAATTTACATGTTATAGTCAACAGCCATAACACCAGTTACTATTTCTTTACCTCTGGTGATACCATAGAAAAATAAGAAGTGTCATCCTTTCTACGGTAGAGATAATACATCTTTCCTGGTATTTTTTTAAAGTTACACGCTGCATGATGAAGTAAAGCATTTTGTTTTGCATCTTCAAGAACTTTCTTTGCCTAAAAATTAAAAAAATTCTTGTGCATCTAACCATTACTATCTAAATTTCAATAGTGGAATGAAATTTCAAAGTAGGCATTACACTATTAATTGTTAAATAAATTATGTTATATAATAATTGCATTATACAATAGCTTGATACAGGATATATAGCATTATACAATAGTCCATCGTCACTACAAGGCAGAGCACTCTATCACAGTAAGTACCTGTTCCTGAAGATGACGAATTTGTTCAGCAATTACAAGAAGCTTGTTTGTGGCAATACATTTCACAAAGTCATCAGCTTTTTGCACTTCTTTAGCCAGGGAAACTATGTCTGTAGGATCTGATAATCGATGAACTGTCCTTGGGTCAACCAATGATGAACTTATTTCAGAAGGGCTAACAATATGGGCTACACCTTCAGAAAGGAGAAATAATTTCAAATGTTTTAAGGAGAACTGTTGAAAAAGACAAGTTTACTATCATTTGAGAGAAAATAGCTAATAATTGTGTAAAAAACCTAGTTATAAAGTTAACATTTGATAAATATTATTTATTTAAAATATTTTTTTATGCATTAAATAAATTTAAAAAAAGCTAGTTCAGTACAATAATATACCGGTCATTTAAAGCAATTTACCATCTACCTTGCTCTTCATATTTTAATTTATCCAGAGATTCTAAAGCGCTCATTGTAAATTTGACCTTTTTGAAATTTATCTAAGAACAGTTTGGAACTCGATAGTAGGATTTGAAATTGATGAAACATTAAAAACAAGAAATTGTTTAAAACCTTCCTTGTTGAAGTCACTACTAGTTGATGTTATGTAAAACATTTCATACATGACGTAACGTGAAAAACATGAATGTTTGTTGATATTCAATATACCTCTCAATTCTTGTACTTTGTGATTAATTTTAACCTACCAAACTATTAATATACTGCAGACTTTTATATCTGTTGTGCTGTTTTCTTTTATTTTTATTGCATTCTGTATTGATTAGAGCTGGTAAAGTTGAAATCATTGAAGACGACCACCTAACCGGTTAGTTAATGTACTCTCTTGCATTGGATTTTGAAAGTTCAACTAATAAACATTTGTTGTGCATACAAGCCTAATGAATGGTGCAAACCATTGAAATTTTCCAGAAAAGTTATTTATAAAAATATAATTGCCGTTTTCTTTCTTATCAGGCAATTAAATAACTGAAAATGTGTGACCAGCAATGTTGAAGGCAACATCAGAATTTTTAAATGTTTGTCCAAGATGTTTAACGTTGCGTCAATACAGGCAACAAAATAAGTTCTTTCTCTCCTTAAAAGTGGCAAGATTTCTGAGGTAAGTAAATATTTTATTCATTGTTATTTGTAAGAGGTCAAATTATGTTATATCGACTTTCTTTGTATATAGCTCACCCTCTCACTATGATGTGCTAAATGTTCCTAAAGATGCATCACAAGATGAAATTAAAAAGGCTTTTTTTGAGAAATCTAAGAAGGTTTTGACCGCATATATTCAGATTTTGCTAATAGAATATTGCTTTAATAGTTTAATTATCATTTTAAGAAACAGGAAAGAAGTACAATTACCATTTATTTTACAGTTCCATCCAGATGTAAGTCCTAGCAATCCACATCATCATAAGTTTTTCCTAAAGGTATGAATGAATCCTTTTTTCTTGAATAAATTACTTTCTCTGGTTGTGTAGGAGGATATCTAAGAAATTGATTTGTTATTTTCAAAACATCATTCTTCAATTTTAATTGTTGATTTCTTTCAGCTCAATAATGCTTACAGTGTCATTGGAGATAAAACAAAGAGAAAAGTGTATGATGCAAGTCTGAAACCTCAATGGAAACCTTACTCAAGGTGATGTATTTCTTAAAATTATGCTTACAACAATTTTGTATACATACATATGAAATCAAATTTATGTATGAAAGTTTTTAAACAAAAAACAAATTGCTGCACTCTTTGAGTTCTGAATCTTTGATTTTGTCTCTGTGACCTTTTGTACATCCTGGAGCAAAGGATATGTTCCCCCATATTTTTCAAAATCAATCATTTTTCATCAAGAAAATCACTATTTACACCCTGAAGTATCCATTCAACCCCCCCCCTTATCGCCCCACACACTTTTGGAAACATATTTGCAGAGTTGGTGACCTGCAATGTATGATATTTATATTTTCATGATCTATGTGTTTTGTTTACATCATTTCACCATTTAATATGTGATGTAATAGTTAGTAGTTATTGGTCGCTTCAACCATCAAGAATCTGTTTTTGTAACTTCATAGATTGAATAGATTATTAATATTCATCTTACTTTTGAAGTTTGTATCTTTTAGAAAATAAACAATTTGATTTTTCTATTTAAATTCAGAGTTGTGGATTTAAACAAGCAAAGAGCTCATTTCTACTACGACACATACACAGAGTAAGTTGTGTTTTAATATTCTTTCTAAGCATCTTCTTGCAAGAAAGAATGGAAGACCTAGAGAAAGGAACATTATTGTGTTGTTTTATGGCCAAGAGGGATTGGAGATAGATGTTTTTAGGGAATTAGCTGGGAGAAGAAGGACTCGTGCAAAGTAATAGATGGGTTTTTTACAAGAGTTAGACAGTTTTGACACTTTTTTGTACTTAAAGTGAGTTTACAAAAAGTGATTGCACATTCTTTAAACTGGACCTGAAGACCTGAAGATCGTTTTAAAAGAAATTTTCCGTTCACCATCTAAATGTTAGTTCAACTAAGTAGCACGTTTTATTCACGTGATAAAGGACTTGACTTCACAGGGATGGCAGAGCAACATATGAAGTACTGGGGCTAAATCTTCAATTCTACTAAAAATGTCTTAAAAACGCTTATAAACAACGACTTCAGCTCAATCTAAATACATCTTTTTTGTTTAGCTCTTGCAAAAAAAGGGGGACTTCATACCCCCACCCCACCGGTTATGGCGTCCCTGCTTCACTAAAACTGTGAATTTTCTGTAGCCATGATTCCCAGAATGACGCCAAACAATCTGTGTTTTATCGACGAAATAACAACGAAGTTGCGTTGGTTATAATTGCAATGATGTTGACTGGTGTTGGACTTCGGTTATTATGGTTAGGGTAAGGATTTCATTACTTAAATGTTTTTATAGAATTGTCGATCGAAATCCGCAACAATTTCGTGAGCATAACAGGAAGATTGCATTTGGTGTCGTGATTTATATGATTTGTGGCGCTACTTTATGTTTTATATTTGTTGGGTAAGCCTTTCATGTCACTTACACAAGCATTCTCCTTAAAACGTAAAATAATTCTATCCCTATTAAAAAATTATTATCGTTAAATTTGTGTTCAGTTTCTTTGGTCAGTTCACATTCGGATTTACCAGGAAACCTCAACTGGCTTACTTTATTTAGACGCTATAAATTACTTCAATGTACTTTAATGTACTTTAATGTACTTTAATGTACTTCAATGTACTTTAATGTACTTTAATGTACTTAAAACGTGTATAAAACGCTATTTACAAATGTACTTCAAATGTTTATTGAACGTTATAAAGTACTTCAATGTGTGTTGGCTACGTTTTTGTAATGTTGATTTTCACAGTACTAATCTTTGAACTTTACTCACTCAATAGGTATCGACACAAGCAGTACAAGAAACAGTTAGATATCAATAGTATGAAGGCCAGTAAATTGTATCAAGAATCGAGAGAACGTTCAAGGCAAGCTTGATTTCGTATTTTAAAGACTGTTGAACCATTCTTATACTATGAAAGGCTATCCACACACAACTTTTACTCTTTTTAAATCATATTTTCTCATCTTTTTTCGATTTCTAAGTGACTTTACTTTTTATATATTTTCAGCAAGTACACTGTCAAAGAACAACTTGAAATGTTGGCAAAAAAGCAAGGAAAGATTGAAAAGGAGCGTAACGAATATTTATAAAGACAACGGACATTGAAAGGTTTTACAAACAACCCGTCCTTAATCTTAAAATCATGTTTTACATTAACATATTGTATATAATTTTGTGAAATAAGTAAATTAAGTATTTTTAATGTATCTCGTCAAATGTACTGTCGATATCTTTAGCATGTCAATTGATGGAATGCAAAATGTTTCCTGAAATACAAAATATTATTTTGTTGAAGGTGAAATGTACATATTTGTAAACTCTACAACATTTCTCCTTCTTTTTTTCTTCATGAAGTTTTTTAATTCAATGTATATTTTTTAACTTTTTGAATAATTAAGTTTGTAGAAAAATACTGCAAGTATAGATTTGATTTATTCGTCACGGAAAGGTACGCCATTTCATGATCATGCAATAATGATAACTTTGTACGATGAAGTATTAGTTAGTATAAATCATTGAAAAATGACTTTATTTATCTATTGACATTATTCATACTTTAGTGAATTAACAAAATTCAGTAATTGTTTTTTTATGAACAAGAATTATTAATTTCTTTAAATTGGTCTGCACAGTTTTCTTAACATATTTCTTTTTAACTTACAGGTTAACATATCGTTTATCAAAGATTTTATGACCTGTCAACTTGCTCGTCCTCGTGTGTGTGCTATGGTACAGAAGAAATAATTCTTATCCATGTCAAACATGGACAAGTCTTACACAGTGACGCCATCTGACTGGTGAGTCCATTTTAACATTGGAGAATAAATTTCACTGGGCTTATTGATTTACTTTGAGCTTCTTACACGTAAGATCTAAGAAAGAACTATCTTCTCTGTTCATCAAAATCTTCCTCAGGAACATTAACTTGAGCAGTGGTGGAGAAGACACCAATCAGCGATTAGTTAAAAGTAGATTGTTGATTATTAGTTTGCGATATTTTAGTTCAATTTTATTTCTCATGATGTTTGGATTGTCAAAATTTTATCTTAAATAAACAAACAGTGTCCTATCTCTCTACTTTTTTCTTTAACACAACTGCATTATACAGGTTTTTGTGAAATGATGTGTAAGTGATTTATTATATTTTATATTAGTTTTCACTGTGTGGTCTTTTTCAATAACATCTTTGTTATCAATAGAATCCTTCATATAAGAAATGATGAAAAAATGAAGATAGAACATGTTTTCCTTCAACTTGAGGTAAAGAAAAGGTGCAAAAAAGATACTCTTTATTTTCCCTCATTTATTTTTAGTCGTAGTAAACAAGTTCATGTTTTTTTAATTATCCTTCAACATGCTCATTGTACATAACATCCGTTCCTGGGTTCTCGTTATTGAAACGATGCCTCAAGAATATCCATCAACGGTGTATCATATGGTCACCGCACATCTAGTCTTATGTCAAATTGAGAGTCAAGTGTCATTTTCTGGATCTTATAAAAAAAATACAATCATTAATGATTTTATATTTGCAGGTGTTCCTCTTCCTTTGCATTACTAACAACCGTGCGTGCGTGACCTATTGAAATGATTTTATCCAGTCTTGATCAGATAAAAAAGGTAAGGAAATGTTAATTACTTTTGAAATCAATTACGGATCACGCTGACAAATCAGCGTTGTTTGAGAACTTATCTCGTTTCCAGTCTTTACACTGCTCTCTTCATGACCAGTACCACGCAAAAATATAATCTGAATAATTTGATTGGTTGACAAAGGAAGTTGCTTCGTTTCGCCAAAGTAATTGTCACCAGGCCAATTACTTTTTATTTGTGTGCGCGCGTATAAATTAGCCTAGTAAAAATTCGTTAAAATACTATTTATGTTTATTACTTGTAGTGCATATGTCCTAAATTATCGTTATCAACTATTGCGATTTAAGAGCTGTTTAACTTAATGACCTCCATAGATTTACGCGCATTTTTACTGGCTGATAAAATCAAGTATGCGCCGTATGGAATGATAGATAAGAGTATTGTTTTTGTGACCAAAGAATGCTCTCAATTGCTCTCAAAGTTGTTTGCAAACTCCATTTATCCACAAAGATATTGTCTTAGTTATCGACGCTTTTTCCTATAACAAAAGCTTACCTCTATGGTGTATTAGATGAATTAAAAGGATGGAATTTTGTGCATGTTAGTTTAGAATTTTATAAGTTTTAATTTTGATCGTGGTTTCGAAAGTTTGTTTAACGGTGAAGGGCATGATATTAGTATGAAATATAATATCTTAATGATAAACGAACGTTCGACAGATGGTCGGAGCAAATAGGTTACCTCCCCTGCAATCACTTTTCATTAATAAATGTTCATATTGGCACTTACACTTTGTTTCTTTACGTAAGACTACACGCACGACATTAATCTGGTGTTTTTGAAAATGAGATTTTTCGCTAACATTGCCGTCTTTATTTTGATAAAGATTTTCCTCGCCGCTTTTGTTAAGGTATGTTTCCTTTTTTGATAGTGCTCTCATGAAGTCTGTTGGATGTTAATTCTCGCGGTTTTGTACGAAGTATTTTTACTCATTAAGCAAAGCTGTCAGAGTGCTCGCCTCGCGCGCATATGTAACATTATTTTGTGCAGAGAATACGGCAAGATTACTTTGTTTGTGGTGTAGGTTGTGATAGTTCGAATTCTTAAATTGGGAGAGATAGAGATTGTATAAGGAGTAAAAGATTTCCAATCTATATATGTACTTTTGTATTGTTTTCGTCGTTGAAAAGATAAACATAATCGTATTTTCCATGAATGCTGTAAAATTACGTGCTTAGCTTGTCAGTAAAGTTTGTACAACAATGAAGTTCACATGGGAAGTGTTAATGAGATCATTATTGAACAACTTCCTGAACTCAAATGAACAACTCTTCTACATTAGGTTGCATATAAAGACTATATGGATGTTATATTTACCAATGTGGCTTTTTGATCTCTATAAAACGGATTAAAACAGCTCAACGTGCATATTTATCAAAGTATGTGTTACCTTAGATGGTAAAACACTTAGCATGACAATTGATATCTCTTCAGAAAAATATTGAATGATGCGCTTTGCTTTTTCGCCTCCAACGTTGTCTTTGTAATTGTTAATTTAATATAATTAAAAATAAAGCCTATGGCATTTTGCCTTCTCCACACATTTAATTAAAGTGGAATTTCACCCATGGACCTCAGCAGCGGGTCGTGCAAGACACATCATGTTAAAATAATGAAATGAAATGACCGTAATATTTTGGTCTCTATTCGTCAACTCATACCTGAAAACATGCTTGTCTGCGTTGGATTTTAGGATTGCTAACTTGTTGAAAAAGAAATTTGGCTGTAAAAATGTATTTGACCTTGAAGAAAAAAAGATCGAGTTGATATGTGCTTATCATTCTAACTAGTTGATATGTGCTTTTGTAACTGTGAGATTAGTTAGTAGTGATTAATTTCCTCTCTGAATCCTTTATATCGTGTTTCGCGTCCTGTCGTGTGATAAAGATAAATATTTTTGTTTGCGGAAACTCTAAGATGGAAGGTCTCGTTAGTGTTACTCATGAGTGTAAATGGCATTTTGTATCTAGCCAAAGTTAAGAATTACAAAAATGATTGGTGTTCTATGTATTTAAGACGGACAAATACTTTTGGTCTTCTTAGGCATCGTAAAGTCATTATATCATCATTCATCTATTTGTAATTGGTTAACTTGTTTGTACAGCGAATAGCGTTTGTTTGTTTCCGATTAATTTTCTTTAAAATAATATCCATGTTTGTGTTGTTGTGCTATAATCATTTTAGTCTCTAATGCCAATGATCGTATACTCTGCTGCAAAACTAAACGAATTTGTCAAAATTCACGAGGCAAATTCCAACTCACAACTAAGTAATAATGCTCCCTCTGTCAACCATAACAATGAAAATTATCCAATGGATTAAATTATGCACTCTTTGGTATAATCTGTGAGATAGATAAACATAATCTAAAAATCTCCTTTTATGTTGTTCGTGTAGTTTTTGTTGTGTTTGTTTTGTAAAAGAGGATTGCTTACGAGTTGCTGGTCATCTCACACATTAAGGTTAGCTTTAAACAATGCTAATGGATAAGCGTTGACAGTTCCTTACTGATCTTGCTGTAGAAACTAAAATATTAACAATTCTTAGTTTTCTTCGATATAGTATTTTGAAATAAAACGCGCTAAAGTTGTAAAAAATTCTATTGATTGACAAACTCCAAAATATGGCGGAGCGTTCCGTGATGACAACCTTCATTGATCACAATCTTTTTTTGATTAATGATTTCACTTAAATAAACTTCCATTTAGACGAACGTTATGCATTAGAAGAACACTTTTCACCAAAATATTTACTGTGATTTGAACTTTTAAACATTACAAAATCTACAAGATCTTTATATAAATTAAATTAATATGAATTATTGATGTGGAAACACTGAAAGCCAATTAAACTACTTTGTGATTAGTTAATGTAATCATTACCGTCGTGATGTCATGCCGTGATGTCATGCCGTGACGTCATGCCGTGACGATACAACTTGTAAAAAATCTATGTTGAATTTGACAAGAAAGAATTCTACATCGTAACGTTCTTCATGCATGCGAACCAATAGAAAAAAGGATTGTTTTGTGAAGTATTTTTTTTGATCGTGTATCGACTTTCATTGCACCTCCGTTTAAATAGTCTTGTCTATTTTATTTTGCTTCCCTCTGTTTTGAGATAAATGTTTGTACTTGAAAAATGAAAGGAGGCTCTAATACTGACTGTACGAAACATGCAGTATTTTTATTGTGCCTGCAATGCAATACAGTATATCTTCTGATCGTTGCTTTCGCAAGATTTTACATGTTGTTTCGCAATGTAACATGTTCATATTGCTGACGTGAGATTAATGGAAACATGTTGCGTGCTCTGTTTGAGGTCAGCGGTAATATCATTGCTAAATTCTTCTTTCCTTTATAGGCAGGAAGCAACAGTAACTGTAAGCTTCGTTGTAATGCAAGAGATTTCAGTCATCCAGTGTGTGGCTCTGATGGAAAAACATATCAAAGCAAGTGTCTGCTAAGAATGGAAAAATGTACATCAGAAAAGAGATTGTACATAAAATCAATGGGTCGATGTCAAAGTAAGAAATTATGCGCCATTTTTTGTTCAAGCTAACAGATTTATATGAGATAGAGAGAATAGAGAAATTAAGTTATAGTTCAGGCTAGAACAACTATCTTCAGGTGACAATCTGTAAATATATCTTTGTATAATGAATTGTCTTGTAATTACTCTAGCCCCAAGATCTTGCGCAGAACACAAAAAACGTGCACTGAAAGCTATCAGAGAACGCGATCTCTTGCAAATGGGAATCTTCATTCCAAATTGCAATAAAGACGGCTCGTACACCGGAGTACAATGTACAAGAAACAAGTTTGTTTGTTGGTGTGTTGATGTTAATGGTGTTGAGATTGATAGAACAAGAAGCTCAGGAAGAAAACCTGATTGTCGATGTAAGTTTACTCTCGTTTGTATATTTTCCGTTCCACATGAAAGTTTTAGAAAGGATAGTTTCAAGTAACTCTTGACGACTTTATAGTTAGTTTATGAGAAAATATATCAGTGCTTCCGATGTATTAGGTTGATATCTTTTTTATTTTGTCGTCTTTTGAAATTCTGCAAAATGTGATGAATTTTTTAGATCATAATCATTAAGTAAGTAAATAAAAATGTTCATAGAAGTGTGATGTATAAAGTCATCTCTTTTTTAGATCGTCGAGGTAATCCAAATTTTTCCAATGAACGATATATAAGAATGCTCAAAGGTATTGTGACTATTTTTTAATAATGCCAACAAACTCACTCTTAACGATAAGTTTTGTAATGGTCACTTGACTATTTACAGTGGAATGTTCTGTTGTTACATTATCAAATTACTAATTTCATCACCCGCAGAACAAAAATTATTTCACTTCTTCATTTATATAACTCAAAGAAAATCCAGATAACATAGAGACAATTTTATGATGCTTTCATGACATAACACTATAAACGTAATAAGACAGACAATGACCTTAAGGATATAACAAATATTTTTAAACGTTTCGAGCGAAGGTCCTGAGTGCCCCCCACCGTACGTAATAGTGAAGAGGACTTTGCTGCAAACATTTAACATGCTATGAATAAAATTTATTATTATTAGGTTGCTCAAAAGATCATCGAAATGCCTTCAACAAAAAATTATTACTTGGTTTCAAGAAAGAATTTTCAAAATCATCTACCAAGAGAGGTATGTTCTCCATTGACACGTTGCTCATTTGGGAAAGGCAATTATCGAAAAGATTAATTAGTTAGATTAAAACATACTCATCCATTTGTTGTGGGAGAATAAATGCTTAACTTCAACAAACTTTCAAAGAGTACACTCACAAAGATACTGCCACGTTACTGTCGTCGTAAAATAATGTTTGTCAAGTCAATTTCACTGACTTTACAAACGTTACTTCCATATTGCTAAATCTCTCTAAATGAACGAGAGAGGGTACACAATAAGTTGTTTAAGGAATATATTGTACGTCGTGTAGTTTTATAATGTTTGAAGAACATAAGTCAGAACATGAATTCATGTTCTGATTCTTTGACAAAGCAAATTCTTATTCAAAGACTAAGCGTTATACTCGTAAAAAATGCTCTGTTTTAATGGCTCTTATTGGTTGTAGTAAAAATTAAATGTCACCTATGCTGTCGTATTTTTAAATAAGATTTGCTTTTCACCCTGTAAATATTTAGCTCTTGCGGCCATTATATCTTTTTTTTATAAAGGTAAAATAACGTACAAAGTGATTGCAGAATGGAAGATGAACGAGTTAGATATTGACAGAAACCGCTTTCTGAGTCAGAAAGAAGTGCGTGCACTTGTGAAACGAATAAAGAAAATCTTTACTCCTCGAAAATGTGGCAAAACTTTTTTCCACTTCTGTGATGAAAATAATGATTTGGACATATCTAAGTCAGAATGGTTCGCTTGTCTGGGAATAAAGTTTGAGAAGCCTGGTAATGAGCGTATATTTTTTCAATCCGTCACTTTTGAATCTTAGGAAAAGAATGTAGAATTTACAATAGAAGAGTCTATAACGTTTTTGATTCAGTTGGTGTTATCTTGTAAAAGTGTAATAACAACGTGTTTTTTTTTCTGTTTAGGTGGGCCGAAATGTTTTAGTCATCGAGCAAGAGCAAAAACTGAGCAAAAACAAAATCCATCTTCAATAGTGTTTGCGCCATCTTGCAAAAAGGATGGAACTTACACGATTGTCCAGTGTGAAAATGTTTCAAAATATTGCTGGTGT
Organism: Xenia sp. Carnegie-2017; assembly: GCF_021976095.1. NCBI lineage: Eukaryota > Metazoa > Cnidaria > Anthozoa > Malacalcyonacea > Xeniidae > Xenia > Xenia sp. Carnegie-2017. The sequence continues at coordinate 3,357,202 of NW_025813488.1, forward strand.
GTTCATCCCGTCACTGGAAAAAATATTCCCAATACGTCTGTCCAAAACGCCAGACCAGATTGCTCAAGATCTTGTAAGTATTCATATTATTGACTTCCACTATAAACGTTTGTTTCCATTGTGTTGTTCTCTGTCACTAATTCTTCCTATTGCTGTTTCCGTGAATTATCCTGGACATTTTGAGAAACGTAATTTGACGAAGATTCTACGCATCTCTTTTATAGTCCGAAGAACAAAACGACCAACTAGTTCATCGACAATTCTCTTAACTCCCGTGCGAAGGTCTTTTTTCAGAATATCAAAAAATGAGCCTAGAAATGATAAATTGTCCATTCGTGATGTCAATAAGAAGAAAGTCAAAGGTATGCATGCATATGCAATTGTTGTATTGCTACAAAAGCTTTATGAATGAAGGTAAAAATCTCAAAATGGCGAATTAAGCTACGTATATAGCTATCTATAGTGTGATGAACGAGGTGTATACCAATTTCCGACACATTTTTTCATGCATTTTGCTCTTGTTTCTGCATTATAAAAAACTTTGGAATTTTTTGCATAAAATGTCACTTGACAGGTTTGACAAAACCCAACATATACACCAAGATAATGTCAGGTTTTAATGTCGAATACAACAATAATTTCATATTTTTGACTCCAATGTCATCAAATGTCATCAATGAGTTCATTTCTTCTTATCTTTGATAGAATGCGACAAATTAGCATGGCGTAGGTTTCGTCATGAATTTGTCAGGATCATGCGTAAAGAGTTACAAATGTTAACAGAACCTACAAGTGAGTGAATAGCTTCACAATGTTATTTGGAATATAATGATTTTTAATTGTACAACATTTAATGAAAGAAAGGATCTATAGAAAGACGACTGTATTTGAAATTGGATTTTGAATATGGCATAGTTCTATAGCGGTATCTTATGGGTAAGAATGTTACTGTGTGTTTATTTTTAGGAAACTCGTCAAGCCACACATCTCGCAACATATTTTTTGCGATTAGCAGTCGTCTATCGAATACCATGATTGTATCTTGGAAATTTTCGAAACTTGATGTGAATAGAAATAGACTGATAAGGATGGGAGAACTTTTCTCACCGCAAATGAAGAAAATCTTTGGAAAGATAAGACGGGGTAGAAAATGCAGCAAGAAACTTTCAACTCAATGTGATTTAGATCGCAATGGTGGGCTTTCGTTGCATGAATGGAAAAGATGTCTTGTATAAAAGTTACATTGAAGATATTAAAGAAACTTCATCACATGTCAATTGACTTAACTTCTTCAATGATTTAGTTGCATTTGATATGAATTATAAGGTTATTATAAGGTTGCTATGTATTCTGTAAAAAAATATTAACGCTTTTTGTTTGTTTTTCTCTCATAGGTCTGCCAGAAACACGATTCATTGAATAAGTAGTTAGGTTTCTTGCTACAATACTATCAAATTAAGTTCATTTCATCTGTAATAGTTGGTTGGGATCGCTGTTTTTGAACAGTAAATTTGAACAGTTTTAAATTTTGTCGCTTCTCCACATTCACACCATCCTTGAAAAGTCAAAACTTAAATGTTTAAAACGTATAAAACATTTAGTTAGCATGGCTGAATTAACTCGCATTGTCAAAATTAAGTGTTGTTTGTTTCCTAAATATCATCGGCTTTACTAGACAGAAATCCGCGATCGTACCTATTTTTTGTACCATTTGTCGGTGTGACGACCTTGTTTCCATCCTCCAGTCGGATATACCAAGGCAATTTCAACCATATTCCACCATGCAGAGTCACTGCCGATGAACGATTTTGCAAGCATTTTGATTGTTGTTAACACTGCCTTGTTTTTGATGGCTTATTATATGCCGTATCGTCCAAACGACGAAGAGAATGGATTTGAAGAAACGAGATTTGAGCAGGCTGTCGACGAAAATTTTTACTGTTCAATATGCCTTAATGTCGTCAAAGAAGCAAGAATGTGTCGGAATAATGAACACATATTTTGTCGTTATTGTATTACCGAACATCTACGAGTTAATGCACAAAGATGTCCTCAATGTCAAGAGAAACTAACAGTTGATACTCTTCATCCTGCCCGTATTATAAATAACATGGTTGCTAAATTGAAGATCAAATGTGATTATGTAAACCGTGGCTGTCCTGAATTTATAACTCTTGAATTTCTTGAAAGACATGTTGAGAATTGTGGCTTTGCTCCAGTGCTGTGCTCGAATGAACGTTGTGGTCTGGAGATAAATAAACGTGACAAGTTTCGACACGAAACTGAGTTGTGTGAATACAGAGAGATTACATCTCATGATTGTCGAATGATTAGAGAGGACATAGAAACGTTACTAAGAAGTGTCATTAATCATGACGACTCGTTCAAATTACAGATGGCTGAGATTGATGGAAGAATCCTCAAAGCAGACCAAAAAATTGATGAAAAAGTTGACATGTTGACCATAGAAATGACAGAAATAAAGAAAGAAATGACAGAAACAAAGAAAGACATGAGCGTCATTAAGCAAAATATATCCTCAATGACCAAAGAAATGGAACAATTAAAAACAGCCATGAATCAAATGCTGGAAAAAATGACCATTTTTGAAAAAGTTACACAAAAATTGCCATCATCTGTTGAAGGAATACTGAATGCACAAAGAGAAGATATTTTAATTGCTGGGGGAAACCCGTCATCTTTTCCTTCAAGCAGTGCTGAGATATTTTCATGGAAAGAGGAGCATTGGATTAAGATTGCTGCAATGGAAAATAATCATGTTTATGCTTCATCTTTTATTTATAGCAATACTGTGTTTGTTGTTGGAGGATTTAGATGCAGGTCAATAGAGACATTAGATCTCAATCTGTCACCATTGACATGGAAAAAATTTCCCAGAGAGCTTCCTTATAAATGCCTTGATCATCAGACTGTGGTTTATCAACAGAAAATCTTTCATATTGGAGGATATAATTACAAAACAGGAACAGAATCAGCCATCATTAGTGAAATGCAGGTTTCCAGTACATCTCATGTTTTGAACGAGGTATGTTGTATGTCAGAACCACGACGGTGTCATGCAACTGAAGTTGTTGGCGATAAAATTCTTATCTTTGGAGGACAACGAAATGATGTCAAAGCTATGTCTGGTGTGATTGAATTTGATCCTCAATCTCTCACATGTAAGGAAATGCCCCCATTACCTTATGCAATGGCTGGAATGGCTACAGTTTGTTGGAGAGATCAAGTTATTCTTCTTGGAGGACGTGATTGCAATGAAAAAGAATTGAATGATGTCATTATGTATGACAGTAGAACAGGTAAAATTACAGTCTTACCATCCATGTTGAAGAAGAGATGCAGATGTTCTGCAGTTATTACAGGTGACACAATTGTCGTCATGGGAGGATATAGTGATGAAGATGAAGTTCTCAAATTGATCGAGTGTTTTAAAATAGGAACTTCATCATCATGGAGTTATTTGTCATCAATGAATGAATTCAGACGTGGAGCTGTGGCAGAAACTTTACCTGCTGGAAGAAAGTATTATTAAACTCTGAACTAAATTCTTTGTGCTTTTTATTCGAAGTGTTTCAGTTTTTTGTTACATCAAGTAGATATACATTAAATTTTAATGAGTACTTTTTCAGTAAGGTTGCTAAACTGTTGCCAATACAAAAATGTTCCACAATATCCCACAATGTCATACACACGTCACGTGTTACTTGTTCCCAGTCTTCTTTTCTCTGGTAATCGATATCGAGTTGATGATAAACAAAACAGTTTCTTGCACAAGCATGAATTAATCGTAAGTTTTTCTTAATTTTGTCATTAGCGACGTATATTTTGGATATTTCTGCAAATAAACTCTGCACTTATGCATGATATTTTTACGGGCTTAAAATGTGGAGCAAGTCATTATAATGATGTGTTTATAATTCATATCTAATGCAACAGCTGGTCCCTTTGTTCTTCGAGTCACCTTTGTGAGTTTCTATTTTCAATTGGAACGCGATATGTAATGCTTGATGTAGTCTAATGTTTAACTCATGGGTTTGACTGTAACCAAGTTTCGTCAAGCTCTCGAACGTGGTGCTGAAAATGAGGCTATGGACTTATTTGTTCGCCATCAAAACTTAAAACGAGCTGTAAGAGTGAATCGATCATTTGGTTCAAAACATGGCGAGAACACTGCATTACATTACGTTTGTGCGTACGGAATGGAGTCTCTTCTTCAAGACTTACTCGCAGAAGGGGCAAATCCACTGTCAAAAAATGTTAACGGACAAACGGCGTTCCATTTAGTAAACGAGTCAGACGGGAGAGATGCTCTCAAAAGATTGAAATGTTTAAAGCTTATGTTGACATGGTTAAGGGAGAACGAGGGAAATGAACCAGTGTCGAAGTTGAGTATTGAGAAAATCGTTGATAAGGTATCTATCTTTATTTTCTCCTTTTCATCCTTTCATTTTCTAATATTGCTCGCTGGGGGATCTCTCTTCCTGGTGTGTGTTTTATCACTTTTGTCTTTCCTATCAGTATTATGTCTGCCATTGTTATGAAAATGACAATGATAGACATAAAATCGAAAGTAAAGATTTAAGGTAAACACAAAGGCCTAAGAAATTGCCCTTAGAAGGGCTATTACAGTTTACCATTTTATCGTCCTTTCAAAAGTAATCCCATGCCTAGCAGAAAGAAAGACATGAGGGAATTACACAGATACAGACTACTAACATGAAAGTTTACTGATATTCATTGCTTGGAAATATGAATGCAAAGAAAATTAGAAGTTACCACTTTCAAAAAGAGTCTTAGAAAAAATCAATGTGGTTTTCACAATCGTGTAATTACTTTATCATGTCAGTCTTGTTTGTAGCAATCCACAAATGTTAAGCTTTGCTCAAGGTTCTGGAACAAGTTGATCAAATCTGTTTTGCATTGATATTTCAGAACAAAAACTCACCTTTGCATTATGCTGCAAATTCTGGATTATTGGAATGTGTAAAGGTAATATGAAATGCTAAGAATCTTTCATTGTTAAACCTCAGTGATAAAGTTTGAGTCAAAACTTTTGACTTTCTTTAATTGTTATTGCATGCTGTTTCTGCTAAGAGTCTGAAGTGTGAAAGTTAAAGCTTACTATTAATGTTTGTTTATTCAAAGGAGTTGGTGTCCAATGGCTCTCCATTGTACATAGAGAACAAAAATGGCCAAACTGCCTGTGACATTGCTGTAAAGAAAAACTTCCGAGAAATAGCTGCATTCCTTGAATCAAAAATGGTCTTTAATGTACGTATATGAGAAAGAAGAAATTAATAACTTGAACTATAATGACTAATTGAATTATTTTGTTTGTCCATTTAATAGGAATCTACTGGTTTGGAAGATGAAGAAATAATTGTAGTTGAAGATAAAGTAAGTCTTTATCAATAACTCTATGAATTTCAAGGTAAGGAATTCTTCAAACATTGTTATCACTTCTGCAATAAATTGGCACAGTTTTATATACAATATGAAAATGGTTTAAGATTGTTCATGTCCATTAGATTTTCTTGAACAAGAAAGATTATCGACTGTTGGTGTTAAATGTACACTCATTTATACAGAACACACATATTTTAATCACAGTTTCTTGGTCTTGGTGTACACTGTTGGTGTTAAATGTACAATCATTTGTACAAAACACACATATTTTAATCACAGTTTCTTGGTCTTGGTGTACACTGTTGGTGTTAAATGTACAATCATTTGTACAGAACACACATATTTTAATCACAATTTCTTGGTCTTGGTGTACACTGTTGGTGTTAAATGTACAATCATTTGTACAGAACACACATATTTTAATCACAATTTCTTAAGGTTGGCTGCATTGTTTTACTTCAAAGTTTTTCTTTTTTTACAGTTTCAAAGTGGTCTTGGAGAGAAGGAGTTACAGGAAACAAAGGACAATTTATTAGTTCAGACTGCAGACATGTTGCAGGTTTGCCAAAGATTGAGTATTTTACCAACCATGAAAATAATTGAATATGAAGGGTTGCCCTTTTCACATTATCTTTTTATTCCTCTTTTGATGTGTCGCAGCTCTTGACCAATCAAATTGAATAGTTGCTGTGCCCTTCTGACGTGCTACAGTTGTTGAGCAGTCAAATTGATTGGTCATGTCATTTCTTACAGGTATCACTATTCATGGCAGAAGGACTACTTCGATATTTTGGTAAATTACTTTTAATTGAAAGTACTAAAAGTAGAAGTAGATCAATTCTTGGTATCACTTTAAATACTAAATTTCATTTCTTTGTTTATCTCCAATATGTTTAAATGAACCATAGTATGCTCATTTCAATGTACATTGTTCTTTAACAAAGAATATCTTCTCACTGTCGCTCAATTTTGGACAGACTCACAATACATCTCTCTATCTAGAGATACGTAGCTCGTGTGAACAGATTGGGTTATCTTTTATTTAGACTGGTCACGTGAAGCTTTACTTCAAGCCTGGATAGACGATCCTATATCAGCGTGTGAAGCAGCTGGAGTGACGTCATCATCACGTGAGTGTTATTTGTTTGATAACCAGTAGATATTTTAGTAGAAAACCTAAAGATTTTTCCTCCTTGTAGAAGACTGCGTCAACTTAGCGCTAGTTTATTGTAATTCAAAGAAGTCTACGTACGCACCGTGTGTAGTTATTGATTAATAAGTAGGCAAAGATCAAATCTATTGAATCATCACCTACATGTCTTTTTCTTTGATATCTTTGACATTGTTTTTTCAAAGTTTCACTTTGTCTTTTGCCGATTTGCCTTTTAATTAAGATATGGTTTTCTTTTTCTCTCTGTCAAATGAATGTTTTTTTTTTAAATCTTTTTTTAGAGTCAGAAACTCAGACAGTTCATTATGAAGAAGAAGAGAACGTTAATACAAAGGTATTTTTTTTGCATGTTCCATTTTTTCTATGGAAATGCGCGTATTTATCCTAGAATTTACGTTTTTATAATTGTTTTCACCGTTTTTCTCATCACTTTTTACTTGCTAGTTTTAATGGGAAATTTCTCTAAATATTTTCTAATTTAGTTTGATTTAATTCCATCATATTGCTCTACGTCATTTTTCAGTTTTTAAATACATTCAGAAAATTTTTATTTTTCTCTGTTATGTAGTTGGAATGCTCCATTTGCTGCGATTCCTACAATGTTGATATGTTTTCCGTCTCTTTATCTTGTGCGCATAGATTTTGTATCAATTGTTGGAAAAGGTTCGTTGAAACATGAAAATGCGAAAAAACGAAAGTGTGAATACATATAAAAACTTTTCTCTATTTGCTTATTATATCATTAAAACACCATGAAAGTGTGTTTTCAATTTTTGTGATAGAACAATATGCGTACATAAAAAATTTAACTGCTTTCAAAGAAAACACTGCTTTCTTTAATGTGATCATAAATTATTTTGCAGTTATTTGGGTCAAAAAATTACCGATGGGGATATATCCAATATCAAATGCCCAGCAACTGATTGCGTCTGCCTTGTGCCTGTCGTAAGTGATCATTTATTCACAAACATTTTCATCTCATAATACATTACTGAAAATATATTTCAATTTTAAAACACTTTGGAATCAATCCTATATTCTTTAGAAATTTTTAACCAAGAGCGTTTTTAAAAAAGTGTTTTGAATTTAAAATGAGCTTCTACAATTTATATTGACGTACCCTTGATCTGCCACTGACAAAGGTTCTCATTTCTAAAGCTTTATTCTTTATCTTTTCTTGGTAAAGGAGGTTATTGAGAGTGTTGTTCCAAAGGATGTTGCCAACAAATTTGGGAGATTTAACATCAAGGTAAAAATGAGAATTTATTTCAAATGAGTTGTCGAAAGCAAAGAAAAAAATTCAACGTAGCGTTTTTTCTGTCTGTTTTCTACCTTGATGACGTCATAGCCGTAAATTTCAGAAGAGTGATGTCAATTTTTGTCGCAGGCTTTTGTAGATTCAAATCCCTATTTAAAATGGTGTCCTTTCCCGGAATGCGGCAAGGCGGTTCAATTGCCAGAAAATCAAATGTCAGCATACCGTATGGGTGGCGGAGCCTCAGCTGAAACTGAAAGTCTCACTGTAAACTGTGGTGATGAACATTACTTTTGTTGGTAAGCAGTTAACTTGTTTGATGTTCATATGGCCAATTATGGGAAATTGTTATGAAGCATGTTTAGTTTAGTAGTATCATATGTATTTGAATTTTTTCCTTTGGAGGCTTTTTAAGGCTTTCTTGAACGTTTGACATCACATCACCCCTGATGAAGACATTAGACTGTAGTACATAAAAACTCACTCTTGAATTTAATATTTGAAAGTACCTAAAGATATAGAAAGTGCTGAAATTATGTATCTTGTTTTAACAATCTTGTGAATTAGAAAATAGCAGTACACGTTCAGTCTTGTAAATGTTACTTATCATTACACGTTAAAAACGGTGTATTCTATAATACAGGCATTGCATGGAAGAGTCACACGAACCAGCTACGTGTGAAGGATGGAAACGATGGCTTTGTGTAATAAAGGATATATTACCAACACTTCCTAAAGAAGGTGGGACAAACAAAATTGACTTGCCATTTGGAGAGTGACTTTATTCGTGAAATACAATGTTTTTGCTATTTTTGGGGGCAACGAAGTGAATGTCTTCAGTTAGCTTTTCTTTGCAGCATTAGCGTAAGTTTGCATTGCAAATAAGTCCATTTATTTTTTTGCTCAAGATTTGAAAGAATGCCCAGAAACGGAGAGAGTAGCAAACAGTCTGTGGTTGATTACAAACTCAAAACCATGCCCTAAGTGTGCTTCACCTATTCAGAAGAATGAGGGCTGTAATCATATCAAATGTACTAAGGTAAATATTTTATGGCTAGTGATCCTCTTATGGAAGCAAGTAATCGTGAACTCCTTTGGCAACTAAGATAGTTTCCTAAGATTATGAAACGAAATTAGCTTCGCAAAGTCAATGTCAGTGTTAGTGATGTATAAGTATACAAATACATCACAACAAAACATATGTTAGCCATAACTTTGACCAACAACTTTTTCTAATAGTGTAAGCACGAATTTTGTTGGGTGTGTTTGGAATCGTGGAAGAAACACAATTCGTCTACTGGTGGATATTTCAGGTAAACAATTTAAAGGTAAACAATTTAAGCACTAACTGGGTGTTATTCGTAACCATACGTTAACATCTTGTTTCAACATTTTGTTTTCTGAAAAAATTTTTTCGTTTCTGTGATGAGGAAATCGATTTAAATAAAAATTTATCTTCGGTGTCTTGTACATTGCAAACATAGGAGTTTGGTTATGACGAAATAGAAGGTTGATGAATATCGATCGGAGCATAGTTTTGCTTGGTTTGGGGTATTCATTGTTTTTTCTTTCACTTTTTTTTTTGGTCAAACAATTTATAGATGCAACCGTTATGAAGTGGTGAAAGCTATAAAGGAAAGAGTTTTAGAAAAAGCACAAAGTGTAAGAAACCTATGTTGTTGTAGTTAGTGATCGATTCCATCTGAAATGTTTAATCATTAAACACGTTATTTACTTTGTTATGAATTTTGACATCGAGTTTGTTGCTATGAAGTAACATTCGTAGAGCTATCCTACAATTTGTCTGTACTCATTTTCATTTTATTACTATCGTTTTTGTTTTTAGATCAATGATGAACATAAAAAGGTTGAAAAACTGAATCATTTCCTGCACTATTATTCGCGTTTCAAAAACCACGAAAACAGTTATAAGGTAAATTGCACACATCATTATGGTCATGCACATTGTTTCTCTGATCTGATTTTAAAAAAATCTACAGTTTTGTGATGATATTTTATGCTTTAAAAATATATATATCCAAAAACTACTTCATATAAAACTGCCATACTATTTTTAAAAGGTTTTTTTAACTCTTTGGGGGACTCTTCGTAAAAGTTAGATTTGATTTTGTGGAACTATTGTACACACCGTACAATTAAGTGTTCAAGTGCTGGCGCTAACTGGAAGGACCTTATCATTTTGGTTATTTGTATTATTTTGTATTGGATGTGTGAAGCAGTAAAAACTTTCAAAATGTCAAGTGTATTGCGGCTTTTTTCAACTTCAAATCCCTATTTCCCTATCTTCTCGTTATGGACAGGTTTTAGTGGAAGTTTGATTTATTTATAGCTTGAAGAGCCGCTTCTGAAATCAGCTAAAGACAAAATGGTTGCACTTGTAGTTGCAGCAGAATCAGGTAAAAATATCTTTGTATGTTCATGTAAACCACCAATGAAAGACCTGCTTTTGTGAAGGTAGATGATTGAGTGAGGGTAGGTGACTACTGTTTTGTTGTGTTACTACTAGATGCCGTTGTATGTATGGTGTTGTATGACTTGAAGGTATGTGACTGTGTAGGTACATGATGGGGTGTTGATGGAGGTGTTGTATAATGTATGAAAGTAGGTGGCTAACTGGAGGTTGTTTCTACTGTGTAGTAGGTAGGTAGATGATTGAGGAAGGTGTTGTTGTCTGGTATGTTGTGTGGATTGAGGGTAGATTAGTAACGAGGAAAATGTGTGTATGTTTCTTCTATATAAGGAATTGATCTACGAGAGCATTGTATCGTCAACCGTTTAATCCATCATGAATCGACTATAAAAAAACTGTTCAATTTCTATTTTAGTTTCTGGGCAATCATCACTGTCTTCATCGTTATCGACATCGCAAGTAGATACGAGTTTCGTTGAAGACGCTATCAGGAAATTATTAAAAGCTAGAAGAGTCTTGCGAGCATCTTACGGTTATGGCTTTTTCTTGGGAGCAAACCAGCAAAAAAAGATTATCTTTGAATTAATGCAGGTTAGCTCGTTGATAACGTATCGTGTATCTTATTACCTTCGTAACCTAACCTTATGATGTAACCTTCTTAACCTTATGATGTAACCTTTGTAAGCGACGTAACCTAATGATGTAACCTTTGTAACCTTATGATGTAACCTTTGTAGTCGTCATTAAAATTTAGTTCTAATATTTTAAACTTTAGTAGTTAGTTAGTAGTGTACCTTATCGTAGTTCATCGTATTAGAAATTTTTTGCTGCAGTAGGTGAACAAAGAGCATTATGCACAGCAAAACTAAATAAGTCAGCGCAGGAGCTATGTCAACATTAATTAACTCTCTCCATGTTGTTTTTTTTTAGACAGAGCTTGAAGAAGCGACTGAGAATCTTTCTCAGATGGTGGCACGACCATACCTTCGCACACCACGTGCAAAAATCATCAGCGCAGCTCAGTTGACACACAGGAAACGAGAAGATCTTCTTTTGGCTTTATCGCGTGGCCTTCTTCCACCTGATGATTCACCTAGGGCCAAACGAGCTCGCAATAATTACTTAAGAAGGTTTGTTTGTTGATTGGAATGAAGCCACGAAGTTTGCTTGACTGTTAATGAAAGTTTTAATTTGTAAAACACCTGTTGTGTTTAGGTATAACGCTGTGTGGCAAGATGATTCTGACGAAGAGGTATGTTACTCCAGCATATATCATTTGTTCATTCATTACAATAATGCATGTTACTAATCTTTGTTGTTATCATTCAATTCTCCTTCAACTAACCAACAAATTGTTTTTGTATTTTTAGTTTCTTTTCGAAGAGGAACCGACTTTGCAGTTACAGAGACTGATTGAGACCACATTGAATTTAAAGAACGAACCTGATGAAGACGGTGAAAGAAGAAGGGAACGTAGAAGAAGACGACACCGTCATCGTAGTGGTTAGTAGTTACAAGTAATGTCTAATTTATTTAGCAGAGTTTAGGTTTGCTGGTACATACCAACAAAAAACACAATTTATTGATGCTGTCTTTGTAAATTCTATACTTTAAATAGCCAGTAGGTTGCATAGTTTTACTACAGCTTTGTGGAAATTATTCCAAATACTTCACCTGAAACAAGGAATGAAACAACTCTACAAACCTTTTTCACTTCCCTAGAGACTTTGGAATATCTCAATGCCAATGATGAAGGCAGTAGCACAGATCTTGAGCAAAGGAGACTTGGAAAGAGTCGGATGTTGTTGGCACAAGAATCTGCTGATTTGCAAAAGGCAATTGAGCTGTCATATTATGATATGAAATCAAGTAATCATACACAAGGTTTGAGCACTTAATTTGTTACCTGGTTTTAATTTAAAGTTGGAAGGTTAGTTAGTAGTAGTACATTATATAAAAATCACAGTTCAACATTCATAGCTTTGTTCAACTTAAATTCAATTTGTTAGATTTTTAATGTGAAGTAGAGATTTCATTTCATTTGCTTCATCCTTTAAGGTGAGCACACTTCAAATGAAGTGGATGCAGATTTACAATTGGTGCTACAACTGTATGGCCAAGAAACAAGTGAATAGATTATAATGCACTGTAAAATAATTATCATAGAGAATAATTTATGTTGAAATGGTATTTTCAATTGGGTGTTGCAAATTTGGTATTGAATTGACTAAAATTTCAATTGTATGCACTTTCATGCAAACTATATAGAAAAATTGTTGTATTTCAATAATACATTATTACACAATGGCTATAATTAGTAAGATATGACATTGTTACATTGAAATACATCACATGTGAGCTAAGAATTCGCTAGTCTCTAATTGGTATGCTTAATAAATTACCTTATAAAACAAAAATTAACATGTATAAACTATACATCCACTTTGCTTCATTTGAAGGCATTTATGAATTAAATATCAAGGCCATGACTTATCTGTCATGTAAGATTTAATGTTTCGAGAAATTGAAATGGTGTCATGTATAAGTAGAAATTAAAGGTGAAAAATAACGACTATTTTATGTTTGACAGCATTGCTTTGTAACCTGCTGATTATTTAATTCTATTTTTTCCTCTTTTACTACTGGTGAATTGTCCTTTTTTTCATTTGACAATTCATCTTTGAGTTTTTTTATTTGAACCTTATGCACTTTGGTTATTGTCTCTTGAAATAATTCTTCAACATTGGTAGCATCAAGGGCAGAAGACTCTGCAAACAAAAGATTATTCTCCTGGGCAAATATTTCACCATCGGCAGTTGATATTGCTTGCAAATGTCTTAAATCACTTTTGTTGCCCACTAGCATCACAACAATTTGATTGGCAGCATGTTCTTTCACTTCCTCTATCCATCTTGGAACACTTTCATAGGATTTCG
>NW_025813488.1:3370921-3383421 GCF_021976095.1 Xenia sp. Carnegie-2017
TGCCTGTTTAGATTACCTGTTGTAATCATTGAGCTCTATAAAACCTGGAGGGGCAAAGGGGCCTGGACCATTGAGTTCTATAATAACTGGAGCGGCTATCTTTACTGGGGCGAGGTCGCCAAAAAAATGGCGGCCAACGGACGTATTTCCGCTGAAATGATCGCTTTGCAGAAAAATAATATTCTCGACCTCCCCTGGTGTCTATAGTAAATTATAAAGAATTTTCAAAACAAACACGATATCACAGAATATGGATATCGTTAGTTCCATATTCTGTGACGATTCTTTTTGGCATTTCTTTTATGCCAACACTTCAATCGTTCAATTGTTGGATGTCGTAGTTTCCACAAAAGGAACATATCGCTTCCCACAGGTGAGGTAGTTGTTTGTTTTGTTAGTCCGTCAACGATTGAAAAGCAATTATACATGCACTTGAAAAGCCATAAAATACATATTAAAGATCGTATTTTAAGACTGACTTGAACGCCAAATATACTGATGTTTTCCTGTTTTTGTCTATAAATTTCTGCATACTTTTCTGTCATTTGTTAATGCATGAAATCGTAAATTTACTATCTATTTGCAAAATAGTTTCCCTAAAGCAAAAAGACCCTGCACACATTTTGCTCTGTGAAAAGTATCAAAAATGATCAGCCCCAACAGTACCCATGATTTGGAGCAGAGCTTGTTATGTTCTATTTGCTGACAACATGCAGGGAAGACCAAGGAGTAAAGATGACTGGAAGATGTTATTGACCAGGCAGAGTCTTAAAAAAATGATAATGCTGTAAAGATAATTGATTTATTGTCTGCCTTATCCAGAGTTATTTAATTTGATCATGGTCAAATTCTATGGATGGAGACAATGGATTCACTAATGATGCCTTGAATGCTTTGAAGTTAAAGTTCATGAACCAAAAAAAGATGGCAAGAAGGTTGTGTGTTTTGATGCTTAATTAAATGTCAATTCACAACATATAAAATGGAAGGCCATAAAGTTTGTGTCTATGTAAACATTTGTACTGAGATTGATGATGACTTGATGCAGATGTGAAGCATTAAACTGTATAAGCCATTGGGTTTTATATAACTTAATGTTTAAATCATGTCATATCTTTATCAAAATATTTTAGTTGAGTGTTGTTTAAATGTTACTAATATCTAATGCACTATACTGAAGCATTAAAGATTCAGTGATGAAACCTTTAAATTTACTGTACTGTATATTTCTTATATATTTCTTATATTTCTTTAAGAAACAGTTTGAGCTTATTTACCTATTAGAGTACAGAATGGAGATTTATCATATGCATCATTGCTGCTTTTTAAATAAATGTTTTTCACTTTTCAAAGCTTTTCTACAAATATTTTGCTTCTTATTTCTTTTCATGAGATTGATGATATAGAGGTAATATAATCCAATAACTTTATAATTTCTAGAAGCTTTTAAGCTTCTAGCATAAAAGTACACTATAGGTATTTAATTCATTTGGTTTTATTGCCTTGTTATGACATATCCATATGCATTTCATCATTCATGTATGAAAAACACCAAATGTGGATACTCAGAGAACAAAATGCACTACCAACTGCTTATGAAATTTATTATTGAGTGAAAACTGTGTTAATCATTCAAATTGTGCACTTATATTGAAAATATAGGAAAAACAAAACAAAGTGAAAAGAAGGGTAGAAGTATTAAAACTAAAAATGAATTATAAACACCATTGGAAGCATAAGTGTTTTGATGATTATTTGCATTTTGCCCAATTCATATATCAATACAACAAAATCAAAATGTGCTACAACTTTACAAGTATTTGATGCAGTTGCACTTCAGAACATCACAAAAGGTTACTTAAAGTAATTTCTATACAATATTGTTTGTTTTCATTTACCAAACCTATGCAGACTTGAGTCTTTTGAAATTTAATATGAAACTCAATTACAGAAAATACGTAAATATCCAGAGATTTTATTTACTTTTTAAAAGAAGTAAGTAAAAGAAGCAAAATATGATAAAAATAAGCTAACTTCTCTCTCGTGAACCACTGTGGAGATGAACTGATATACTTTTTTGTATAGACTAAAGAGTTTAATCGATCAAACAAGTTTGACGCTGGTAAGAAAACGACGCATATCTGCATTCATAGATGTGTAGCCGACATATAGCTCTTTCATCGATAGTTATAAATACATCCTCGTAGGAGCCGATAACTGGAAAGCTATGTTGACTCGCTGTTACGAATTGTAGGTTTTTATCGTGATTTTCATCAAAAAATTGCTTGCCGAATCCCAAATACACACATACATTTTTCTTCTCTTTTCCTCAGGAGGTGGGAAATTGTGAAATTTTCGGAAAAGCGGTCAATTTCGGTAAATCTCAGCGGCAACGGACGAAATCCGCCATTTTTTTGGCGTCACCAGATATCTAAGGCCGCGCTTGAGATAGCCGCTCCAGTTATTATAGAACTCAATGGCCTGGACCCCGTGGTCAAAAACATGGCGGTAATGGCGGATTTTGGTCATTGAGTTCTATAATAGCTAGGCAATAGCGCGGCTGCTATCTGGTGACATAAATGGCGGACTCGTCCGTTACCGCTGAATTTGAAATGACTTCGCTTTCATTCCACTCCCTCGAGAAAAGAATGAAAAGAAAAAATTATGTCAATTCGGCTTTAACTGATGAAAATCTGATAAACTTCTAGTCGCTTAACCAGCAGTCATATACTCTATTTCAGTATGCGTATTATAACTTATCGATGAAGAGCTATCGGCTGCACTTGTGCGGGCTGTCACGTCGTTTTCTTACCGGCATCGAGCAATGTTTGTTGTTCAAACTCACCGGTCTATACCAAAGTACTGTCATGATTCATCTCCACCGGTGATTCGCAGTGAGACCGGCCATTTTTAATTTGCTGACCTGCTTTCTTTGCTGTTTCTTAGTAGTATTAAATCTTTCTCAGTTCTTACGTATTTTCTGTATTGGTTCATATTAAGCTTCAAAAGATGCTACGTAGGTTTGAAATGAAGCAAACAATATTGTGGTGCTTTATTGTTTTGTGTTCAATGCGGCTTTGCATCGAAACACTGTGCTGTTGTTGTATTGATAACATGAGGCAAATACGTGTCATCGAAGGCGCCCTAACTTTCAATGTTGTTTACTAATTCGTTTTGGTTGCAGCTCTTCTGCCGAGTGTTTTTCTATATTTTCGGCAATAGTGCTGTTGAAGATGATTGGTTTTCACTTCATAATAAATTTCATGGCGGACAGTGCATTGTTCATACCGGTAATCACTTGTGTTTTCTTCATGCATGAATGTTAATGCGCTAATGATCGTAACAGGTCATAAAGTGAAACAGTTAAGTAACGCGGTTTGGCATACTGAAACTTTGCACTTTCTGAAGGATTGTTGAATTCATTGCTGCCTATCATCGATATAATGAAAGTAAAGAGCAGTATATTTGTGGAAAGCTTTTGAAAATTAACATTGTTGAAGCGGCAATGATGCTGTAATCCCATTCTGCATACTCTAATGGTAAAGTAAGCTCGAACTGTTTAAATGAGAATATGAAGTAGCGAAATACGGTACAGTAAAGGTTTCATCACTGAGATCAAATAACTTCGGTATAGTGCGTTAGTGCTAGTATTGAGTTTAACGCTTTCAACTATGTTATTTTGAGAATATATGCATGATTAACGTGCGTTGCTATAAAGCTTGATGACATTCGGTTGTGCTAGCATCTTGCATCAATCGTAATCTCGGTACTGGTACATGAACACCAAGCTTTATGACGCTTTCCGATAGTTGTTGACAATCAGCGTAAACACTGCCTTTATTTTTTGTTCATGAACTTCAGTAAGCTCAGGCATCGACCAGATAATCATCCGCCGGTGACCGTGATCAAGTAAACTTCTGGTCATCAGTAATATTTACAGCATTATCATTTTTGGGCTTAACAGATCATCTTCCCTCTTGCGATCTTCCGTAATTGTCGTATTCACAACATAACGGCTTTCTGTAAATCATGTTGATCATTTCTTCTTGATCCTTTCACCGAGCAAATAAAGAATCTTTGCTTTTGAAGCTTATTTGCAAATAGGCTAAGGTAAATTTATGATTTCATGGGTAAATGACGAAAAGCCAAGCGAGGGTATGAACAAACGAAACATCATTGTCGATGTAAAAATACGATCTTAATATCAATGGTATGCTTCGAGCAAACCAACGCTTTGACGGCTATGAGTATATTACCGCACGTGAAACGATGTTTTGGTGAACTGTGTGTTGACGTTATAAATAGCCGAATGGTCACAGTAATGGACTGCGTATCCGTATTACTGGCTGATATCTGTTTGTTTTTGAAAATTCTTTTATGTTACTATGAACATGAAGTCGAAATATATTTTCCTACCACAAAGCAACAGGCTCCCGTTAACTCTCCTTGCGACCTACACTATCAATATAGAGGCTAATGATTCAATTGTCAAAACTTCCTTTGAGAAAAATTTTTAACATTCGCTCCCTCCCGAATCTCTTTACTGCTTATATTGACAACCAGCGAAAACAACCACGATACCGTAAGCATAAAGTATTGAAAATAATGCTTCAGGTTTTTGTGAAAAAGACACACACATTTAAATGAGGAAAATCTACGGTAAAATAACGTATATTTTGTCAAGTAATGCTTAAGCCATATTAGAAATAAATATAAAACGGCATTCTTTGCACTGTCAATGTGTCGTTAAGCTTTGACGCATAATCCCATGAGCAATACTTGTGTTTTTGACTGTTTATCAACAGCTTGGTGCAACTGTCTTTTTAATAGCTTGGTAAATCTTAGTTAAAATGTCCAAAGGAGTTGAAAAGTTAGCTTACCCCTACGACTTAAGTCGACTGGAAATATATCAAGTAGGTATGTATGTTTTTAGGTTTTTTTGGTAGGATTGATTCTGGGTGTCTTATAAGGTATTATGATATTCTGATAAATCTACTGAGAACTTATGAAGAAAATATCTTAAACTGGGAGAGCAAAAGAATGAAATTCAGAAATTCTATAATCATGTTGCTAGTTCTGTTTTGAGCCAAGATATTAGAAACTGGATTGTCATTGACAACCATGGATGTACTACTGAACAGAACTACATTATGAAATACATTGAAAATCGATTTCTTAAATTAAAGTGCATTGGTTTCTCTGACGTAACACTTTTCTTATTGCTGCATGAAGGCAAACCTGTTTAAATAATTATAATGTAGGTGAAGATATTTAGCATGTTGTATAATTGTTATTGTACAGTCATTATTCATAATATTATGGCCTTGTGTTATGTATGTCAGAGAACTTATATTAATTCTCAAAAATACTAACCTTCTTGAACTACTTTTCTCTTGTGTCCTTACCAATTGCAGTTACCTAAACTATTTTTTTAGGTTCAAACAACTTGACAAACTTTTGAATTTTACATTATGCCTTTGAATTTTTCTTTTTGTCTTTTGGTAAAAATATCAGTAAATGACTTAAAAATCAAGTTTATGTAAAATAGTATTTTGTACAAAGAAACTATACATAATTGGAAAAGTCTCATGTTGAAGACAGATATCACTTCTTTTACTAGATTGCTATTCTTATTTTAAATAACATTGTATTTCTTCCAGACAAAAAAGTTCTTACATGCATCAATTTTTGCTTCTTCCACATTCAACTTCATTGCAACCAATGCATCTTATGTGAATTTTTAATCACCTGGAATTGAAAAGCATTATGGATTTTGTCAGATGATGCAGTACTGTATTTAATGTTTCATGCATGTCATCATAAGCTTTTCTTGACAAAAATTTCAAGGTAGGAGCATAATTGTCACATTATTGAACAAAGTAGTTTTTATCTTGGTTTTGATGTACTAACCTGTTTACTAGAACAAACAATTCATTTACAAAAACACCCAATGGTATTTAAAACTTTTAGCATAAAGCAAACCTTTACACACCATCATCATGATTGTCCATAATCTATCAAATTGTTCAGGCTAGCTGTTTAAGACAGGTATTTTTTAATGTACGACATGTACCAAAGAGTTCATTAATTAATCCTGCACTGCATTTGATTTCAATACAGCTCTATTCTTAATATTTGCTTCATATTTTCAGAAAAATATCATGAAAAAATCCTCCATTTCTTGGAGGTAAGTCAGTTGAAACAAGGAGTTTTAAGACATGCATATCTAATAAGATTGATTGCTTTGCCTCGTCTAGCAAGCGACTAAGTAAAGAACAAATAAGACTGGATATACATAACTTAAATTTTAACTTAGGAGTAAAAACATTCACGAAATATATACCATCACACTTCAAGTATTGACTTAAAACAAAACACTGAACACTTTAAATGGTAAACAATCTTACGTTGCTTACCAGTGTCATGAAATGTTTCCTTTTCTGGCATTACTTCAGCATCCGTATACCAAACAAGTCTGCAGCATGTTTTAAAAATAAAATTTCTAAAAGTTTTTGTGCTTGGCATTGATATTTTATATAATCGCAATTGTGGTTGTCAAATCCGGGTGGGCGAAAAATATTTTATTTTATGAGCCCGCGTCTTTCATGACTTTGACAACCAAAATCCGCCATGTTTTTGACCACGCGGCCGCGCGCTAATAATTTATAATTTGGTTGACGTTTCCTCCAGGTCTTATAGAACTCAATGGTTGTAATCTAAATTTAGTGGACAAAGCGGAGAAAAATAGGCAATAGCATAAATATGGCAAAATTTGATGGTGAACTATCTTGAAATCGTTAAATATCTCTTTATTTCTTGAAGTGCTCCTTGTTGTAATAGTTTTTCAAAAGAGGCATCATGTCTTCAGGTAGAGTTTTCAATTTTCATACTTTTCCGTCAGCCTCAGTGCCAGTTCAATCATTAATCAATGGTCATTGCCAACCAACCACCTGTTACTGCTGACAGATTAATTTTTAGTTTCCTTATTTTATTTAGTTTCCTTATTTTTAGTTGGGAGCAAGGCTGCAAAAAAGAATCAAAAATGTGTAGAAAAATGAGCCAAGGAAAGAGCTCAGAAGTTGAAAGAAGATGATGTGATTGATCATCTCAAGAATGAAAATAAGATTCTCATACAGAAAACACAAAATTGTTAGATCCTGTTGAAGAACTGAAAGCAAAACTGCAAGAGGCAAAAGATAAACAGGTATTTTATCAGAACCTTTGAACCAGTATCATCATCCATTTCACTCCAAAATTTATCAACTAGAATTTATTTGCAATTTGTCCTATTAGCTAAACACAAAATAACTATTGACAATGGATAAAAGAAATCAATATTACAAATATGAAATCAATTGTGATACATTGTGGTTTACCATTGAGGATCATTTACTAGCAGCCAGACTATGAAAGGAATTATGGATAATGCAAGATAAAATGGCAGGGTTTGCTCTGTTAGTAAAAGGCATTATTGATATTTTTTTATAAATGATGAATATCTTCTCCATGAAAACCTTCTTCAAAACCTTCTTCATGAACTTCATCAGCATTTTGTCACCTATGTTGCTTTGATATTGTTAGACTTTTAATGGATCTGGAACTTCTGTAATTTCTTCCTCAATCCGTTGATTCTTTTTCAACTTTAGAGGCTTCTATTAAGGGGGTGATTTTAGAGTTCTCATTCTTGTTGCTTTCATTGTTTGCCTTTTGTTTGTTGTCAACATTATTGTTGTTCTTTATCATCCTCATGAGTTGTTTTGTATTCAGCTTGAATCAGCGGTTGTTCTTCATCTTCTTCATAGACAACATAATTTTGCTTTTTAGGCACTTTCTTAATGGTTTGTGGCTGTTTTGGACAACAAACTTGTGCTTCAGTAGAAAAATTGAGACTTGCTAGTGCTTGATAGACTTTCTACATTTTCTGGTTGTTCATGTTTGTCATCAGCGTGTTCTTCATTTAAGGAATGATTTTCACTGTTGTCGCTCACTTCATATTTTGGAGTGATTGTATCTTTAGTGCAACATTTTCTGTTGTTCTAACTTTTGGGGTTCTTGTATTTTCTTGATAATGAATGTTTTGGAAGAAGGGGTTCTTTTCATTATTTGTTGATGTGTCTTTGTAATATTCATCTGAAAATATTAACAAAAGTTAGGCAAACTCAGCATTTTATGAATTTCTTTATTCTCACAAACTTTAAAATGGGTAAGAAATTAATTAATAACTATTGTTATCTTGTATGTATGTTTACAGTCATGGTGCTTGCCTGTGACTAGAGCAGTGAGAATCAAAAGCATCTTTGCTTTTGAATCCTTACAAGGATTGAATATTTTAGACATCTTGCATGCATAGAGAATGAGCTAGTGACAAGTGAACATTTGATGTTTCAATTCTGGCACAATACAAAATAGTAAAGACTTTGGTTAAATTAATGAAAACATGGAAATCTGACACTTAATAGAGTTAGGAACTCGTGTGTAAAAATGATATAAATGGAATAATAATCTTGATAAGCCTGTCGCCGTTTACTTATTTAGGTTGAGTTAGGTTTGCATAACTTACAACTCCTTAAAAGCAGTTATGTATATACATAACTGAACGTAGCATAGTATACCTTGTTTTAGTGGGAAGTCTTTTCTGCTTTAGATTTCGCTAGCAAAGAAAATGTTTTGGAGGTGGTTTTAGGACTACAATGCATTGATCATGTTTTCTACCACTAGAATCTTCGTCACGTCCTAAGCTTTATGATCGATTCAACAAGCCCTCCATTTCCCAAACTTCTTTCATGGTCAGCCTTTAATAGTAAAACAACGCATTTTTCCTTGAAGTCTTCGTTCAATGGTTTACTGAGGATTTCGTCTTGTAAAGTATTACAAAAAAGTTCCACTTGCTCTTCAAGATGTTTTTCAGTCAAACATTTAACTCGTTCAACACCGCTCATCTTATAAAGTGTCTTTAATGGTTGTGAGACGTACAACAGGAGAAGTTTGTATTGTTCGTCACCGTATATCATATTATAAAGAGGAACACTGTACCCCTTGCCTTCAACATCATATAGTTTTTTGAAGTTTGAATCGATTTGTTCTAAGTTTTGAAAAGTTCTGCAATCGTGTGGAACAATCAGGATCAGTTTTTTTGAGTCTATGTATTCTTTACATTCTGTTGGTCTTTTGTCAGTTTCTGCATCTTCGTTATCTTGACGTTGCTTCTTTTGTAAATCTTCTGTAAATCTTTCATTGACTATGGGTAAGAGATTTTGCAAAACTTCAAAATAGTAGTTCCACGCCAGTGTATAGGCAGGATAAAGTTGTTTCTCTTCAACTATTTTCGAGAATTCTGCTTCTGACAGAGCATTTAAACCTAGAAGATGAGCGACAAGTGGATAGACGCCGATTGCACAAGCTATAGTTATGGCATCTTCGATGTGCACTGGTTCCTTTCCGCTCAAAATTCGACCAGTTGCCACGAACGCACCACCTAGAAACAAAAGCACTATAACTCCACCCACGAGATTCCACTAAAACATGAACTCAAAATTTTACGAATGTTCTTTTTGTAACGACTTCGAAACTGGCGGAACTCATCCACTACCTGAATAACACGATTGACGAACGTTACCAAGATGTAGGATAGCAATCCGATACCAATGTTAAACTGCACTGGATACGTATCTTCTTTTTCCTCAACATAGACGACAAGTGTGCCATTTTTGATTGCTTTCAAAGTATTTTCAGTGATATCCTTTAATTCTGTATACGCTGTGCTCTCTTTGTAGAAAAAGCTGAACACAAATATTCCTATAGCGATAAGTATACATAATACATAAGACAAGTATTTTTCTCCTCGCTTCCTCACGACTGGTTCTGAATACGTAGCTTTCTCTCTTTCTTCATATTGTGTTTGAATATGGTCGTTTACTTCTTCTTGTTTGGAACCTGTGTTTTTTCCTGTCATAATTTACTTTTTCAAAGTTGGCTGAACAAATTTATAAATTTAGTACAAGCAAACTCTACTCAGTCAAAATCCAAACAATTGGCTGTCCGTCAATAATTGCGTGTTTTAATTTCATGAGTATGTTAATTTTTTGGGGCTCATATTTAAACGAGACGAACGAGACGAGCTTCCGCTGCGAAACCCGCTATGATATAAGAGCGTTGTTTGTGATCAAGAAAAGTCCCAAATTCGTTCAAAAGACGCGATATTTTCATCCCCTGACAATAACATTTTCAAACGTAGACCGGAGGAGGAAGTCGAACAATCTGATTTTGAAACCAACACAGACTCCACTTCAGCATCCACAAACACTCATGAAACATCACGAGAACAAGTAGAGAAACAACTTCATGGTTTAAGAAGAAACTTGTTCAGATTGAGAAACTTAAAATGAAACGTGAAGAAGGAGAAATAATGGAAGATCTTCAGGTTTTTCATTTACAACTCATGATGTTTAACGTCACTAGGCACAATGTAAACTAAGATTACATGTACTCAACAGCTGTCGTTGTAACGTGAATTTACAGCTTACTATCATCATGAATTGCTATAATGTCAATTACATTTAAAGTTTTCATTATAAAACATTTTTCAAACCTTCGCTAATTTGTTTTATCAGAAGGTTTATTCAAGTTCGTCTCGTTTAAATATGTTGTAAACGTGTTCAAAGGCAGCTTCGCCGCTTTTTTAGTGTTTTCCACATCCTTTTCTTTTAAAAGCTTTCACATCGTTTTTAGAGACTGTGGCAAACATTGCTGTTGTTTGATTTGTTCACGTGACCTTTGATAATACTCCAGATAAAAGATAATTATAGTTCATAAGGCGTACGGTCACGAAGAAACCACGAGATACTACCGATGATGAGGAAATATATGTGGTGTAATCTAAATTTAGTGGACAAAGCGGAGGAAATAGGCATAAATATGGCAAAATTTGATGGTGAACTATCTTGAAATCGATAAATACTTCTTTATCCCTTGAAGTGCTCCTTGTTGTAATAGTTTTTCAAAAGAGGCATCATGTCTTCAGGTAGAGTTTTCAATTTTCATACTTTTCCATCAGCCTCAGTGCCAGTTCAATCATCAATCAATGGTCAATGCCAACCAATCACCTGTTACTGCTGAAAGATTAATTTTTGTTTCCTTATTTTATTTATATACATAAAACCACTTTCAATACACTGCGATATTTGGTCATAAACAATTTTTACAAAAACATTTCAACTTCCACTGGCACAAGTGTAATTCAATGATCACCTTAGGAACAAATGTACATTCACGTTTGAGATAAGGTTTTTGCTTTAGTTGGATATAGAATCATGCAACTCAAGTCTTTACCTGTATAAAGTGTCTGACGAACTGCACTTGTACTTGTAGCATTTGTATGTGTGCACACAAATAAATAAGTACTGTAGTGTACATGATTTGTACTATTGTGTACACTTATTTAAATCATCTAATTAGCCTGCATCTTTATATTGTAAAAATTTTGGGTGAATACGAGCTAGTGTTCAGAGTTGGTGGTCAGATTGGAAAAGTTTGTTGTCCCCAAAGGATTTTACCTTTGTGTATTTCAAACACTTGTCTGTCTTCATATGTTCTTCTATGTTCAAACAACACATGATAAACATATTTTCTCAAATAGTTCATCTTCATTATTACGGTATTCATGACACGTTGAACTTGAGCATGATTAAAAAGTCAATGTGATTTTCTTTTTGTTTTTGTATCACCAATTTTTACTTGCTTTTCAAAATTGAATGATTGTGAACATTTTAGTTGACAATTATGATCATCAGGTGTCTAGGTAATGTTTGGTGTACTACATAGAAATATAAAATGGCTGTTATTATTATTGTATTAGTAGTAACACTCCGTCTGTTTTGAATTAAGTGTAGAGCAAGGCTGCAAAAAAAGAATCAAAAACGTGCAGAAAACGAGCCAAGGAAAGAGCTCAAAAGTTAAAGGAAGATGGTGTGATTGATCGCCTCAATAATGAAAGTAAGGATTCTCATACAGAAAACACAAAATCGTTAGATCTTGTTGAAGAACTAAAAGCTAAACTGCAAGAGGCAAAAGATAAACAGGTATTTTATCAGAACCTTTGAACCAGTATCATCATCCATTTCACACCAAAATTTATCAACTAGAATTTATTTGCAATTTGCCCTATTAGCTATACACAAAATAACTATTGACAATGGATAAAAGGAAATCAATATTACAAATATGAAATGCAATTGTGATACATTCTGCTTTACCATTAAGGAACATACACTAGCAGCCAGACTACGAAAGGAATTATGGATAATGCAATGGTCTTCTGAGGATTTCGTCTTGTAAATTATTACAAAAAAGTTCCACTTGCTCTTCAAGATTATTTTCAGTCAAACATTTAACTCGTTCAGCACCGCTCATCTTATAAAGTGTCTTTAATGGTTGTGAGACATACAACAGGAGAAGTTTGTATTGTTCGTTACCGTGTATCACATTATAAAGAGGAACGCTGT
>NW_025813488.1:3388421-3409292 GCF_021976095.1 Xenia sp. Carnegie-2017
TTTAGCCACTTCTTCTTCCATTCTATCTGAACTTTCAGTCCGTTTGTGAAGAGTTTCATTGTTTTTATTTACGTACTCTTTTACTGCAGCAATAACAGTTGCCATTTTGGTAACTTTTCAAGTCTAAAAATAATTTCACAAAGTTTATGCAAGCATTGGCTTTAAGCGATTTCTCAAGTCTTTGCTTTGCTTAAAACACAATGACTTAATTCTCTTTAATTGAGACAGAAATTGCCGGCTTTTCAGTAATGAAAATAAAAATAGCTAGACAAAATGAAATTGACATATATTTTCAAAGGATTACGTATTTATAAGATTGATGAGATGGCTAGTCGTTTTTCATGGAATAATTTGAAGTTCTGTTACAATTTTCAATTTAGTTAAGTGAGTCACGACACAACATACAATTTTCATGACGCTTTACAGTGGCTTTTCATGTGCTGCGTTATCGTTGAATGTCTCTCAAAAATTAATAAGGATATAACATGTACGTATTGGTGGGTTGCAACCATTCCCTTGGGAGTAAGAGAACAATAGAATGCTTGCCATGTTGGATGAAATTTGCATAGTAAAAGGAAAATCCAACATGGCGACGTAATTTGCAACCCGATACAAAAACTTGTTCAAATTGAGAAACTTAAAATGAAATGTGAAGAAGGAGAAATAATGGAAGATCTTCAGGTTTTTCATTTACTAATAACCATGTTTTTACCACTGATCAATGATCATTTGTGAAGGGAGACTTTATGCAGCTTTTGTTTGTTCTAATCTAGATTGCAAAGATACAGACAGAGGAAGTGATCTTTAAAGAAATCGGGAAAATCGAAGAATTTTGGGTTAATTGTGGATTCTAAGAGATAAAGATGAATGGCGTCTTCTACAATCTTAGACTTCAAAACGAAATGAAGTTAACCTTCATGGACAGACAGAAAGAACAGGCATAGCATTGAATGCTGAACTTATGATCTTTCGTCGACAAAACTTTAAAAAATCTTGTCGAAGAAACAACACGCGATGTTTAACGTCACTAGGCACAATGTATACTAAGATTACATGTACTCAACAGCTGTCGTTGTAAGGTGAATTTACAGCTTACTATTATCATGAATTGCTATAATGTCATTTACATTTAAAGTTTTCCAATATAAAACATTTTCAAACCTTCGCTAATTTGTTTTTATCAGACGGTTTATTCAAGTTCGTTCGTTTAAATATGTTGTAAACGTGTTCAAAGCCAGCTTCGCCGCTTTTTTAGTGTTTTCCGCATCCTTTTCCTTTAAAAGGCTTTCACATCGTTTTTACAGAGTGTGTGGCAAACATTGCTGTTGTTTGATTTGTTCACGTGACCTTTGATAATACTCCAGATAAAAGATAATTATAGTTCATAAGGCGTACGGTCACGAAGAAACCACGAGATACTACCGATGATGAGGCAGTATACGTGTAATCTAAATTTAGTGGACAAAGCGGATAAAATAGGCATATATATGGCAAAATTTGTTGGTTAACTATCTTGAAATCGATAAATACTTCTTTATTCCTTGAAGTGCTCCTTGTTATAATAGTTTTCAAAGAGGCATCATGTCTTCAGGTAGAGTTTTATATTTTCATACTTTTCCATCAGCCTCAGTGCCAGTTCAACGTAAAACCACTTTCAATACACTGCAATGTTTGGTCATAAACAATTTTTACAAAAACATTTCAACTTCCACTGGCACAAGTACAATTCAATGATCACCTTAGGAACAAATGTGCATTCACGTTTGTGATAAGGTTTTTGCTTCAGTTGGTTATAGAATCATGAAATTTAAGTCTTTACCTGTATAAAGTGTCTGACAAACTGCACTTGTACTTGTAGCATTTGTATATGTGCACACAAATAAATAAGTACTGTAGTGTACATTTTTGTACTATTGTGTACACTTATAAATCATCTAATTAGCCTGCATCTTTGCTTAAAATTTTGGTGAACATGAGCTAGTGTTCAAAGTTGGTGATGGGATAGGAAAAGTTTGTTGTCCTCAAAGGATTTTCCTTTGTGCATTTCAAACACTTGTCTGTATTCATATGTTTTCTATGTTCAAACAACACATGATAAACATATTTTCCCAAATAGTTCATTGTCATTAACAGAGCATTCATGACATGTTGAACTTGAGCATGATTAAAAAGTCAATGTGATTTTGTTTTGTTTTGTGTCACCAATTTTACTTGCTTTTCAAAATTGAATGGTTGTGAACATTTTGGTTGACAATTATGATCTTCAGGTGTCTAGGTAATGTTTGGTGTACTACATAGAAATATGAAATGGCTGTTATTATTATGTATAGTAGTAATACTCCGTCTGTTTTGAATTAAGTTGAGCAAGGCTGCAAAAAGAATCAAAACATGCAGAAAGCAAGCCAAGGAAAGAGCTCTAAAGTTGAAGGAAGACAGTGTGATTGATCAACTCAAGAATGAAAGTAAGGATTCTCATACAGGAAACATGAAATTTTAGATCCTGTCTAACAACTGAAAGCAAAACTGCAAGAGGCAAAAGATATACAGGTATTTTATCAGAACCTTTGAACCAGTATCATCATCCATTTCACTCCAAAATTTATCAACTAGAATTTATTTGCAATTTGTCCTATTTGCTTTACAAAATAACTATTGACAATGGATAAAAGGAAATCAATATTGTAAATATGAAATGCTATTGTGATACATTGTGCTTTACCATTGAGGATCATTTACTAGCAACCAGACCAAAGAGGAATTATGGATAATGCAAGATAAAATGGCAGGGTTTGCTCTGTTAGTAAAGACATTATTGATATTTTTTATAAATGATGAATATCTTCTCCATGAAAACCTTCTTCAAAACTTCTTCAAAACCTTCTTCATGAACTTTATCAGCATTTTGTCACCAATGTTGCTTTGATATTGTTAGACTATAAATGGATCTTAAACTTCTGTAATTTCTTCCTCACTCGACGATCATTTTTCAACTTCAGAGAGCCTTCTATACAAGGGGTACTTTTTAGAGTTCTCATTCTCATTGCTTTCATTGTTTTTAATGTTTGCCTTTTGTCTGTTGTCAATATTATTGTGTTGTTCTTTTTCATCTTCATGAGTTGTTTTGTATTGAGCTTGAATCATTTCGTCCTTCATCTTCTTAACAGGCAACATTATTGAACTCAATGGCTTGTGGTTGTTTTGGACAATGAACTTGTGCTTCAGTTGAAAAGTCAAAGACTTGCCAGTGCTTGATCGACTTTCTACATTTCTGTTTGTTTATGTTTTCATCAGCATGTTCTTCATTTAAGGAATGATTTTCACTGTTGTTGCCCACTTCATTTTGGAGTGATTGTATCTTCTTTAGTTGCAACATTTTCTGTTGTTCTAACTTCTTTCGTTTCTTGTATTTTCTTTGTAGCATTATGTTTTGAATTCTTTTCACTCTTTGATCGAACAAGGAGTTCTTTTTCATTATTTGTTGATGTCTCTTGGTAATATTCATCTGAAAATATTAACAAAAATCAAGCAAACTCAGCATTTATGAATTTCTTCATTCTCACAAACTTTAAAATGGGTAAGAAATTAATAACTATTGTTATCTTGTATGTGTTTACAGTCATGGTGCCTGCCTGTGACTAGAGCAGTGAGAATCAAAAGCAAAGACCTTACCAAGTTGAATATTTTTAGACATCTTGCATGCATAGACAATGAGCTAGTGACAAGTGAGCATTTGATGTTTCAATTCTGGCACAATACAAAATAGTAAAGACTTTGGTTAAATTAATGAAAACATGGAAATCTGACACTTAATAGAATTAAGAACTTTGCAACTTACGGCGTAAAATGATATAAATGGAATAATAATCTTGATAAGCCTACCATCATTTACTTATCTAGGTTGAGTTAGGTTTGCATAACACAACACCTCAAAAGCAGTTATGTAGTACATAACTGAACATAGATAATATACCTTGTTTTAGTGGGGATGTCTTTTTGCTTTAGGTTTTGCTGGTGAAGAAATTTTTGTGGAGGTGGTGGTGGGACAAAGGGTTGAGGATGTTTTCTACCACTAGGATCTTAGTCATGTTTTAAGCACTTTGATCGATTCACCCTCCATTTCCCAAACTTCTTTCATAGTCAGCCTTTATTGGCAAAACAATGCATTTTCCTTTAAGTCTTAGTTCAATGGTTTACTGAGGATTTCCTCTTGTAAAGAGTATTACAAAAAGTTCCACTTGCTCTTCAAGATTATTTTCAGTCAAACATTTAACTTCGTTCAGCGCTCATCTTATAAAGTGTGTCTTTAATGGTTGTGAGACATACAACAGGAGAAGTTTGTATTGTTTGTTACCGTGTATCACATTATAAAGAGGAACACTGTACCCTTGTCTTCAACATCATCAACATCGTCCTTTTTCAAATTTGACTTGCCTTTAACATCAAGTAGTTTTTGAAAGTTTGAATCGATTTCTTCTAAGTTTGATGAGTTCTGCAATTGTGTGGAACAATCAGGATCAGTTTTTGAGTTTATGTATTCTTTACATTCTGTTGGTCTTTTGTCAGTTTCTGCATCTTCGTTATCTCGACGTGGCTTCTTCTGCAAATCTTCTGTAAATTTTTCATTGACTATGGGTAAGAGATTTTGCAAAACTTCAAAATAGTAGTTCCACGCCAGTGTATAGGCAGGATAAAGTTCCTCTTCAACTATTTTCGAGAATTCTGCTTCTGACAGAGCATTTAAACCTAGAAGATGAGCGACAAGTGGATAGACGCCAATGCACAAGTGAAAGTTATTAAATCTTCGATGTGCTGGTTCCTTTCCGCTCAAAATTCGACCAACAGCCACGAACGCACAACCTAGCACCAAAGCAGTTATAACTCCACCCAACGAGATTCCACATGAACAAGAACTATAAATTTTACGAATGTTCTTTTGTAACAACTTCGAAAATGGGAAACTCTTCCACTACCTGAATAACACGATTGACCAACGTTGCCAAAATGTAGGATAGCAATCCGACACCAACGTCGAACAGCACTGGATACGTATCTTCTTTTCCTCAACATAGACGACAAGTGTGCCATTTTAATTGCTTTTAAGTATTTTCAGTGATATCCTTTAATTCTGTATACGCTGTGCTCTCTTTGTAATAAAAGCTGTACACAAGCATTCCTATACCTGCAATTATACATAATACAAGAGACAAACATTTTTCCTCGCTTTCTCGCGACAGGTTCTGAATAGGTGGCTTCTCTGTTTCTTCTTTATGTGTTAGAGTATTGTCGTCTACCATTCCTTGTTCGGAATCCTTGTTTTTCCTGTCATGATTTACTTATGTAAATCTTGAAAATTTGTTGCCAACAAGTTGTTCGCACTTAATCTATTTTATTAATTTAATGTGTGTGGACTGCTTTGGAATTTAAACTATACTGACCTGTGTAAAGGAACGTATGTAACCTCAAATTACGTTATGCTACTAGCATGGTTGGTGATTGTTGACCAAGTTCAACATGTCTTTATCACCTCTTATAAACTGTATTTTGACCAAATTTTCAAAAAAAAATTATTTTTAGGGAGCCTTAACTATTTAATTTCAAAGCTATGTTGTTTAAAAATTTACTCCATAGCAACGGCCTAGCAACGCATTTAGGTTGAGATTTCCTCAAAATTTGGTCGAAATATTGGTCAAAAAATTGTCATTTTTGTTTCTCCTTTTTAGTGCATGGAATTCAGAGTCTTTGACATAACTGTATTCTAATTGTTCCTTTGGAACCATGGCAATGAAAGTCTTTGTCTGTCTCGAGATCGATGCGTTTGCATTTCTGGCGAAGTTGTCTAAAATTTCTTAGTTTTTGTAACATTTCAAGTGCTAAATTTGCTGCTTTTATTTCCCAACTATTGTTTTGTTATTTTGTTGGGGATTTGAAGTTAAATGATGGGAAATCCTCAAAATAGAGGTAGAAAACGGGTGAGAAAAATGGCGAAATGCAAAAATGGCGAACCTTGTGACAGAGGTTGGATCTTCCGGTGCGAAAATTGGTAATCAGACAGCAAATTTTGCTGTTCCAACTATTATAACAGAAGGTACTATATTTATGGACTTATCAGTTATATTTATAGTCTTAAATGAGATTCTGAAATGTCCGGACTGTGGGAAAGCAATGAACTTACATTCGGAAGCAGACTGCGGAAACTAAAAACCTCGAACAAAGGGAGAAAACTCTCGGATGGTAAAGGTTTGTCTGGAAAAGGTCGGCTAACTACGCAAAAGATGGACATTCTTCGAAACTATTATGGTTTGGCAATAGGGGAAACCTTAATAGTGTTGAAGAAATGGCCAAAGCTGCTAGGGCATCTCTTTTCCATGAGAAGAATCCTCAGCATCACCTGTGTCCAAAAGGAAAGATAGTTGGTGTGGCTACCTAAGAGATCACACCACCTACCAACCTAAGACTGGTATTCCCTGGGCCCATAGTAGAGACTGATTGAGCCAATATTCAATGATCTAACTGACCCAGATTTGTTGAAGAAATGTACACATGGATTGACACAGAATCGAGCAGTGTTTGAATGGACTCATTTGGGACAGATCTCCCAAGACTACATATGTTGAGCAAGAAACTGTCTCTTTAGCAACATATTTGGCAGTGTTGAAGTTTAATGATGGAGACATCTCTATATTAACATTTTTCATGATTTAGACATAATGCTTGGGGTATTTACTGACCAAAGGTCCATAAGACTCCAACAAAGCCAGGATAAAGTTATCAGTCCAAAAGAATTCCAAGCAAGTGAAAGTAGGAGGAAGTCACTGGGCATCTCAGAAAGAAGTTTCTGAACAATGCTGAGTACTTGGAAGGGTAACTTATGAAGCAGGTAGCTTCTAAGCCTTCAAAGTTGTAGATGAACTGGAATGAAACTTTACATTGGATTTCTCATTTTTTGCATTTTGCAATAGTCAGTGATTTTGTGACACTATAAATTTGTAAATATTTGATGCAGAGGCTTGATATTTGGCATATATACTAACTATATTATCCTCTATTATGTGACACTCTTGAATTTTTAATGCTGTTTATATTTAATGAATTAAAGCCAAATTTCTTTCAAATGTTTGCAATAAAATGTGCAATAATTGAAAATGTTCTAAATTTCCTCTAAAATTTTATTTAAGATATTAAATGAAAATTAAAGACTGTCACATAATAGAGCAGGTTCTAAGCTTTTCAAAATATATGTTTATTTTGTTTTAACCACTGGTTCTTGAGTTATCATGTTTTCAATGTGAAACAATTAAGTCTTAATTAGCAGCCGCCATCTTGGATAATTAGGCTAATTAACGAGTTTGTGAAAAAAATTTTCTTTTTGTCATTTTCTATCACCCATGCCTTTCAGAAAATGATATTTTTGCCTAAATTTACTTAAAATAAAAAAATTGTTTCAAGGGTGATGACCACCTTAAGTTTTATTAAGTAAATAGTGATGTCGGAATAGCTTTAGAACATTGAGTTTTGATGTCGTTAAACATTCACGGTGTACATTAAAAAAACACAATTGATTTTATTAAAATTTCTGATGATCAGTGAAAGACTCTCAATGAAAACAAAAGGTTTCGTGCTTTGGAATTTAAAACTATACTGACCTGTGTAAAGGAACGTATGTAACCTCAAATTACGTTATGCTACAAGCATGGTTGGTGATTGAAACTTTAATGCAAATGAAAATTGGAGAATTGAAAACACATTCTTTTAAAAGGCGTCAAACAAAACGACACTTCGTTATTAATGTGAATAAAGTCAGTATAGCGTGCTTTCATCAGTCGCCATGCTGGGGAAAATTTCATATAGTGAAAAGAGTTTATGTTGATTTCAGGCTCTGTTGACCATCGGCACTTTAATTTACTCCCTCAATATGGCGCTTTGACGTCACTTGCAAACACTCTATAACTGTAGATGAAGCATGTAGTTGTTGTAGATCAAGATTTTGACGTCACTTGCAAACCTCTATAGCTGTAGATGAAGCATGTAGTTGTTGTAGATCAAGACTTTCGTGCCCTATTCGAAATACTGATTGAAAAGTTCTAAATTTGTTTACAAAGGCACGATATTTTAGCTGACAATAACTTTTTCTAACTTAGAGCGGAAGAAAAACTCGAACGATCTGCTTTTGAAAGTAACACAGATTCCTGTTCTACATTCACAAATTCTAAGGAAACGTCAAGAAAAAAGCAGAGAAACGACTTCGTGGTTTAAAAAGAAACTTGTTCAAATTGAGAAACTTAAAATGAAACGTGAAGAAGGAGAATAATGGAAAATGTTCAGGTTTTTTCATTTACTTATAACCATGTTTTACCACTGATCACTGATCATTTGCGAAGGGAGACTTTATGCAACTTTTGTTTGTTCTAATCTAGATTGCAAAGATACAGACAGAGGAAGTGATCTCGAAAGAAATCTGGAAGATCGAGGAATTTTGGGTTAATTGTGGATTCTAAGAGATAAAATGAATGGCGTCTTCTACCATCTTAGACCTCAAAACGAAATGAAGTTAACCTTGATGGGCAGACAGAAAACAGGAATAGCATTGAATGCTTAACTTATGATCTTTCGTTGACAAAACTTTAAAAAATCTTGTCGACGAAACAACTCGCGATGTTTAACGTCACTAGGCACAATGTAAACTAAGATTACATGTACTCAACAGCTGTCGTTGTAACGTGAATTTACAGCTTACTATTATCATGAATTGCTATATTGTCAATTACATTTAAAGTTTTCCAATATAAAACATTTTTTCAAACCTTCGCTAATTTGTTTTTATCAGACGGTTTATTCAAGTTCGTTTCGTTTAAATATGTTGTAAATATTTTCAAAGGCAGCTTCGCCGCTTTTTTAGTGTTTTCCGCATCCTTTTCCTTTAAAAGCTTTCACATCGTTTTTAGAAACTGTGGCAAACATTGCTGTTGTTTGATTTGTTCACGTGACCTTTGATAATACTCCAGATAAAACATAATTATAGTTCATAAGGCGTACGGTCACGAAGAAACCACGAGATACTACCGATGATGAGGAAATATATGTGGTGTAATCTTAATTTAGTGGACAAAGCGGGACATAGGGCATAAATATGGCAAAATTTGTTGGTTAACTATCTTGAAATCGATAAATACTTCTTTATTTCTTGAAGTGCTCCTTGTTGTAATAGTTTTTCAAAAGAGGCATCATGTCTTCAGGTAGAGTTTTCAATTTTCATACTTTTCCATCAGCCTCAGTGCCAGTTCAATCATAATTCAATGGTCATTGCCAACCAACCACCTGTTACTGCTGACAGATTAATTTTTAGTTTCCTTATTTTATTGATATACGTAAAACAACTTTCAATACACTGCGATATTTGGTCATAAACAATTTTCACAAAAACGTTTCAACTTCCACTGGAACAAGTACAATTCAATGATCACCTTAGGAACAAATGTGCATTCACGTTTGAGATAAGGTTTTCAGTTGGATATAGAATCATGCAATTCAAGTCTTTACCTGGATAAAGTGTCTGACAAACTGCACTAGTACTTGTAGCATTTGTATGTGTGCACACAAATAAGTATTGTAGTGTACATGATTTGTACTATTGTGTACACTTATTTAAATCATCTAATTAGCCTGCATCTTTATATTGTAAAAATTTTGGTGAACACGAGCTAGTGTTCAGAGTTGGTGGTCAGATTGGAAAACTTTGTTGTCCCCAAAGGATTTTACCTTTTGTGTACATTACTTGTGTATTTCAAACACTTGTCTGTCTTCATATGTTCTTCTATGTTCAAACAACATGATAAACATATTTTCACAAATAGTTCATCATCATTATCAGGGCATTCATGACATGTTAAACTTAAGCATGATTAAAAATTCAATGTGATTTTCTTTTTGTTTTTGTGTCACCAATTTTTACTTGTTATTCAAAATTGAATGTTTGTGAACATTTTGGTTGACAATTATGATCGTCAGGTGTCTAGGTAATGTTTGGTGTACTACATAGAAATATCAAATGGTTATTATTATTGTATTAGTAGTAACACTCGTCTGTTTTGAATTAAGTTGGGAGCAAGGCTGCAAAAAGAATCAAAAGCGTGCAGAAAAGCGAGCCAAGGAAAGAGCTCTAAAGTTGAAGGAAGATGGTGTGATTGATCGTCTCAAGAATGAAAGTAAGGATTCTCACACAGGAAACATGAAATTGTTAGATCCTGTTGAAGAACTGAAAGCAAAACTGCAAGAGGCAAAAGATAAGCAGGTATTTTATAGGAACTTTCGAATCAGTAATGTCCAAAGTTTATCAACTAGAATTTATTCGCAACTTGTCCTATTAGCTATACACAAAATAGCTATTGACGATTGATAAACTATAATCTACATTACAAATATAACATGCAATTGTGATAAATTATGGTTTGCCTTTAAGGATCATACACAAGCAGCCAGATTGCGAAAGGAATTATGGATTATGCAAGATAAAATGGCAGGATTTGCTCCGTAAGTAAAAGCCATTAAGGCATTATTGATATTTTTTATAAATGATAAGCACCTTCATGAAAACCTTCTTCATCAAAACCTTCTTCATCCAATTCATTGGCATTTTGTTGACGATGTTGCTTTGTCGACATTATAACACTTGGTCTGGGATATTGATATTTGGCCTTGCCATCTTCATATTGACTTTCTTGTACTTCTCCCTCAATTAACGTTCCTTTTTCAACTTCAGTGAGGTTGCTAACAAAGGGATGATTGTTATAGTTCTTGCTGCTTTCACACGTTTGAATGATTGCCTTTTGTTGTTTGGTATCAACATTTTTGTATTCTTCTCTATTATATTTATGTTGATCTTTAATCAACGCTTGTTTTTCGTCTTTTTTGTAAGGATCATAATTTTCCGTTTCTTCTGGCATAGCGTACATTGCATCCTCTTTAGGCACTTTCTTAGTGGCATACTTGGTATGATGGCTTGTTGGCTGTTTTGGACAATGAACTTGTGCCGAAGTCTTGCCAATGCTTGATATACTTTTGGCATTTTCTATTCGTCCATTTTTGTCATCAGATTGTTCTTTTGGCAACCGTCTAATTGCTAAAGCAACATACAACAAATGTTACCAACAATTAAGTCATTATTCAGTAAATTTCTTGATACTCTGTATTCAAAACACTGAAAGTCTTTAAAACATGGCCAGTGCAGTAATTTATTGATAACTGGGAGGGGCGATATTAGAACAAGTGAAGGGGCAATCAATAGGCAAGAAGAATTTGTGGATGATGGAATACTAGAACATGTTTTAGTCCTACCTAGTGCACATGCGGTGACAACTGGTAACAATTCACATGTAGTTGCCATAGTAATGCTTTCAGTTGTGTCACAAAACCAAGTAATTAAAGCGCTTATCAAGGAAAGGGAAATGATTTAATTAGATAGTTACAGTAGCGTAGCAAGCCCACAAGTTTTGGTCCTGCTGTGTAAATTTCAGATGCAGAATGCAGCAAAATTAACACTGCAGTATAAATTGCTGGCTTGGCTATATAACAACATTTGCATTATTTTCTATTTAAAAAATTGTATTCTTCACGGGCTTTCAAGGCTAGAAGTACATGACTCAGCACCAGAAGTGACTTATATTAGTGAACACGTGCATTGAAGATGTAGCTTTTATGATACAGGTTTATAGTAATTTAATAAACATTTGAAAGTGTGACTGTTCAGATGTTATTTCCCACTGAAATTCTATAATATCATAAGGCGTTTATACTTTATGAAGCAAGCATGTTCTCCAATGTATTTTACTTCCAACAATGGGTCACATATGTCTGAGCCTAAAAAGCCTAATAACATAAAATTTTCCACCTATCAAATATGTTGTAAATGTTCTTAAAATCAATTCAACTTTCTGAAGAAAGTGTTTCCCCGACCCTAATATAGGTACTTCAGCTTAATGGAAACACAGAAAACTGACACTAAATAAAGTTAGGAACTTAACAACCTACATTTGAAATGACCCAAATGGAATAATAATCATGATAAGAATGCTGCCATTTAATTTTGTACATAACTGTACAAATTACAGTACCTTTTTCCAGGGAGAAAGATTTTGTTCGCGAACTAAATGTTTTTGAACGTGATGGTGGTGAAGCAAAGCTTTGATTATGTTTACTGCCACCAGAATCTTCATCATCTTTCAACCGTTTTATGATCAATTTAACAAGCCCTCCCTTCGCCAAGTTTCTTTTTTGGTCAGCCTTTATTGGCAAAACTATGCATTTTTCCTTGAAGTCTTCATTCAATGGTTTGCAAAGGATTTCGTTTTGCAGGGTATTATAGAAAAGTTTCACTTGTTCTTCAAGATTTTCATCACTTACACATTCAATTCGTCCATGTGTGCTCATCTCATGAAGTGTCTTCAATGGTTGGGTGACATACAATGCAGGAAGTATATATTGCTCGCTGTCATCCTTCATCTTATAAAGAGGAATACTGTATCCATTGCATTCAACATCATGTAATTTCACAATGTTGAAAGGATCAAGTTTTCTAAGTTTTCATAAGTTCTGCAATCATGTGAAACAATCAAAATCAGTTTTTCAAAGGTTACCTTGTGTTCTCTATTGTTGTCGGTTTTCGCATCTTCATTTTCGTTATCTTCAAATGGGACGTTATTTTCCGTTAATTTTCATTGACTATGGGTAAAAGATTTTGTAAAACTTCAAAATAGTAGTTCCACGCCAGTGTATAGGCAGGATAAAGTTTTTTCTCTTCAACCATTCCCGAAAATTCTGCATCTGCCAGAGCGTTTAAATCAAGTAAACAAGCAAAAGTGGATAAACGCCGATCGCACACAAAAGTAATGGCATCTTCTATGTGCAGCGGTTCTTTTCCGCCTAGTTTTCGGCCAGCATACACTAACGCACCACCAAGCAACAAAAGCACAACAACACCTTTCCAGGAAGTTCCGCTCAAACAAGAACCCAGGAGTTTACGAATGTTCCTTTTATAACGACTTTGGAACTGGCGAAGCTCTTCTATGACCAGAATAATGCGATTGAAAAACGTTACCAAGATGAAGATAATAATCCGACTCCGATGTTAAATAATATTGGATAAGTATGTTCTTCCCCTTTCACATAGACGATACGTGTCCCATTCTTAATT
Organism: Xenia sp. Carnegie-2017; assembly: GCF_021976095.1. Classification (NCBI taxonomy): domain Eukaryota; kingdom Metazoa; phylum Cnidaria; class Anthozoa; order Malacalcyonacea; family Xeniidae; genus Xenia; species Xenia sp. Carnegie-2017. The sequence goes on from NW_025813488.1 coordinate 3,401,608, forward strand.
GCTTCTATACTATTCTTACTGAAATCCGCTAATTCTGTGTACTCTGTCTTTCTTCTCTCTATTAAGCTATACACAAGCATAGCCACACCGACAACTATGTAAAATACTAAAGCCAAATACTGTGGTTTACGACGCTTTGCTATGGGTTCTGAACGCGTGGGTTTTGATGTTCCTTCATGTTGTGTTTGAGATTGATTTTCCACCACTCCTTGTTCAGGGTCTACGTTTAGTGCTCCCATGATTTACGTTTTATATACAAGGCAGTTGTTCACTTGACTATATAAATCCTTCGTACTGTACGCAAGAATCATCACCTTTCCTTCGCCGTCACACTTCATTGATAACAATTACACAAGGTGACAAGGTCACAATTCTGTTGTATTCCCAGTATTTACATCCGCTCTGAAACAACTCACCTCCATATAGCTACTTAGATGCAGTATGGATGCAACTTTGCATTCAAAAACTGTATTTTATAAAAAATGCGAGATTGCATTTTATTAAATGTTTGTAGATGAAGATCGTCCAGGTTGGTATAGTCCTGAGAAGGACTGTTTTGTTGTTGTTGACTGACGTTTCGACAACCTTAGCGGTAGTCATCTTCAGAGTCAAAACAGTCCTTCTCAGGACTATACCAACCTGGACGATCTACATCTACAAACATGTAACGATACTCCCGGTTCAAACCATTTACTTTATTGCATTTTATTATTGACTGGGCGTTTGGCACATCCAAACACTTGGAAATGTGGCTAGGCTTAAGCGTCGTTTGTTTTAACTGCCTCATTAAACAACGATGTCAGAAGGACGTTCAAGTGAGATTTCACGTCAACTATCTTAACCCATGTTACATCACCCACCCACCCTCCCTCGTGTGTAGTTACGCCACTCATTTCAGGCAACGAAATCACCTAACGTCTTTAGTTTCAGGCTAAACAGGTGTTGAATTTAAGAAAGTTTCGCGGCCATCTTCGGTTTGTATAAAATGGTACCCTCTGACAATAACTTTTTCTAACGTAGACCAGAAGAGGAAGTCGAACGATCTGATTTTGAAACCAACACAGATTCCAGTTCAACATTCACAAACAATCAGGAAACGTCGAGAGAAAATCAGAGAAACGACTTCGTGGTTTAAGGAAGAAACTTGTTCAGATTGAGAAACTTAAAATGAAACGTGAAGAAGGAGAGATAATGGAAGATCTTCAGGTACTTCTCTTTACTGATAATCATGTTATTACCACTGATAATTTATGGAGAAAAGCTTTATGCAGGTTTTTTTGTTTTGATTCAGATTGCAAAGATACAGATGGAGGAAATGATCTTGAAAGAAATTGGGGAAATCGTGGAACTTTTGGGTTAACTGTGGATTCCAACATACAAAGATGTATAGCGTCTCGTACCATCTTACTCTTCAAAACGAAATGAAATCAACCTTCATTCATGCACAGACAATTGAGCGCTGAACTTATGATGTGTTCAAAGCAAAACTTTGAAAAATCTTGTCGACAAAAAACTCGCCATGTTCAACGTCGGCAGCCATGATGAGATGAATAACATTTGCTTTTCAACATGTTCATATCAGTGCAAAGTTTCCATCTACTCCATAGCTGTCGCTGTGACGTGAATTAACAATTTTATAATCAATTGTTATAACGTCCAAACAGATTTAAATAGAGACTGAAATGCTTTGCTTACAACCCAAGAATCTTCAACTGGAAAAAAAATTTGTTCGCGACGACATTTTCCAGTTGCCCAGCAAAAAAATGTAAAATGTAGTAGCGATAACACTGAGGAAATTATAAAGACCTTCACTATAGTTTATTATAGTAAAAATCATTTCTTTCTTTCGATGGTCGCTATTGTTGGAATAAATAAAATTTCCTCTTTTGTGTGGAACATCAACACGTCTATGCTTTCTCGGTCTTTCAATCATATCGAGGAAAGGAACTTGTAAAGCCGCTGTCCAAAAACTTTATAGGCATACCTTCCCAAATAATTTGTCTTTTTGACGGACTATTTAGGACATGCATGAAATCGTCACGCTTCAACATGAGCTTTAAAAAAATTATTTTCTGCCAATTTCTGGGGAACGAGATGAGAAGTTAAAAGAGTTATTCATTGGCTGACGAAGGAAAGGAGTCTTGTAGAGTGACTGAAAGCAAAACTACAAGAGGCAAGAGATAAGCAGGAATTTTACAGACTGCCTTTCTTTTGAACAAGTATCATCGTCTGTTTCAATCCTAAGTAAGAATCAACGTCCATTTCACTCTGAAATCATGTAAATATCAACTTGGGTTTATCTGCAATTTTTACTATTGCACAGAGAACAAGTTTTGATAATGCTAAAGTAAAATCTATATTACATGCATGTATGACACAAAATTATGATAAATTATGGTTCACCGTTTAGGATCATGCACGAAAGAAATTATGGATTATACAAGATAAAATGAAAGGAATAATGGATTATACAAGATGAAATTGCAGGAACTGTACCGTTTGTTAAAAAACCTAGCTATATTCTTTTATAAATTATGAACACCTTTTTCATCAAAACATCACATTCGTCAGCATTGCTGCTTTGTTGACATTTTCCATGCACTTGGCCTGTGATATTTGACATATGCATATGGACATAGTGCCTTGGAGTCCTTTATTGAGCTTCTACAGTTCTATCGTGATTCAAAAATTTTTCATCCTCGGGGGTTTGCAAACTATCACCGATAAATGCCAGTTGTCTATAAAAACTTTGCATCCTCTTCAGGTATTCTAATGACCACGCTGGGTTTGTTTCTTTGCTTCAAAATTATGAACGTTGCCTTCAGGCACGGAAAGCAAAGGAGATGAACTGTTCAAATTTTCTATTTGTTCAAGATTGTTATCAGACTCTTCTTTAAGGGGATGAATTTCGCTTGTTTCATTGTTTGCATTGATATGGACAATTGCTTTTTCGTTGGTCATATCTCTTTCCTCATCAATCTTGGACTCATTCTTTTCACTCTTCGATAAAGAATTAAGTCCTTCTTCGTCTGTAGATGCGTTTTTACGACACTTATCTGAAAATATTTCCATAATCTTGCAACAACGCTGATGTTATTACAAATGAAACATACTAGTTATATTACAAAAATAAAAGAAACAAACAAATAAAGTGCACGGCGTCATTAGTGAAGCCAGTTCTATCTTAACATCTACATGCAATGCATAATTTTCAGCAAAATTATTATTCATTTCTCCAAAAGATTGATTTCATACAATGTTTTTAAAGTGAATGAACACTAATCAGTGACACTGCAATATATTAGCAATGTAAGAGTAAAAAAACGGGCTGGCTTCGCTCGTTAATTAAGGTGACCTTTTATAATACTCACACTTTAAGGCATAATAAAAGCACGGGAAGTCTTTTGAAAATGGCCTGTACATATATACCCTGACGGAACAAAACTTTTGTATGTACATAGGGAAAGAAGAATTTTTAAAGCATGAAATATGTTTTAGACATATTTTATGGACATGTAATGCATTCAATAAGACTGTAGGAACATACTCATGTTGTAAATGTATTACTTTTGCACAACTTGAAACAGTTTGGAATGGAGATATATACAAATGTACAAACTGCAGTACCTTGTTCCTGCGATGAAGTGGCTTGTACTTTAAGCTCCATTTTTGGCGAAGAAAATATTCTTTGAGGTTTTGGTGCAACTGCAAAGTTTTGGGGATCTCTAATGCCATGGAGAATTCATTATGTTTCAACCAGTCTATGATCAATTTAACAAGTCCACCATTAGCTAAGCTTCTCTTGTGCTCAGTCTTAATTGGCACAATAATGCTCCTTTCCTTGAAGTCTTTGTTCAATGGTTCTCTAAGGATCTCGTTTTGTAAAGTATCATAGAAAATTTTCACCTGTTCTTCAAGATTTTTTTCTTTTATACATCCAATTCGTTCTGTAACGCTCATCTCATGAAGTGTATTTAATGGTTGTGATGCAAACAAAATGAGAAGTCTGTATTGTACATTTCCATATGTCAGACTATAAAGGGGAACACTGTATCCATTGCTTTCGACATCCTTTACTTTTCGAATGCATTTATCAACTTTTTCTAATTTTTCATAACTTCTACAGTCGTGTGAAACAATCACAATCAGTTTCTTTGCGGTTACAATCTCTTCTTTCGGTGGTCTTTTATCTGTTTGTTCTTCATCAGTTCCTGCTTCTCCATCTTCATGTGAAATTCTTTCTTCCGTAAATCTATCATCGACTATGGGTAAAAGATCTTGTAAAACCTCAAAATAGTAGTTCCACGCCAGTGTATAGGCAGGATAAAGTTGTCTCTTTTCAACCATCCTGTTAAATTCTGCATCTGCCAGAGCGTTTAAATTAAGTAAATGAGCAAAAAGTGGATAGACACCAATTGCACAACCAAAAGTAATTGCATCTTCTATGTTCACCGGTTCCTTTCCACTTAGTTCTCGACCAGCTACTATTAAGCCAATACCAAGAGACAAAATCGCTGCAGCTCCTTTCCAGTAAATTCCGCTTAAAGCAGAACCTAAAAGTTCTATAATGTCACCGTTGTAACGACTTTGCAACTGGAATAACTCTTCAATAATCAGAATAACACGATTGACAATCGTCACACCAATATATGATAACAATCCCACTCCGATGTTGAATAATATTGGATAAGTATGTTCTTCCCCTTTCACATAGACGATACGTGTCCCATTCTTGATTGCCTCAAAACTATTCTTACTGAAATCCGCTAATTTTGTGTAAACTGTGGTTCTTCTAGAAATCAGGCTATACACAAACATGGCTAAACCGACAACAAAGTAAAATAAAAAGGACAAATGCTGTGACCAACGACGCTTTGCCACGGGTTCTGAACTCGTGGGTCTAGGTGTATCTTCATGTCGTGTTTGAACATGTTCATCTAAAAGTGGTTGTAAGACATCTGTGTCTTGCTCTGACATCATTTAACTTTTATAATATAACAACACAATTTCTAATTGTTAGTTTGACGAGATATTCGCAGAGAAAGTAAGTAAAGGTGTGTTTATTTCTCAAACAACAAGAACGTTTATATATTGTACAACTGAGCCAGCGATAGTATAGAGCTGCGCCCGCAATGTCATATTAAAGTAATACTTGAAGTAACAAAATATAATGCTGAGTGTACATTTAATATATTCAACACTCCCACTCACTCAGCATCATACTACATTAAGGTAAGTCCTAGCTTAGAGCGAAGTTTCTCAAATTTTCCTTGTGGTAATGGTTTTGTAAAGATGTCAGCAATCATTTCATCTGTTGGACAGTAGTTTACTTGAATAGTTTCATCTTCAACTTTCTCACGAACAAAATGAAATTTAATATCGATATGTTTTGTTCTTTTATGCAAAACAGGGTTTTTTTTGACATGGCAATGGCTCCTTGGTTGTCTTCGTTTATTGTCGTCGGATTAGGATCATTAATTTTCATGTCTTTTCGAAGTTGCCGCAACCAAACACACTCTTGCGTTGCCAAGCAAAGAGCGATATACTCAGCTTCGGAGGTTGATAAAGCCACGGTCGGTTGTTTTCTGCTTGTCCAACTAATCGCACCATTGGACATTAAAAACGCATTGCCAGACGTAGATCGTCGGTCTTCTGAATCTGCAGCCCAATCAGCATCCGAGTATCCTTCCATTTCTTCACCATTTGATTGATACCGCAAGTGCAATTTTGTTGATCCTTTTAAATACCGAAATACTCGCTTAACGGCAGTTAAATGCGCTTCAGTTGGAGATGAGTTGAACTTTGACAGGGTATTTACGGCGTGAGCTATGTCAGGTCGAGTTGCTATAGCTGCATAGATCAGACTTCCTACCATCGATTGATATTGTGTTGGGTCAACTGATTTGCTACATCCGTCGTTTTTCACTAACTTCACATTGTTGTCCATTGGAGTGGATACGGGTTTACAGTCTTGTAGTTTGTATTTGTACAGGATATTGTTGATATACTGTTCTTGGCTTAGCATTAGCGAGCCATTCTCTTGTTTGATGTTCACTCCCAAGCAGTAATGGAGCTTTCCCATATCTTTCATCTTGAATCTTGCAGACAGACTTGCTTTCAGATTTATCATCTCATGTTCACTCTCCGTCAATAATATGAGATCATTCACATGCACAGCAACGATTGTAAGATGACGATTGATTTTGCGAACAAACACACACGGATCAGCAGCGCTTTGTTCAAATCCCTGAGAAACCATGAATTCTTTTAGAGACAAATTCCAACATCTTGGGCTCTGTTTCAATCCATACAGAGACTTTTTAAGGTGACAAACAAGGTTTTCTTTTCCACGGACAACAAAGCCTTCTGGTTGTTCCATATATATCCTCATCTAGTTTCCCATTTAAAACGCAGTGACAACATCCATTTGATGAATAAACATGTTTCTTGAAACAGCAAATGCCAAGAGAGCTCGAATAGACGTGAATCTGACAACAGGTGAAAATGTTTCTTCGAAGTCAATTCCATACCTCTGTAGGAAGCCTTTTGCAACCAAACGCCCTTTGAATCTATCAATTTTCGTCATGTTTCACTTTGAATACCCATTTACACGAAAGTTTTCTACCAGGTGGTAGAGGTACCAGTTCCCAGGTATCGTTTTCCATTAGTGATTCATACTCTGAGTCAGCAGCTTCCTTCCACTTTTGAGCATGTTCGCTTTCAAGAGCTATTTTCAAGGATGTAGGCTCTTCAACCTGTGTTACATAGAGTGCTGTATGGGTTGTTGTCGACACATTGGCGTATTCATCATGATAACGAATTGGCGGTTTCTTCTCTCTTGCTGAACGTCTCAGCATAGTAGGCTTCTCTGTTTCCTCTTTCTTCAGGTACAACTCGTTCTCTTGGTCCAACTCTAACTGCACTTCATTGGAATGCCCAAAGTCTGTTTCCTAAAAATTATGTCGCGAATGAAGACTTTCCGTTTGTTTCGTCATACAATCTGTATCCTTTGTTTCAAACTGTAGCCAACAAATCTCATTTTTCAGCTTTTGGCTCCAGTTTCGGACGTAGTGAATCTGTAACATGAGCATGCGCTGCAACCAAAGACGCGAGGTTAGAGACATCTGGTTTCTCCATACCATCGCTCATATGGTGTAACTCCTGTTGCAGTTGTGACAATTCGATTTCTGATGTATGCTGCAAATTGCTTCCCCAGAAACTCTTCGCAATTCCTGCGTAAGATCATCGAAAGAGCAGCTTCCTGTAGCGTCCTGTTCATTCGCTCAACAACACCATTTTGTTGCGGTGAATAAGGAACAGTTGTTTCGTGTCTGATTCCCTTTTTCTTGAGATAATCTTCAAATTCGTTGGACAAGTATTCAACTCCATTATCAGTTCGTAGTGTTTTAATATGGCAGTCTGCTTGATTCGTTACTGCCAATTCCCATTCTTTAAATTTTGTCAGTACTTCTGATTTATATTTGATAGGGTAAACACTTACACATCTTGAGTAGTCGTCGATAAATGTCACAAGTATTTTGCACCACCAAAACTTTCTGTATTCATGGGTCCTGCGACATCGCTGTGTACAAGCTCTAGCCTTTTGTTGACTTAACTTCTCACTGCTTTTGAAGTTGCTTTCGATGTAACTTTCCCTTTACAGGCTTCACAAAGTCTAGCTTGTT